>NC_025999.2:35529623-35674797 GCF_000442705.2 Elaeis guineensis | reverse complement strand
GGAGCAGATCGGCCGCAATATGGAGGTCTACGTGGACGACATGCTCGTGAAAAGCAAATCTTCCATGAACCACATTGCTGACCTCAAGGAGACTTTCGACACCCTCTGAAAATATAAGATGAAGCTGAACCTGACTAAATGTGCTTTCGAAGTGACCTCGGAGAAGTTCCTGGGCTTCATGGTATCGGGGTGCGGAATTGAAGCCAACCTAAAGAAAAATTCATGCCATCCAGGAGATGGCCGCCCCGAAGTCGATAAAGGAGGTTCAGCGCCTTACAGGGAGGGTAGCAGCCTTGAATCATTTCGTTGCGAGGTCGGCTGAACAGTGCTTACCCTTCTTCCAGACCCTCAAGTGGCTGAAGAACTTCTGTTGGACCACTGAGTGCCAACAGGCTTCGAAGAGCTAAGGAGCTACCTTGGCTCGCCTCCATTGTTGGCGAAGCCCGAGCCTGAGAGGAACTATTTTTGTACCTGACGATCTCCCCCATGGCTCTCGTAGCAGTCCTTATCAAGGAAGAAGAAAAAGTCCAGCGGTCGATCTACTATGTCAGTCGCGCATTGAGAGATGCTGAAACCAGGTATACTAAATTAGAGAAACTAACTTACGCCCTGTTGATTGTAGCCCGAAGGCTCCGACCCTACTTTCAAGGGCACACCATAACGCTGCTCACTGACCAACCGATCAAGGTGATTCTACACCGGGCGGATGCCTCCGGGAGGATGACGAAATGGGCGATCGAGCTCACAGAATTTGACATCAACTATCGACCTAGACCAGCAGTGAAAGTCCAGATATTGGTAGATTTTATAGTGGAGTGCACTATCCCGGAGGAGGCGAACCTGAACCAGACGAAATTGACGGCCTGGAGCCCCGACCGAACTCCCCCAGAGAAGAAGCAGGCCCCTTTGGTTGCTTTTGGGCCCTCTACGTGGATGGGTCTTCCAACATGTTGGGTGCAGGCCGGGCCTGATCTTGATCAGTCCAGAGGGAATCATCATGGAGTACGCTCTGTGCTTCGAGTTCTCTGCGACAAACAATGGAGCAGAATATGAAGCTCTGATCGCAGGATTGAAGATTGCCAAAGAGTTGGGAGTAGATCGGCTCCAACATCACAGCGACTCCCAATTGGTAGTGGGACAAGTCAATAAAACTATGAAGCACGGGAGGACAGCATGGCTAAGTATCTTGAAAAGGTAAAGGAGCTCGTCCCCGCCTTCAGTAGCTTCAACATCAGGTAGATTCCAAGGATGGAAAATATCAGGGCCGATCTTCTCTCCAAGCTGGCTACGCTGGCACCGACTGAATTGCCCAAGGGTGTTCTCTTTAAAGTTTTGAAGTGCCCAAGTATGGAAGAATCGCGGTCCGTGATGGAAATTGATCACAAGCCCAGTTGGGTCGACCCCCTGATGGCATATCTCAGGGATGGAGTTCTCCCTCATGATGCAAAAGAAGCTCGAAAGCTCAGAAATCAAGCCTCCCGATACATCCTTTATGAGAACAAGTTGTACAAGAGATCATACTCTTTGCCCCTTCTAAAATGCCTCCAGCCTTCGGAAGCGAATACGCCTTGTGGGAGGTGCATGAAGGAATCTGCGGAAGCCATCTAGGGGCTAGATCTTTATCCCACAAGTTGCTCCGCCAATGATATTACTGGCCGACAATGCATCATGACTCGATTGAATATGTCAGAAAATACAACCGATGTCAGAGATACGCTAACATCCAGAGACAGCCCGCCACCGAGCTTACACCCTTGAGTGCCCCATGGTCTTTTGCGCAATGGGGAATGGATATCCTTGGACCCTTTGCCGTGGCATCGGGGCAGAGGAAGTTCCTCCTGGTAGCAATTGACTACTTTACCAAGTGGGTCGAAGCCGAACCACTGGCGAAAATCACAGAAGCTAAAGTGCAAGATTTCGTCTGGAAGTCAATCGTTTATAGGTTCGGCCTGCCAAGAACCCTAATCACTGATAATGGGTGGCAGTTCGCGGAGCGAGATTTGCCAAATTCTGTGAAGATCTAAACATCTCCCACAACTTCACATCAGTAGCCCATCCTCAAGTGAACGGCGAAGCTGAAGTGACCAACAGAACCCTGCTGCAGGGGATCAAGACAAGGCTCAAAAAGGCGAAGGGAACTCGGGCAGACGAACTCTATCATGTGTTGTGGGCATACCGAACTACCCAAAGACTGCCCATGGGAGAGACCCCCTTCGCTCTAGCCTTCGAAACGGAGGTTGTTATCCCAATTGAGCTTAAACTCCCGTCGGCACGAGTCGTAGCATTCAACGAACATCATAATTCGCAAGGTCTTAAAGCCAATCTAGACTTACTGGAAGAAAAATGAGAGGTAGCTCAAGTTCGGATGGTAGCCTACAGACAGAAAGTCGCCCGCTATTACAATTCCCGGGTCAAGAATAAAGTCTTTAGAGCAGGAGATCTAGTACTTCGACGAGCCACTATCTCGCAACCTCAGGATCGAGGGAAGCTCGCCCCAAATTGGGAAGGCCCGTATGAAGTCAAAGAAGTAGTCCGGTCCGAAACTTATTACCTCAAGAAGCTCGGAGGAGCAGACCTCCCACGACCATGGAGTTCGAAAAACTTACGAATTTATTACCAATAACTTTATTTTAAATAAAAGTTGCATATCTACATGTCTTCTCTCTTGGCACAAGCCTATATCGACAGGACAGTCAAAACAAACCGTGTCGGGAGCAGGAGGAGAACTTCATCTCGACAAAACTGAAGGCCCGATTCTCCTTAGACCGGATGGGGAGAGAGGCCAAACAATGCCCACATGTGCCTCCACAGCCCTGTTAGGGACAGGAGGAGAACCTCGCCCTAACTTGAGCAAAGTCAAAGGCTCGATTCTCCTTAGACCGGATGGAGGGAGAGGCCAAATAGTGCCCACATGCGCCTCCACAGCCATGTTAGGGACAGGAGGAGAACCTCACCCTAATCTGAGCAAAGTTGAAGGCCCGGTTCTCCTTAGACCAGATGGGGGGAGAGGCCAAACAACGCCCATATGTGCCCCCACAGCCCTGTTAGGGACAGGAGGAGAATCTCGCCCTAACTTGAGCAAAGTCGAAGGCCCCGTTCTCCTTAGATCGGATGGGGGGAGAGGCCAAACAGTGTCCATATGTGCCCCCACAGCCCTGTTAGGGATAAGAGGAGAACCTCGCCCTAACTTGAGCAAGGTTGAAGGCCCGGTCACACTTAGACCGGATGGGAGAAGAGGCCCCGCAACGCCCATATGTGCCCCCATAGCCCCGTTAGCGACAAGAGGAGGACCTCATCCTAACCTGAGCTAAAACCGATTACGTCAGAAATAGGGGAAGAACCCCGTCCTGACATCAATTAAGGTCTGGTCATTCAAGATCGGATGGGAAAAAGGAGACCTTCCCAGCGGCCCCTTCACGCTCCCACAACCCCATCAAGAGCAGAGGGAAAGCCCCCACTCGAAAAAGAAAAAGGAGAAAAGGGAGGGGAGTTAAAAAGGAAAGCGACAGACTGCGTCAGCGACGAATGAAAAACCAACAGCATCAAAGATGCAGGGAACCTCATCCCAGCAAGGATCGGGGTTCTTATCAAAAACCCCGGCCTTCAAGAAAGCCCTCAATGCAAGCCCGAGATAAGATGACTTCCTCAGGGTGACGAGAAGCTCGGACCTCCGAGCTCGAACTCTGAAAAAGGGCATCATAAACTGAGTGGCCCCGGGCAAATCTGTGGCCATGGACGAAAGGATGGGTCAATGCGACGGCAATCGGGTACCTCCGAACAGCATCGATTTCAAGCGAGGCAAAAGCCGAAAGAAGCTCGACAAGCGGTAATTCAACACATGAGTAAAAGAGGTAGCGAAAAATTCCCTTCTCATGTTATTTATTAAATATGCATTACAGAGCCATTAAGGCTGAAGAAGAAGGATGACTGGAAAAGTGAGCCGACGCGGCGACGACCAGCGACCTCCAGACGACGTCGAAAAAAAAAAAAGGAGAGAAGGGAAACAACAATAACAATGGTAAATGAAAGAAGTTCGGCAGGCAGTAATTCGATGCAAAGTGTGGATGAAGTAACGAAATCTCCTTCTCATTCTTGATTAACAAAGGTGTACGTTACAAGGCCCTGGGGGCCGAGAAAAAAAAAAAACATTACTACAAGACTCAAAAGGAACACGTTGGAGACCACTTCAAGCTCCCAACTTCTCCTTCCAGTTTCGTTCATCTCGACAGTATTTTTCAGTGCGTGTGATAAATCCTTCAGCTCTCACCCCCCACCTCGTTCTGCTCCATCATCGAAACCCCAGCCCTAGGGGAAAATGGTGGGATAGAATTTGGGGGCAGCGACGGCAACGGCAGTGGCGACGATGACCTACATCAAGAAGAACGGAGGTATCTCGGAGGCCGCGATGGCGTCGAGGCATGCACCACCACCGTGTGCTCCACGACAACCACCGTCCTAGGTACTTCGGCAAGGTTGGCATGCGCTACTTCCACCATCCCCACAACAAGTTCTTCTGCCCCACCATCGCGCCGACCGCTTTTGGTCCCTCGCCCCGACGACGTCAAGAATCCCACCACAGCTTGTGACGACAACTCTGCCCCCTTGACCGGTGTCGCCCCGTTCAGCTACTCTGAAATTCTCGGGCGGAACGCCCTCACCGGTTGTCCCCGTTATTAAACCCCTGTTGTTAAAGAAATTCTCCCTCGAACCCCCTTTGAGGTGATGGGAACCCTCAGTGACAGTTCGACAGCTGGAGAATTCGCAGGCCGCTGTTTTCCCCCTCATACTCCTCTTGGTCCGTAGCATCCTCTCGAGGTTGGCCTCCGGGCAGAGGCCCCAACGGGAGAACCCCTCGAAGGGGCTCGGAAGATTGAAGGCGGTGGGGAGCCGGTGGGAATGGCGAAGACTGGTGCGAAGAGTGCTTGGAGTCAAAAAGGGCGCCGATAAGGGTGGCTAAACTCTCAGGCAGAAGAAGGATGCCAACTCTCACGCGAAGTGAAGCCCCTGGAGGGAAGGAGGGGGCTTAACTAAGCGATGGGGCCTGGCACAGTTATGGTGGCAGATATCCCTAGGTCAACCAGTGCCCACCACGTGTCCCACTCACCATGGCATAGGGCTGACCGTTGGCGGGACCATTATGGTGTGGTGCTTGGGACTACGCTCCGATGGAAATTCCGAAAGGACCCTTCGGATGCCACGGTTGGAAAAAGGCTCTGGCACGCGTGCATTAAATACCAAAATATCTGAGGGCGATCGTGCACTAGATTCAAGGGGACAACTTCGGCTGTGAAATTTCTTTGTACTTCCTCCATTCGAAACTCGAACTTAGAAGTATGGGGACAGGTGTTTGGTATAAAATACCCCCCAGCCAAGTTCTGACGGGAATGACCCTCCAGAGATTCTACCGACTTTTGACCTTCGGCAGCATCTCTCCGAACCTCTCTGGCGGCCGAGCCTCCACAACACTCCCAAGTTTTGCCGACGGATAAACCCCCACTAGCATCGACCAGATTCTTCATGACAGACGGGCTCCTACGGGAGCCGGACTTCGCCAACTTCGATTGCGTGAGGACTTCATCCAGACTCCTACGGGAGCCGGACTTCGCCCCCGATATCAATTGCAAGTGAACTTCGTCCGGACTCCTACGGGAGCCAGACGAAGATGGCTTCTACTGCAGGCAGACTTCATCCGGACTCCCACGGGAGCCGAACTTCGCCCCCGACTTCGACTGCAGGTGAACTTCGTCCGGACTCCTATGGGAGCCGGACTTCATCTTGACTTCTACTGCAGGTGAACTTCGTCTGGACTCCTACGGGAGCCGGACTTCGCCCCCAACGTCAATTGCAAGTGAACTTCATCCAGACTCCTACGGGAGTCGGACTTCGTCCCCGGCTTCTACTGCAGGCAGACTTCGTCCGGACTCCTATGGGAGCCGGACTTCGCCCCCGATGTCAATTGCAAGTGAACTTCGTCCGAACTCCTACGAGAGCCGGACTTCGCCCCCGACGTCAATTGCAAGTGAACTTCGTCCGGACTCCTACGGGAGCCAGACTTCGTCCCCGCTTCTACTGTAGGCAGACTTCGTCCGGACTCCTACGAAAGCCGGACTTCGCCCCCGACGTCAATTGCAGGTGAACTTCGTCCGGACTCCTACGGGAGCCAGACTTCACCCCCAACGTCAATTGTAAGTGGACTTTGTCCGGACTCCTATGGGAGCCAGACTTCGTCCCCGGCTTCTACTATAGGCAAACTTCGTCTGGACTCCTACAGGAACCGGACTTCACCCCCGACGTCAATTGCAAGTGAACTTCGTCTGGACTCCTACGGGAGCCGAACTTCACCCCCGACTTCGACTATAGGTGAACTTCATCCGGACTCCTACGGGAGCCGGGCTTCATCCTGACTTCTACTGCAAGTGAACTTCGTCTGGACTCCCACGAGAGCCAGACTTCATCCCCGACTCTGACTGTAGGTGGACTTCGTTCGGACTCCTACGGGAGCCGGACTTCACCCCCGACTCCAATTGTAGATGGCCCTCGCCTATAGTACTAACGCTTAAGGCACCCAACGGTGGACGGTCCGCAAGCAAAGTCTGAGCTCCTTCTAGATGGATAGGCACCTCTCTCCGCTAGGTGCTTCAACCGAGCTTCGACTGACAGGCCTGGGCTCCCCCCGACAGGCCACAGTAATGGCCACGACTCTGCTCGACCTCCTGCGACGGATTCTGTGTGGCTCCACTACTCTCCGCAACAGGCCCCACGCGACAGGCTGCAGTAATGGCTATGAATCTGCTCCACTCTCTATGGCGGATGCTGCGTGGCTCCACCACTCCCTGGCGAGTCGCGACAACGGACGCCACTCCACTCTCCGCAACTGATTCCACATGGCGAGCCATGGTGACAGTCACGACTTCACCCCATTACCCTTCATGATAAATTCCTCCTGGCCCCGTGCGGCCCATGACTAGGCGGTTACAAACAGTTGCTATCAGTCTATCCACCCCCTGCCTATAAAAGGGGGACCCCAAGATACGTTATTCAAAAAAAGCTCTATTTTCTATCCCAAAACTCTGCTAAAATTTTCGTTCGAGCACTCCATTCTTGTTGAGGTAGAGAACTGACTTGAGCATCGGAGGGTCTTGTCGGAGCAACCCCAACTCTGGTTTAGACTTCTTTTGCAGGTCCCGACGGCGACCGCGACTCCCTCGACTCTAGCTTCTCCGACGCACGTGGATTTTTGCACCAACATATCCCTATAGATCCTCATCCCTAAGAAGTAGGAAGCTTCTCCCAGATCCTTCATGGAGAATTATGACGACAGCCAAATCTTTATTCCCTGTAATGCAAGGATATTATTTTCGATTAAGAAAATGTCATCCACATACAATACAAAAAATACCACTATTGGACCATTAGCCCACTTATAAATGCAGGGCTCTTCTCCATTCTTAACGAAGCCATACGTCTTGATCGTCTTATCAAAATGTATGTTCCAACTCCGGGATGCCTGCTTAAGTCCATAAATGGACCTCTGTAGCCTGCACACCTTAGACTCTTCTGTGGATGTGAACCCTTCAGGTTGTATCATATACACCTCTTCGTCCAACTCTCCATTTAGGAAAGCTGTTTTCACATCCATCTGTCAGATTTCATAGTCCAGATGGGCAGCTATCGTAAGCATAATCCAAATGGATTTGAGCATTGCCACAGGAAGAAATATCTCATCATAGTCTATACCATAACGTTGATGATATCCCTTGGTAACCAGATGGGCTTTATAGGTCTCCATCTTTTCGTCTGCGCCCCTTTTCCTCTTGAAGACCCACTTACACCCTATGGGTTTTACTCCTTCGGGTGGGTCAACCAATGTCTACACATCGTTGACCTTCATAGACTCCATTTCGGATTTCATGACCTCTATCCATTTCTCAGAGTCAGGTCTCTACATTGCATCCATGTAGGTGATCGGATCCTCATCATTTTCATCAAGTTTGACAGGATCGCCATCCCGAACTAAGAAACAATAGTATCTGTCCGGTTGACGTGGTACTCTACCAGATCATCTTAAGGGTGCAGGAACAATGGGCTTCAGATTTGATCTAACCAAATCTGATTCAGGTTCAACTACTTGTGTCAGTTTTTCCACCTGCCGACCTTCCTCAAGTTCGACCTTAGAGGCAACAGTCCCTTCACCAAGGAACTCCTTTTCCAAAAAGAGTGCCTTAAGGCTGACAAACACCTTTTGCTCATCAGCTAGGTAGAAATAATACTGTTTAGTCTCTTTTGGGTACCCTATGAAATCATACTTGTCAGACCTAGGTCCAAGCTTATCCGTAATTAAACGTTTAACATAAGTCGAACATCCTCAAACCCTAAGGTGCGAGAGTACTAGCTTACATCCTATCCATATCTCATATGACGTTTTGGTTACAGACTTACTCAGAATCCTATTTAGAAGGTAACAAGCCGATTCGAGTGCATATCCCTAGAGAAAGATCGACAGACCGGCAAACCCCATCATGGATCGAACCATGTCTAACAAGGTCCGATTCCTCCTTTCAGACACACCATTATGCTATGGTGTTCCAGGAGGTGTCCACTAAGAGAGAATCCCATTCTCTCCAAGATATATCAAAAAATCATTGGAAAGGTATTCACCTCATCGATCAGATCGAAGAGTTTTAATACACTTCTCAGTTTATTTTTCTACCTCATTTTGGAATAGTTTGAACATTTCAAATGATTTTGACTTATGCTTCATTAAGTAGACATACCCATACCTCGATAGGTCATCTGTGAAGGTTATAAAGTAGAAATATCTACCTCTTGCACTTGAGCTCATGGGTCCACATACATCAGAATGTACCAGACCCAAGAGTTCACTGGCTCTCTCACCTTTTTCAGTAAAAGGTGACTTGATCATCTTCCCAAGAAGACAGGACTCATAGGTTGGAAGTGATTCACAATCATCGACTTCAAGAATTCCTTCTTGAGCCAACCTATTTATCCTGTTCTTATTAATATGACCTAGCCTACAGTGCCAAAGGTAGACTTCTGACACATTATCTATTCTAGGGTGTTTACCGGAGGTTTGAACCACATTAACAGGCTGTGATAGTAAGTAAATTCTATTATTTAGTTGTCCAATAAATATTATAACACCATTCAAAATGATATTGCAAATATTTTCTTTTATTAAAAATTCATAACCGTACATGACCAAAAGGCCTACAAAAATAATATTTAATAAAGAGCTTAGACAATAGTGACATTCACTCAGAATTACATTACGAGAATTGATTACAAGGTTTATGATTCCTAAAGCTAGAACTAAAACTTTGCTTCCATCTCCAAAGTTCAGGAACCTCTCACCGTCATCAAATCTCCTACTGACCTGCAGACCCTGCATCGAATTGCAAATATGATAAGGGCTTCCAGTATCCAATACCCAAGCAGTAGTATCACAAATGAAAAAGTTGCAAGGTGTTATCATATAATTACCTTGCTTCTTCTTCGGCCTGTTCGGGTCCAGGGAGGCAATGTATAGAGGACAGTTCCTCTTCCAGTGCCTCTGTTTCTGGCAAAAGAAGTACTCCACCTAGCTCTGTCGGACTTGCGCTTCTTGGCCTGACCTTGTGCAGATGTCCCAGCGTGTGACTGCACCTTCTTATTCTTCTTCTTTTTGTTCTTCTTTCCTTTCTTAAAGGGTCGACGACCAGAAGAAGACCCTCCCACAACATTCACTGACTCTTTATGCAGCTGGTGGTCCTTCTCAAAGTTCTGTAGCAACCCCAACAAGTCATGGTAGTTCACTGTAGGCTTTATCATTCAAAAATGAGTAAGGAAGGGGAGGAAGGAATTAGGCAAAGAATTAAGGATCGCATCCTTACCGAGCTGCGCGTGCAAGGAAAAACCCAGTTTACTTAGGTGCTCAATCATTTCGATCATGTACAATATATGATCGATGACTGAGGTCCATCCCTTATCCGAGCATTGAAAATGGCACAACTAGTTTTGTGCCTTTCAACATCGTCAGGTGTACCAAAGGAGTCATTCAATATTTGAAGCATTTCCTGTGGCTGGACGTTCTCGAACCTGCGACTAAACTCATCATTCATTACCCCAGCATTATGCATCGAACGGTGGTGCGGTCGTTGAGCCACTTCTAGTAAGTGTCTCAGACCGTCCCTCTAGCATTCGGGGCTGGCTCTTCGGGTGCCGGATCCGTTACTACATAAAGGATCCGTTCATGCTCAAGGATGATTTTTAATTTTTGATAGCAGCTATCGAAATTAGGTCCCATAAGCTTGTCATTATCTAATAATGATCGGAGCGACAGGGTAGTGGCCATAGCTGCATAAAGAAAAATCAGACCTCTATTAGTATATAAATTATTAATACTAAAGACTTGGACTTTAGTCTAAAGTTTCTCCCAGTATTTTTACAAACTGGTAGCCTCAACCTCCAATTCAAGAAATTACTTTAATTCCTTAGTGGGTACTAGAATCCACACAGACTACACACGAGCCCAACTTTGGTTGGTCAACCCATGTACATCTATGGGTAGATTCATAACCAGTTGTTTCTCTAAATAACTTCTAGTAATTAATTTTGCCCCAGAACCTAATCAGTAGGCTTAGGCCTCCACTGAAAAGATCTGGTTAGGTCCAACCATTAATATGACTTTATTTGATGAATCGGATCAATAAATGATCAGGCCTGACTTTGGCCGGCCAATCTGACCACCATCAGAAAGACTCAACCAAATTATCATACTATGAATGATAGTTCCATTAGTCATAAGCACCAGGCCTTTGGGCCTCCAATGATTATTAAACTAATGGACTCATTATCACTCACTTAATGGGAGGCTATGACTTAGTTATCACTATAACTTAATCATTTTAGGGACTTAATAATTTTTGAAGATTTTTAATAAATGATAGAAGAGAAGAAATTAACCAGCCAATTTCAATCCTCCTACTGACTTCACCAAGTCAGATTAAAAAGGATTTAATTAAAGCCGGCATTAGGAGCACCTAAATCAGTCACACTGATTTACCTAATGACATGGATGAGCCCTAATCACCAAGTGATCTAATCAAAACCTAACTCACCAGGTTGGCCAGATAAGTGAGATCAGTGGTGGGGATATGCCATTAACTCGTCAGAGATCGAATCAATGCGAGTAGCTCCCACTTAAGAACCACTGGTCAAACTGCCGAACTTACCTTAGACACCAACCGGTTCATTAGTTTTAATTTGATCAACTTAGTAAATAGGGTTCCACCGCATAGCCATGAATTAAGTCCATCTTGGTCTAGTTAAAGACATGGACCCATTCAACTACAACTATTGGAGTTGAGTCTATAGTGTCCTTGACCTAATCTAATTCAACTTTTGATTAGATTTGATCAATTACTCTAATTTAGTCTATTTCTTTAAGCTAACCTTAGGTCTAACCCAATAATAGACCTAATCCATCTAACCTATTGACCCATAAGTTTATGCAATTGTCTTAGGTCTTAATTCACAATTCTAGACCAACTTGACAACACTTAATTCTTTTAATTAAGTATTTAGGCTGATGGGTCAGGATTTGGCATTTCAAAAATAATTTTTAAATTTGAAAGGTTTTATTTTTTGTTCACCAAATATGTTGACTCATTTCACAAATAGATCAGCACATTTCATAAATAGCAATCCTATTGCTAATTACATAACAGAAAATAACTCAATCAAAATTAATCATGAATATTCCTTTAGACCTAATCTAACACATTCATGATAAATTTTATAATGGAACCTTTACAATTAAGTCCTTTTGCTGCTTCATCTGCATGGGATATAATTATAGCGGCACCCCTACCACCATAGGAGAACCCCATCGAATGGGAGGAGAGGGCCTTTAAATCTTACTTTTCTCCTATGACCGGACGACCATGGCAACCAACCCAATTAGATTACTTGCTACTTGGATCAAGTATATCTAAATATATCAATTTTAAAATTTAAATTTTAAATTTTAAATTCGAATTTAAATTTTAAATTTTAAATTTTAAATTTTAAATTTCAAATTTTGAATTTCAAATTTTTAAATTTTGAATTTCAAATTTCAAAATTCAAATTTAAATTTTTGAATTTTGAATTTCGAACAACTTTCAAAATTCAAATTTTAAATTTTTGAATTTTAAATTTAAATTTAAACTTTTAGATTACAACTTAATCTACACATACAAATATATATATCATATCTTAGAACCTGCTCTGATACTATTTGAAGTGAATTTTTAGTGCAGGGGTAAAATGATAGTTTTAAAACTTTTTCAAAATCACTATTTTATAATAAAAATTATTAATGAATCTAATTAATTAACATGTATTTATTCTACACTAGAATCTAAATATGATATATAGCATGTATGCATTTAAATTTGAAATTCAAATTTGAACAGTAAATAATTTACTGTTATGTGTTCAGAACACATTACCTTTGTGCGGATAATCGATCGCTGCAATCTGATCACCATCGGGAGGGTCTGATCATCACAACACAGCCACACAGTATGTCTGGCCTCTACGGATCATCCACATGAAGCTTCCGATCTGATCGGCTCCTCACGAATGCTAGTTCGTGACTGCACCTTTTGATGCCCGATGTTGATCGAACTCCTTTGATCAATGTCTGTCGACTTTTCAGACACTCTAGATTGTCAGCAAAGATGGTAGAGAGGTTGATGATGCTTTCTCTAAAGTTTGGTGGGCTTACGACACTCATAGCTCACGTTCTCACTTTCCGAACCCTAAGCCAAAACCCTAGGGTACACAAGAAAAGAGTGCGCTCACTTCTCTCTCCTTTTCTCTTCTTTTCTTTTCTTTTTTCATGCCAGAAACCTCTCTCATGCCACCCTTTTTTCTCTGATCATCAGTATGCATGCCCTCTCTTATCTCCTTTTTAAAATGATGCAAGACCGCATCTTTGCAGTGTTTTTACTGCGTGAGAGAATAAAGATATGTGGTTGCTCATTCGAATTCAAATCAAATTTGAATTCAAATGCCAACCAACTCATTCCTATCCACTCTACATGTGAGAAGAGAGGAGGCATGGCATCTTTGTACATGGAGAGTTTTCACGAGAAACTCTTTCTCGTGTATGATAAGTGGCGCACAAAATGGATAAGGCAAGAAGGCGGAAGGGACAAGTTATCCATTTAAATTCAAACACCCTTTGAATTTGAATGGCTAACAAATCAAGTTTATCCAAAATTTGGCACACATGTGTGGGCGTGAGATGCCTTTTACATGGGGGAAAATTCACAAGAAGTTGCTTCTCGTGAATTCAAATGGGCACTGAAGAAGTGAGGTGGCACAGGGAGAAAGGTCAGGGTGGTTTGAACCTAATTGAGCCAACCTAATCAAAATAGGTTAAGCACAATTAGACTAAATTAAATCCAACTTAATTAGGCTTAATTAGGCTGAATAAAATTCTTATCAAATTAGGATTTGACTAAGCCCAACCCCTAATCAAATCAGGGACCAAACCACTTCGATGATTAGGTCAACACTTAACCTAATCGGGTCAAACCCAACTGAATCCAATTCAATTGGACTTGATCCAAAAATAATTACTCAATCAAATTGAGTTAATTAGTGATCAAATCACTAATTAAATCTCTTATAAATACTGAGTCCAAATCCAATGGGCAATCGGATATCAAAGTCCATCGATATGAAACCTTGATCAAAGAGTCCCAAACCAGTGGGACTCTTGACCCTGGTATCCAAAATGTGTAGAATTCATAATCAGAGAATCTGATTCTCGATCATAAAGTCCCAGATATGTAGGACTTATAGTCCTTGAGCATTAGGACTCTTCATCAGCCATCAGATCAGATAGGAACCTCAAAGTGTGTGATCCCGCAGGTTCGAACCTAAGCCGCTAGCATAGGAACCAATTCCTGTACTAATCGAAGTGACCATCTAGTAATGGTATCTGACATCCGAATAGGTCAAATAGTCACAATCATAATACTTAGAACCTATGTGAATATGGTTACTGTATAATTCATCCCTTTTGACCTCTGTGTTTAAGATGACTCAAGGTTAAACTGTCAACCCTGATCAGATCATCCGAATCGTGCTCAACTCAAATAGTCTTGTGACTCCTCACTAAGACTATCCTGGCCAAGCTTTTGCTAAATTATAATATGACTGTACACAGCTCCTAAACTGGAGTGGTCAATCCCATCTTGACATATGCACCGACAAGTCAAGTACTTGACTACACCCAGCATCCTTCGTCATTGAATTAGAAATTTAGTAGTCCAGTGCCTAAGTGCAGTGAGTTGCTTGCAAGTCACCGTGACGGTCTCAGGTCGGAGGGACAGTTATACCCATATCCCATCGGAGTAAATCTTGACAACAGAAATAGCTCCGAAGTCGGTCACGTTCAGTGCAGATGTACCCTTACATCTCACCTGTATGCCATTCCAGTGTCTCCACACTCCTTGGTTAAGAGGATAACCAACCTATATGGTACACAACGATCTATGCTTGATAAGTATTGTTGTCCTTGGTAACAACGTATCATTTGATCGCGAACAGGTTTAAGGACTAAACGATAAATCCTCCTTTGTCGAGTCTAAATAGTCCTAAGGACTTCACCATAACACAGGAGTTCATTAGAAGATGAAACAATTTATGATGAAAAAGCCAAAATAACTTTTATTTATTTATAATTTATATACTAATACAAAAAAGAGCACAACTGTCAACAAGCTGACAATTGGCTTTGGGATACTATTCCCAACACTTCCACTATCAACAAGAATGCGGCATACATCATAATCAGCAATATTTACAAAAACTACAACTGCATCATTATGGGGGAATTGAATCTCCTAGACATCTTCTTCAATAAAGGTTATAGATTCTTTAGTCCTCTGTCGCTTGGGTGATTCGGCCGATCCACTGGCTGCTCCCCGTCGGGGTTCTCCAGAGATGGTGTTGATGATCTCGATTGGAGGCCGATCTTCAGGCTGTTCTTTCCTCTTTGGCAGCTCTGATTGTAGTAGGGCCCTCGGATGATCTTCTCTACCTTCAGGCCGGCGTCGGATGAATCTGTTGAGCCGACCTCATCTGATGAGCTCCTCGATCTCATCTCGAAGCTGAATACACTCCTCCATGTCGTGGCCGTGGTCACGATGATAGAGGCAGAACTTGTTAGGGTTGCGCTTTCCACGGTGTGTGCACATCTTTTTTAGCCTTGGCAGCTGCTCCCTGATTTCCATCAGCATTTGAGTTTTTGGAGTATTGAGAGGGGCGTAGCTGTGGAATCTTCCTAAGGGAGAGCTCCATCGAGCTCTGTGGTCTGGGCTTCTCTGCCTATGATCTTGGGGGGGAGTTCAGACACGCTTGCATCCAGGGGGAGTTTGAGAACATGGCCGAGCTTCACTAGACCCTTTTTCAGCTATGGGCTTGCTGGAGTCACCCGCCTATCGCTCCTTCATGACCTCTTAATCCTTCAGCTTGAAGGCTTCCTCTGCCTGGGCATATCCTTTAGCCCGAGCCAGCAAATCAGTGAAGTCCTTGGGATACTTCTTTTTCAGGGAAAATAGAAGGTCATTCTTTTGAAGATCGCTCTTCAGGGCGGCCATTGCAACTGATTGGTCCAAGTTCCAGACTTCCAATGCGGCGACGTTAAAATGATTGACATAAGTTCAGATGGATTCTCCCTCCTTCTGCTTGATGTTGATAAGGGACTCTGAACCTCTTCGGGGACGTCAGCTGCTGATGAAATGAGCCACAAACTGATAGCTCATTTGATCAAAAGGGAAGATAGTACCCGACTTCAGTGCTGAGTACCAATTTCTTGCTACTCCCTTCATGGTAGATGGGAAAGCTCGGCACAGGATAGCATCTGGCGTGCCATGGAGCAGCATCATTGTCCGGAAGGCCTCCAGGTGATCAACCAAATCTGAGGTCCCGTCGTAGCTCTCAAATTGAGGGAGCTTGAAGTTCGATGGGATTGGTTCCTACATAATCATTTGAGAAAAAAAGGATCAGTACAGATATCCTCACCGTAAGTAGGGGGAGCATGGTGGAGCTCTTCGATCTGTCGGTTCATCTCTTGGAACCTTTGATCCAGGAGATCTTCTTGATCGCGAATCTCGATGGTCTTCCGACAGAACAGAGGTAGGGACCCTCTGGGGGTGGAATCGTGATCAGACAGAGGGCTCTCCATCTTCTGCTTCCCCTTCCCAGGGGATACAGGGCGACTGGCCCAAGTGGGCCACCCGATCGTCAGATTCTGGAATTTCGACGATGCTCTTTCCAGCCGCATAGATGCCTGCAGCTGCTGCTGCTGCATGGCCTGCACCGCTTCGATGAGGCCCTTGACCTGCTGAACTAGCAGGTCGAACTACTCCATGCTGACTGTCGTTATCGAAGGAGGAGGAGCCTGGGAAACTGGAGACGAGGCTGGAGCTAGCAGATCTTGCTGAGATCTGGCCATGGAGGCTGTAAATCGCCTGATGGATGCCTTTTGAGGAGGCATCAGGTTGGGATCTGGCCAGAAAAGAAGAAGAAGATGTCGAAGAAGATGATTGGAGACAGTCCCGTTGAGTACTCCTTTAAGAACAAGGGTCCTGCGAAGATACAAACCCCTTCCTCTAGCGCCAATTCTATTGGTGCAGAATTCCGTCGAGGTCGAGAAGTTGGA
Organism: Elaeis guineensis; assembly: GCF_000442705.2. Taxonomy (NCBI): domain Eukaryota; kingdom Viridiplantae; phylum Streptophyta; class Magnoliopsida; order Arecales; family Arecaceae; genus Elaeis; species Elaeis guineensis. The sequence continues at coordinate 35,658,077 of NC_025999.2, read as the reverse complement.
GTCGAGAGGATCATGGCCACCGTGGGACCTACAAGGAAAGTCTAAATCGGAGTTGGGGGTGCTTCGGCAAGACCCTTCGATGCTCAAGTCAGTACTCTGCTTCAACAAAAATGGAGCACTCGAATAAGATTTTAGCAGAGTTTTGAGATAGTGTTTAGAGCTTAGAGAAGAACATATCTGGGGGTCTCTTTTATAGATGGGAGAGCGTAACTAATTAACAGCGACGTCCGTAACTGCCTGATAGTGGGTCGTTCAAGGCCACGTGGAGTTTGTTACAGAGAGTGGAGTGGTGTCCGTTGTCGCAACTTGTCGGAGAGTGGTGGGGCCACGTGGAGTTTGTTGCAGAGAGTGGAGTGCTGTCCATTATCGTGACTTGCCGGAGAGTGGTGGGGCCACGTGGAGTTTGTTACAGAGAGTGGAGTGGTGTCCGTTATTGCGACTTATCGGAGAGTGGTGGGGCCACGTGGAGTTTGTTACAGAGAGTGGAGTGGTGTCCGTTATCGCGACTTGCTGGGGAGTTCAGGCCGGATGGCTGGAGCTCGGTTGGGACATCTGGTGGAGTGGAAAAGCTTTCTATCTCAGCAATCTAAGAGAAGCTCAGATATTTTTGAGGTTGTTGATGGGTTAACTGTTGTTGGGTGCCTTAGGCATTGATGCTGTAGGCGAAAGTCATTTACTGTAGAAGCCCGGACGAAAACTTTCTATTGGAGTAATCCGGCTGGAGTCCGATTGCTAGAGAAATCTGTCTGAAATTTGTCCAATGTAGAAGCTCGTCTGAAGATTGTTCGCTAGAGAGGTCCGATTTCATGAGGAATCTGGCAGAAGGTCGACTGATAGCAAAATTCAGAAGGCACTATTGAAGTTCATCCGCTAGAGGAGTCTGGTTGGCACTGTTGAAGTCCGATTGGCATTGTTGAAGGTTGATGGCTGGAGAGGAACGAAAGACATCAGAGACAGCCGATCACTGTAGAAATCCAGCTACTGGAGCCCATCCGTTGTAGAAGTTCGTCTGGAATCCAATTCTGTTGTAGAAATTTGGATGGAGTCTGTGTTGGGAATAGTGTCCCAAAGCCAATCGTCAGTCTGTTGATGGTTGTGCTCATTTTTATATTTCTACATGAATTATGAATTAATAAAAATTATTTTGGCATTTTTCATCACAAAATATTTCATCTTCTAATGAACTCCTATGTTGTGGTGAAGTCCTTAGGACTATTTAGACTCGACAAAGGAGGATTTGTCGTTTAGTCCTTAAATCTGTTCGCGATCAAATGATACGTTGTTACCAAGGACGACAAATTTATCAAGCATAGGTTGTTGTGTGCCATATAAGTTGGTTGTCCTCTTAACCAATGAGTGTGGAGACACTGGTATGGTATACAGGTGAGATGTAAGGGTACATCTGCACTGAATGTGACCGACTTTGGAGCTATTTCTGTTGTCAAGATTTGCTCCGATGGAATATGGGTATAAATATCCCTCCATCTGAGACTGCCACGGTGACTTGCAAGCAACTCACTGCACTTAGGCACTGGACTACCTGAATTTTTAATTCAATGACGGAAGGCTGCTGGGTGTAGTCAAGTACTTGACTTGTCAGTGTGTGTGTCAAGATGGGATTAACCACTCCAGTTTAGGAGCTGTGTATAGTCGTGTTTCAATTTAGCAAAACTTTGGCCAGGGTAGTCCTTGTGAGGAGTCACAAGACTATTTGAGTTGAGCACGATTCGGATGATCTGATCAGGGTTGACAGTTTAACCCTGAGTCATCCTAAACACAGGGATCAAAAGGATGAATTATACAGTAACCATATTCATGTAGGTTCTGAGTGTTGCGATTGCGACTCTTCGACCTATTGGACATCGGGTACCATTGCTAGATGGTCACTTCGATTAGTACAGGAATTGGTTCCTGTGCTACCGGCTTAGGTTCGAACTTGCGAGGTCACACACATTAGAGGTTTCTATCTGATCTGATGGCTGATGTAGAATCCTACATGTTTGGGACACAATGATCTAGAATCAAGATTCTTTGATCACGAGTTCCACACATTATGGGTACCGGGTCAAGAGTCCCACTGGTTGGGACTTTTCGATCAGGGTTACATATCGATGAATTCTGATGCCTGATTGCCCATCGGATTTGGACTCAGTATTTATGAGAGGTTTAATTAGTGATTTGATCACTAATTAACTTAATTTGATTGAGTAATTATTTTTGGATCAAGTCCAATTGAATTGGATTCAGTTGGGTTTGACCCGATTAGGTTAAGAGTTGACCTAATCGTCGAGATGATTTGGTCCCTGATTTGATCAAGGGTTGGACTTAATCAATTTTAGATTTGATTAAGATTTTATTGAGCCTAATTAAGCCTACTTTAGTTGGATTTAAATTAGTCTAATTAGACCTAACTTATTTGGTTCAATTAGGTTGGTTTAAATAATTAAACCACCTTGACCCAATCTCCATGCGCCACCTCACTTCCATTGCACCCATTTGAATTCATGAGAAGGAACTTCTCATGAATTTTTTCCTTACGCCAAGCTCTCTCCATGCCCCACATTAATGTGCCATATGAATGGATAAGGATGATTGGTTGGCCATTCAAATTCAAAATAAAGTTTGAATTTGAATGGGCAATCAATCTTTGCACCTTATCCCTTTTTTTACGTCCTATTTATTACATGAGAAAAGGTTTCTCATGAAATCACTCCATGCACAATTTAAGCCACGCCTCATACCTTTAGTGGATAAGGGATGAGTTGGTGTCCATTTGAATTAAAAATTTGATTTGAATTCAAATGTGCAATTACTCATCTTTATCCTTTCTTTTGGATAAGACGTTTGACATTATTATAAAAGGAGGAGAAGAGTGGGGCGTGCAAGAAGAAGATTTTTGGAGAAAAATTTTGGGGCGTGAGGAAGTCTTGTGCATGAAAAGAAAGTCCATATCCTTCCAAGAGAAAAAGAAAGAAAAAAAAAAAGAAAAGTGGGTGCAAGGTTTCCAGTGAGTTCCCTAGAGTTTTAGCCTGGGGTTCGGGAAGTGAGAAGGTGAGCTACGAGTGTCGTGAGCCCACAAATTTTAGAGAGATCTTCAACATCCTCTCAAGTATGTCTGTTGACGATTCAGAGCATCTGAAGAATCGACAGACATCGATCGAAAGAGTTCGATCAGCATCGACCGTTGAAAGGACTCTACAACGAGCTAGCACTCGTGAGGAGTCGATCAGATCGGGAGCTTCATGTGGATGATCCATAGAGGTCAGACACATTGTGTGACTGCATCGTGATGATCAGACTCTCCCGACAGTGATCAGATTACGGCGATCTACTACCCGCACAAAGGTATTGTGTTCTGAACACATTACAGTAAAGTATTTACTGTTCGCATTTAAATTTTAAATTTAAATGAATGCATGCTATATATCATATTTAGATCCTAGTGTAGGGTAAATACATATTAATTAATTAGATTAATTAATAATTTTTGTAGTAAAATAGTGATTTTGAAAAGTTTTAAAATTATCATTTTACCCCTGCACTGAATTACCCCACAAATGGTATCAGAGCTAGGTTCTTAGATATGATATATATATTTGCATGTGTAGATTAAGTTGTAATCTAAAAGTTTAAATTTGAATTTTGAAAGTTGTTCAAAATTCAAAATTCAAAAAAATTTGAAATTCAAAATTTGAAATTTGAAATTTAAAATTCAAAAATTTGAAATTAAAAATTTGAAATTTGAAATTTGGTTGAAATTTCAAATTTGAAATTCAAAATTTAAAATTCAAAATTTGAAATTCAAAATTTGAAATTCAAATATTTGAAATTTGAAATTTAAAATTTGTTTGAAATTTGAAATTCAAAATTTAAAATTTAAAATTTGCAATTTAAATTTTGAAATTAATATATTTAGATATACTTGATCCAAGTAGCAAGTAATCGAATTGGGTTGGTTGCCATGGCCGTCCGATCATAGGAGAAAAGTAGAGTTTAAAGGCCCTCTCCTTTCATTCGATGGGGTCTTCTTATGGCGGTAGGGGTGCCGCTGCAATTATATTCCATGCAGATAAAGCAGCGAAAGGAATTAAGATGTAAAGGTTCAATTGTAAAATTTATCATGAATGTATTAGATTAGATCTAAAAGAATATTCATGATTTATTTTGATTGAGTTATTTTCTATTGCATAATTAGCAATAGGATTGTTATTTATAAAATGTGCTGATCTATTTGTGAAATGAGTCAACATATTTGGTAAACAGAAAATAAAACCTTTCAAATTTAAAAATTATTTTTAAAATGCCAAACCCTGACCCATCAGCCCAAATACTTAATTAAAAAAATTAAGTGTTGTCTAGTAGGTCTAGAATTATGAATTAAGACCTAAGATAATTGCATAAACTTGTGGGTCAATAGGATAGATGGATTAGGTCCATAATTGAGTTAGACCTAAGGTTAGCTTAAAGAAATGGACTAAATTAGAGTAATTGGTCAAATCTAATCAAAAATTGAATTAGATTAGGTCAAGGATACTCTAGACTCAACTCCAATAGTTGTAGTTGAATGGGTCCATATCTTTAACTAGACCAAGATGGACTTAATTCATGGCTACGCGGTGGAACCCTATTTACTAAGTTGATCAAATTAAAACTAATGAACCAGTTGGTGTCTAAGATAAGTTTGACAGTTTGACCAGTGGTTTTTAAGTGAGAGCTACTCGCAGTGATTTGATCTCTGATGAGTTAATGGCTTATCCCCACCACTGATCTCACTTACCTGGCCAACCTGGTGAATTAGATTTTGATTAGATCACTTGATGATTAGGGCTCACCCATGTCATTAGGTAAATTAGTTTGACTGATTTAGGTGCTCCTAATGCCAGCTTTAATTAAATCTTTTTTAATCTGACTTGGTGAAGTCAGTGGGAGGATTAAAATTGGATGGATTTTTTCTTCTCATCTATCCTTTAATAAAATCCTCAAAAATTATTAGGTCCCTAAAAATGATTAAGTTATATTGATAACTAAGTCATAGCCTCCCATTAAGTGAGTGATAATGAGTCCATTAGTTTAATAATCATTGAAGGCCCAAAGGCCTGGTGCTTATTGACTAAAGAAATTATCATTCATAATATGATAATTTGGTTTGAGTCTTTCTGATGGTGATCAGGTTGGCCAGCCAAAGTCGGACTTGATCATTTATTGGTCCGATTCACCAAATCAAATCATGTTAATGGTTGGACCTAACCAGATCTTTTCAGTAGAGGCCAAAGCCTACTGATTAGGTTCTGGGGCAAAATCAATTACTAGAAGTTGTTTAGAGAAACAACTGGTTATGAACCTACCCATAGATGCACATGGGTTGACCAACCAAAGTTGGGCTCTGTGTAGTTTGTGTGGATTCTAGTACCCACTAAGGAATTAAAGTAATTTCTCGAATTGGAGATTGAGGCTACCAGTTCGTAAAAATACTGGGAGAAACTTTAGACTAAAGTCCAAGTCTTTAGTATTTATAATTTATGTACTAATAGAGGTCTGGTTTTCCTTTATACAGCTATGGCCACTACCCTGTCCCTTCGGTCATTATTAGATAATGACAAGCTCATAATTTCGATAGCTGGTATCGAAAATTAAAAATCATCCTTGAGCATGAGCGGATCCTTTATGTAGTAACGGATCCGGCACCTGAGGAGCCAGCCCCGAATGTTAGAGGGACGGTCCGAGACACTTATCAGAAGTGGTTGAACGATCGTACCACCATTCGGTGCATTATGCTGGCGGCAATGAATGATGAGTTCAGCAGCAGGTTCGTGAATGTCCAGCCACAGGAGATGCTTCAAATGTTGAATGACTCCTTTGGCATGCCTGACGATGTTGAAAGGCACAAAACTAGTTGTGCTATTTTCAATGCTCGGATGAGGGATAGAACCTCAGTCACTGATCATGTACTGTACATGATCAAATGATTGAGTGCCAAACTAAACTGGGTTTTCTCCTGCACGAATAGCTCGATAAGGATGCGATCCTTAATTCATTGCCCAAGTCCTTCCTCCCCTTCCTTACTCATTTTCGGATGACAAAGCCTGCAGTGAACTACCACGGCTTGTTGGGTTACTGCAGAACTTTGAGAAGGATCACCAGCTCCATAAGGAGTTGGTGAATGTTGTGGGAGGGTCTTCTTCTGGTCGTCGACCCTTTGAGAAAGGGAAGAAGAAGAACAAGAAGAAGAAGAATAAGAAGATGCAGCTGCATGCTGGGACGTCTGCATAGGGTCAGACCAAGAAGTGCAAGCCCGATCAGAGCCAGGTAGAGTGCTACTTTTGTAAGAAGCAGGGGCACTGAAAGAGGAACTGTCCTCTATACATTGCCTCTCTGGATCCGAACAGGCCGAAGAAGAAGCAAGGTACTTATATGATAACACCTTGCAACTTTTTTATTTGTGATACTACTGTCTGGGTATTGGATATCGAAAGCCCTTATCATATTTGCAATTCGATGCAGGGTCTGCAGGTCAGTAGGAGATTTGATGAAGGCGATAGATTCCTGAACATTGGAGATGGAAACAAAGTTCCAGTTCTAGCATTAGGAATCATGAGTTCTAGCATTAGGAATCATGAACTTTGTAATCAATTCTCGAAATATAATTCTGAGTGAATGTCACTATTGTCCAAGCTTTTTATTAAATATTATTTTTGTAGGCCTTTTGGCCATGAACGGTTATCAATTTTTAATAAAAAGAAACATTTACAATATCATTTTGAATGGTGTTACAATATTTGTTGGACAACTTAATAATGAAATTTACTTTCTATCACAACCTGTTAATGTGGTTCAAACCTCCGGTAAATGCCCTAGAATAGATAATGTGTCAGAAGTCTACCTTTGGCACTGTAGGCTAGGTCATATCAATAAGAACAGGATAAATAGGTTGGCTCAAGAAGAAATTCTTGAAGTAGGTGATTGTGAATCACTTCCAACCTGTGAGTCCTGTCTTCTTGGTAAAATGACCAAATCACCTTTTACTGGAAAAGGTGAGTGAGCCAGTGAACTTTTGGGTTTGGTACATTCTAATGTATGTAGACCCATGAGCTCAAGTGCAAGAGGTGGATATTTTTACTTCATAACCTTCACAGACGACCTATCGAGGTATGTGTATGTCTATTTAATGAAGCATAAATCGGAGTCATTTGAAATGTTCAAACTATTCCGAAATGAGGTAGAAAAATAAACTGAAAAGTGTATTAAAACTCTTCAATCTGATCGAGGAGGACAATACCTTACCAATGATTTTATGACATATCTTGGGAAGAATGGGATTCTCTCTTAGTGGATTCCTCCTGGAACACCACAGCATAATGGTGTCTGAAAGGAGGAATCGGACCTTGTTGGACATGATTCGATCTCCCTTTGGGGATATGCACTCGAATCGGTTTGTTACCTTCTAAATAGAGTTTCGAGTAAGTCTGTAACCAAAATGCCATATGAGATATGGATAGGACATAAGCCAGTACTCTGGCACCTTAAGGTTTGGGGGTGTCCGGCTTATGTTAAACATTTAATTACGGACAAGCTTGGACCTAGGTCTGACAAGTGTAATTTTATAGGGTACCCAAAAGAAACCAAAGGGTATTACTTCTACCTAGCTGATGAGCAAAAAGTGTTTGTCAGCCTTAAGGCAATCATTTTGAAAAAAGAGTTCCTTGGTGAAGGGACTGTTGCCTCTAAGATCGAACTTGATGAAGTTCAGTAGGTGAAAAAACTGACACAAGTTGCTGAACCTGAACCGGATTTGGTTAGATCAGATCCGGAGCCCATTGTTCAAGCACCCTTAAGGCGATCTGGTAGAGTACCACGTCAACCAGACAGATACTATGATTTCTTGATCCGGGATGGCAATCCTATCGAACTTGATGAAAATGATGAGGATTCGATCACCTACATGGATGCAATGCAGAGACTCGACTCTGAGAAATGGCTAGAGATCATGAAATCCGAAATGGAGTCCATGAAGGTCAACATATGTGGACATTGGTTGACCCACCCAAAGGAGTAAAATCCATAGGGTGTAAGTGGGTCTTCAAAAGGAAGAGAGGTGCAGACGGAAAGGTGGAAACCTATAATGCCTGTCTGGTTGCCAAGGGATATCGTCAACGTTATGGCATAGACTATGATGAGATATTTTCTCATGTGCAATGCTCAAATCCATTCGAATTATGCTTGCGATAGCTGCCCATCTGGACTATGAAATCTGGTAGATGGATGTGAAGACAGCTTTCCTAAATGGAGAGCTGGATGAAGAGATGTATATGATACAACCTGAAGGATTCACATCCACAGATGAGTCTAAGGTGTGCAGACTACAGAGGTCCATTTATGGACTTAAGCAGGCATCACGGAGTTGGAACATATGTTTTGATAAGACGATCAAGACGTATGGCTTCGTTAAGAATGGAGAAGAGCCCTACATTTATAAGTGGGCTAATGATCCAGTAGTAGTATTTCTTGTATTGTATGTGGATGATATTCTCTTAATCGGGAATGATGTCCCTACATTTCAGAGAATAAAGATTTGGCTGTCATCACAGTTCTCCATGAAGGATCTGGGAGAAGCTTCCTACATCCTAGGGATGAGGATCTATAGGGACAGATCTAATAGGTTGCTTGGTTTATCTCAGTCCATGTACATTGATACTATGCTGAAGAGGTTCAGCATGGAGCATTCCAAGAAAGGCTATCTTCTGATAGGCCATGGAATTTCTCCCTCGAAGAGGGATTGTCCGACAACACCTCAAGAGAGAGAGCGTCTGGGTAAGATTCCATATGCTTCGACAGTGGGATCTATCATGTACGCCATGATATATACACAACCAGATGTGGCATACTCACTAGGGGTAGTGAGTAGATACCAATCTGATCCAGGGGAGAATCACTGGAAGGTTGTTAAAACTATCTTGAAGTATTTAAGAAATACTAAGGACCAGTGGCTTGTTTATGGTGAATCGGACTTGAGACTTATAGGATTTACAGACTCTAATTTTCAGTCTGATCATGATGACAGTAAAAGTGTGTCGGGATTTATTTTTACCCTTAATGGTGGGGCTATCTGCTGGAAAAGTTCCAAGCAGCAAACAGTGGCTGATTCAGTTTGCGAGGCGGAGTATGTCGCCGCATCAGATGCTGCCAAAGAAGCGGTATGACTGAGAAAATTCATCATCGAGCTCGGAGTAGCACCCTCTCTTGTTGGTCTAGTTTTGCTCTACTGTGACAGCTCTGGAGCCATTGCTCAGGCGAAGGAACCAAAGGCACACTAGCGGACGAAGCATATTCTGCACCGCTACTATCTCATCTACAAAATTATGGATCGAGGTGACATCGATCTTCAAAAGATCGACGGGAAGGAGCACCTGGCTGACCCATTCACTAAAGCCATTACGGTGAAGAAGTTCGACAACTACAAGTCGAAGATGGGTATTAGATACTGCATCGATTGGCTTTAGGCCAAGTGGGAGATTGTTGAGAATAGTGTCCCAAAGCCAATCGTCAGCCTGTTGACGGTTGTGCTCATTTTTATATTTGTACATGAATTATGAATTAATAAAAATTATTTTGATATTTTTCATCATAAAATATTTCATCTTCTAATGAACTCCTATGTTGTGGTGAAGTCCTTAGGACTATTTAGACTCGACAAAGGAGGATTTATCGTTTAGTCTTTAAATCTATTCACGACTAAATGATACGTTGTTACAAAGGACGACAACGTTTATCAAGCATAGGTCGTTGTGTGCCATATAGGTTGATTGTCCTCTTAACCAATGAGTGTGGAGACACTGGTATGGCATACAGGTGAGATGTAAGGGTACATCTGCACTGAACGTTATCGACTCCAGAGCTATTTCTGCTGTCAAGATTTGCTCCGATGGAATATGGGTATAAATATCCCTCCGACCTGAGACCGCCATGGTGACATGCAAGCAACTCACTGCACTTAGGCACTGGACCACCTGAATTTTTAATTCAGTGATGGAAGGCTGCTAGGTGTAGTCAAGTACTTGACTTGTCGGTTCGTGTGTCAAGATGGGATTGACCACTTCAGTTTAGGAGCTATGTACAGTCATGTATCAATTTAGCAAAACCTTGGCCAGGGTAGTCCTTGTGAGGAGTCACAGGACTGTTTGAGTGGAATACGATTCAGATGATCTGATTAGGGTTGACAGTTTAACCCTGAGTCATCCTAAACACAGGGGTCAAAAGGATGATTTATATAGTAACCATATTCATATAGGTTCTGAGTATTGCGATTGCGACTCTTCGACCTATCCGAACGTCGGGTACCATTGCTAGATGGTCACTTCGATTAGTACAGGAATTGGTTCCTGTGCTACCAGCTTAGGTTCGAATCTGCGAGGTCACACACATTAGAGGTTCCTATCTGATCTGATGGCTGATGTAGAATCCTACATATTTGGGACTCAGTGATCGAGAATCAGGATTCTCTGATCATGAGTTCCACACATTATGGATACGGGGTCAAGAGTCCCACTGGTTGGGACTTTTCGATCAGGGTTACATATCGATGAATTCTAATGCCTGATTGCCCATCAGATTTGGACTCAGTATTTATGAGAGATTTAATTAGTGATTTGATCACTAATTAACTCAATTTAATTGAGTAATTATTTTTGGATCAAGTCTAATTGAATTGGATTCAGTTGGGTTTGACCTGATTAGGTTAAGAGTTGACCTAATCGTCGAGATGGTTTGGTCCCTGATTTGATCAGGGATTGGGCTTAATCAATTTCTAATTTGATTAGGATTTTATTGAGCCTAATTAAGCCTAATTTAGTTGGGTATAAATTAATCTAATTGGACCTAACTTATTTGGTTCAATTAGGTTGGTTTAAATAATTAAACCACCTTGACCCAATGTCCATGCGCCACCTCACTTCCATTGCACCCATTTGTATTCATGAGAAGGAACTTCTCATGAATTTTTTTCTCACGCCAAGCCCTCTCCATGCCCCACATTAATGTGCCATATGAATGGATAAGGATGATTGGTTGGCCATTCAAATTCAAAATAAAGTTTGAATTTGAATGGGCAATCAATCTTTGCACCTTATCCCTTTTTTTACGCCCCATTTATTACATGAGAAAAAATTTCTCATGAAATCACTCCATACACAATTTAAGCTATGCCTCACACCTTTAGTGGATAAGGGATGAGTTGGTATCTATTTGAATTAAAAATTTGATTTGAATTCAAATGTGCAATTACTCATCTTTATCCTTTCTTTTGGATAAGACGTTTGACGTTGTTATAAAAGGAGAAGAAGAGTGGGGCATGCAAGAAGAAGATTTTTGAAGAAAAATTTTGGAGCGTGAGGAAGTCTTGTGCATAAGAAGGAAGTCCATATCCTTCCAAGAGAAAAAGAAAGAAAAAAAATAGAAAAGTGGGTGTAAGGTTTCCGGTGAGTTCCTAGAGTTTTAGCCTGGGGTTCGAAAAGTGAGAAGATGAGCTACGAGTATCGTGAACCGACAAATTTTAGAGAGATCTTCAACATTCTCTCAAGCATGTCTGTTGATGATTTGGAGCATCCGAAGAATTGACAGACATCGATCGAAGGAGTTCGATCAGCATCGACCGTCGAAAGGGCTCTACAACGAGCTAGCACTCATGAGGAGTCGATCAGATCGAAAGCTTCATGTGGATGATCCGTAGAGGCTAGACATGCTATGTGACTGTATCATGATGATCAGACTCTCCCGACGATGATCAGATTGCGACGATCTACTACCCGCACAAAGGTATTGTGTTCTGAACACATTACAGTAAAGTGTTTACTATTCGCATTTGAATTTCAAATTTAAATGAATGCATGCTATATATCATATTTAGATCCTAGTGTAGGATAAATATATGTTAATTAATTAGATTAATTAATAATTTTTACTGTAAAATAGTGATTTTGAAAAAGTTTTAAAATTATTATTTTATCCCTGCACTGAATTTCTCCACAGTCCGATTCTTGTAGGAGTCCGAAAGGAGGCCGCTTACTGCAGAAGCTCGGATGGAGACCGGTTGCCGTGGAAGCCCGGATGGAGACTGCTTATTGTAGAAGCTCGACTGAAGTCTGCTTGCAATGGATGTTCGGATCGAATTCACTTACTGTAGAAGCTCGGATGAAATTCGGAAGGTGGTCGACCATCGTAAGAACTTGGATGGAGTCTGGTTACTGTAGAAGTTCTACTACTGGAGAAGTCCGAACATTGATGAAGTCTGGAAGAAGCTCTGAGTAAAGTCAATCATGACAGGAGGAAGTCTGGAAGAGATTCGGAGAGTAGTCGATCACTGTAGAAAATCGACTGATAGTGAAGCCCAGAGAGCATTTGGAGCAGTCCGATGGATGACTGAAGGAGCTCATTATTGGAGAAGTTCAGAGGGTACGATAGGAGTTCGTCCGTTGGAGGAATTTGGAGGACACCGTGGAAGGTCGACTGCTAGAGGAGTCTGGATGGTACTGTGGAAGTTCGGACGGTCGGGGGAGTTCAGAAAGATGCCGCACAAGGTCGGAAGCCGAAAGAGTCCTGGGAGTGTTGGCCTCTTACGAACTTCGGCTGGGGTTATTTTATACCCAACACCTAGTAAGAGGAGATCGCATCCTGTGTATTCTCAATCCTAGATGACTTGAAAAAAAATTTTTGGCCAAAAGCAGGAAGGAGATTAGAAAAACTTATCATACTTCTTTATTGGAGTCATCATTAGTTAATTAAGAATTGATATGAATATGTATTTGAGTTTGACATAGTTTCATACTCATGAACATATTCGGGGTGCAGGGATGATCGAAGATTTGAATTACACAGTAACTTGTCACTGAAAGATATATTTGATATTTTTATTAAATTTTATATCTTCTAGGTAGTCATAATACATTGCTAGATGTTGTTGCTCTTTGGATTGATTTTGATGATTACAAAGTATTTGAAGGGGTACTAATGATTTTTGCTTGAAAAAGACTTAATTGCTTTTCAGGAGCAAAATCATAATTTCACCAAACCCTGATTTGAAAGCATCAAGTGATAGAACAAAAGATTTGTGATCCATTGGTGAAAATTTTATTATTTTTGGACTTGTATTTTGAAAGATATCCATGTTTGAAAATTTGAGTCGACCCATGAGTCGACTCATGGCACAATGAGCTAATTGGCACGCAGAAATTTTGGCTGGCATAGTCTTGGCACTGTCTGTGAGTCGACCTCATGGGTCGACCCCCAGGCATGAGTCGACCTCTATTGTTTTTAGGTCAAATTTACAGAACCTTGGTTTTCTGTTAGTTTTCTGGTGTTTTTCCACAGAGGTCGATCCATGAGTCGACCCATGAGCATGAGTCAACCCATGAGTCGACCCCTGTAACGGGAAAGTTCCGCAACGGCTAGTTTTTAACCCATTTTAAGTACTTTTAATGCTCATTTAATGTGGTCTAACGGCTCTATTTCAGCCCAGATTGTTCTCCACCATTCCTTAAAGCTATAAAAATGACAAAAGGTGGGAATCATCAAGTAGAATCAAGAAGAGAGATTTTTGAAAAGAAGATTTCAAGCAAACTTTTCAGCCCTAAGCAAGGGCTCACTCAAAGCATTCAAGAAGCCTTTAATTCAAGCTCACCAACTCCTCAAGTGCACATTCAAGTCTCCAACTACCTTGAGAAAATCAAAAAGAGCCTTCTTCTCTTTGAGTAAAGTGTATTTAAAATCTCATTCACTCATTAAAGGAGCTTCTTTTGTATTCTCTGAGCTATTGATTGTTATACTCTGTTTAAGCTATTATTTTTATTTTGGAAGGGTTCCAAAACAAGGGAAGGTTGATCCGAACTTTGAATCAGAGTGTATTGGGTTGGTTTGTACCCGAAAAATAAGTGGACTAGCTTGGAATAGCTAGAGTCGAGTTTTCGACGAGTATATTCAGGTTGAATACAAGTTAGTGGATTGGAATTCCCAAGTAGGAGCTTGGGGAGTGGATGTAGGTGCAAGGTTGGCACCGAACCACTATAAATCCTTTTATTTGTGATGTGCCTAATTGCTCTTCTTTAGAACTTCTTTATTCTCTTGCATTCTTACTTTTAATCATTAGCCTTGAATCAACTATACTCTCCCTATTTATATAGCTATTGTTAAACATTTTTCATAAGACATAAGTTAAGTTTAAAATTTTTAGAAACCCAATTCACCCCCCCTCTTGGGTTGCATAGCTGGGCAACAAGTGGTATCAGAGCCCGGTGCTCTAGCCCTACTTTGATCTAACCAATCAAAGAGCTAAAAATCTATGGCAACTCAAGTTGGCACTTCTCTAACCGAGGGGCAGTCCACTAACCGACCTCCACTTTTAATGGATCCAACTATACCTATTGGAAAGCTCGGATGAAAATCTTCATTCAAGCACTCGACTATAATATGTGGAGTATCATAGTAAATGGCCCTCACACACCCACTAAAATTATTGATGGTGTGGAATCAGCCAAACCCGAAAAAGAGTGAGATGAGGTTGATAAGAAAATGGCCCAACTAAATGCTAAAGCTATGAATGTCTTGTATTGTGCTCTTGATGCAAATGAATTTAATCGCATTTCAACTTGCTTGTCTGCTAAAAAAATATGGGATAGATTAGAAGTAACCCATTAAAAACTAATCAAGTAAAGGAGTCCAAAATTAACATGCTCGTGCATAAATATGAATTGTTTAAAATGGAGCATGATGAGTCTATAACTGAAATATTTACTCGCTTTACTGATATTATAAATGATTTAAAGAGTCTTGGTAAGTCCTATTCTAACAGTGAGCTTGTAAGAAAGATTCTCAGTCCTTACCAAGAACTTGGGAAGCCAAAGTGACCACCATCCAAGAAGCCAAATATCTAAACATCCTACCCTTGGAAGAGCTTCTTGGATTATTGATGACACATGAGCTGAGCATGAAACAACATCAAGAGGAAGAAGTCAAAAAGAAGAGAACAATCGCCCTCAAATCCATAGCTCAACCAGATGAAAAAACTGATGACACCGATAATGAAGAGCAGGATGAAGAGATGGCACTCATTACCCGAAGGTTTAAGAAATTTTTAAGAAAAAGAAAACAAGGAATGAGGAAGAGGCCACTCACAAAAGAGGAACAGAGCAAAGAAAAGGACAAAGACCAACCCCTTATCTGCTATGAGTGCAAGAAATCGGGACACTTCAAGTCCGAATGCCCACAACTGAAGAAGGGTCCCAAGAAGTACAAGAAGAAGGCCATGATGGCCACTTGGAGTGGGAGTGATGACTCAAGCTCCGAAGAGGAAGACTCAACTGAACAAGCCAACTTGTGCCTTATGGCATATGAAAATGAGATAAACTCCGAAACCCCTAGTGACTTTACATTTGAAGAACTTCATGAAGCTTTTTATGATTTAATTGATGAACTAAAAAAATTAAGGATAAAGAACAAAGATCTAAAATCAAAAAATCAATCTTTACTAAAATAAAATGAAGGCATTTCAATTGAAAAATCCACCCTGCTTCAAGAAAATCAAAATTTAAAGAATGAAATTACCAAGCTAAAATCAATAGTTAAAAAATTCACCTTGAGCTCTAATAAATTAATATGATTCTTGAAAATCAAAAGGTCATGTATGATAAGGCTGGACATGGCTATAACTCCTTGAAGAAATAAAAGTATCTAAAAAATATCTATGTAAACTCTTCAAGTAACAAGTTATCTAATATTACTTGCTTCAAATATGGTAGAGTAGGACATAAATCATACACTTGCTTCTCTAACAAATCTGTAAACTCAAATGTAAAGAAAATATGGGTTCCAAAAGAACCATTATGACTAACCAAAAAGGACCCAAGAAAACTTGGGTACCTAAAACAAAAACTTGACTTTTGCCTGCAGATGTGTCTAGCATCCCAAGGAGGAAACAGAAAATGATATCTTGATAGCGGATACTCGAGACACATGACTGGTGATGAATCCCAATTCATCACACTTGATGCTAAGAATGGAGGGATGGTCACCTTTGGAGACAATGGTAAAGGAAAGATCATCGGTATAGGTAACATTGGTATCACTCCCTCCAAATATATTGAAAATATTTTGTTAGTAGATGGTTTAAAGCATAATTTATTAAGCATTAGTCAATTTTGTGATAAAGGATATAAAGTTATTTTTGAATCTTCTGTTTGCATTGTAACTAGTCCTATTAATGAAGGTATTAAATTTGTTAGACATAGACATGATAATATTTATATGGTAGATTTGAATGATCTATCCAAGATAAACATGAAATGTCTAGTATCTTTGAATGCCAAGATTAATGAGACTAGTTGGCTTTGGCATTGTAGGCTTGCACATATTAGCATGCATTCACTTTCAAAATTAATTAAGAAAAATTAGTTCTTGGTTTGCCAAAATTAAATTTTGAAAAGGATAGAATTTGTGATGCATGCCAACTAAGTAAACAAACAAGAGTTCATTTAAATCTAAAAATATTGTTTCAACCTCTAGACCTTTAGAGCTATTGCACATGGACTTGTTTGGACCTACTAGAACTACTAGTCTAGGAGGAAAACGATATGGTTTTGTAATTATTGATGATTTTTTTTTATTTTACATGGATTTTCTTTTTGGCACACAAAGATGAAGCTTTTCAAGTTTTCTCTAAATTTTACCAAAATGTCCAAATGAGAAAGGATTTTCAATTCAAAATATTCGAAGTGACCATGGAACCGAATTTGAAAATCAAGACTTTGAAAAATTTTATGATGAAAAAAGAATAGGTCACAATTTTTCAGCACCTAGGATACCCCAACAAAATGGGATAGTAGAAAGGAAAAATAGAACCCTAGAAGAAATGGCCCGTACCATGCTATGTGAAGCAACCTTCCAAGATACTTTTGGACGGAAGCTATTAACACAGTATGTTACATTTTAAATCGTGCTTTGATTAGACAAATTTTAAAGAAAACCCCCTATGAGCTTTGGAAAGGAAGAAAACCTAATATTACATATTTTATATTTTTGGTTGTCGATGTTTTGTATTAAATAATGGTAAAGAAAGACTTGGAAAATTTGATGCAAAATCTGATGAAGCAATTTTTCTTGGTTACTCCTCATCTAGTAAAGCTTTTAGAGTTTTCAACAAAAAACCTTAGTAGTAGAGGAGTCAATACATGTTGTCTTTGATGAAACTAACGATCTTCCTTCAAGGAAGAATGAAGGTGTTGATGATGCAGATCCTCTTATAGAAGGAATGAAGGAGATCACTCTGAAAGATTCTACAATTCAAGATGATGAGGAATATGAAGACAAACAGGATGAGGAAGGTGAAGAACATCAAGAACAACCTCAAGGTACAAATGACCTACCCAAAGAATGGAGGTATGTTCACAATCATCCTAAGGAGCTAATTATTGATGATCCTATGCATGGGGTAAGAACTCGTTCTTCACTTAAAGATGCATTCAATCATTGTGCTTTTATCTCTCATCTTGAACCTAAAACCATTGAAGAAGCTAAAAATGATTATAATTGGATTATTACAATGCAAGAGGAACTTAATCAATTTGAAAGAAATAATGTATGGACTTTAGTATCAAGACCTAAAAATTATTCAATAATTGACATAAAATGGGTTTTTAGGAATAAATTAGATGAACATAAAAATGTAATAAGAAATAAAGCAAGATTGGTTGCTAAAGGTTATAATCAAGAAGAACGAATTGATTTTGATGAGACCTTTGCACCTGTTGCTAGATTAGAGGCAATTAGACTTCTACTTGCATATGCTTGCTTTATGAAATTTAAATTATTTCAAATGGATGTCAAAAGTGTATTTTTGAATGGATATATTGCTGAAGAATTCTATGTAGAACAACCCTCAGATTTTGAAAATCATGCTTTTCCTAATCATATTTTTAAATTAAATAAAGCTCTATATGGTTTGAAACAAGCACCCAGGGCTT
Source organism: Elaeis guineensis (assembly GCF_000442705.2). Taxonomy (NCBI): domain Eukaryota; kingdom Viridiplantae; phylum Streptophyta; class Magnoliopsida; order Arecales; family Arecaceae; genus Elaeis; species Elaeis guineensis. The sequence continues at coordinate 35,640,075 of NC_025999.2, read as the reverse complement.
GGTATGAAAGGCTAAGCAAATTTTTACTTAATAATAGTTTTTCAAGAGGCAATGTAGACACAACCCTTTTCATTAAAAGAAATCAAGATGATATATTAGTTATACAAATATATGTTGATGACATTATTTTTGGGTCTACTAATGAATCTCTTTGTCAAGATTTTGCAAAGCTCATGCTGGGGGAGTTCGAGATGAGCATGATGGGAGAACTTATATTTTTCTTCGGACTCCAAATCAAACAAACAAAGGAAGGAATCTCCATCACCCAAAGCAAGTACACAAGGAAATTACTCAAAAGATTTGGAATGGAGAACTCCAAAATAATTGGCACACCCATGAGCCCTTCATGTAAGCTTGACAAAGATGAAGAAGGTAAAAGTGTAGACTTAAAATATTATAGAGGTATGATTGGCTCTCTGCTATATTTAACTGTGAGTAGACCTAATATTATGTTTAGTATCTGTCTTTGTGCTCGATTTCAATCTAATCTTAAAGAATCTCACTTGAATGCTGTTAAAAGAATCCTTAGATATTTGAATGGTACTCAAACTCTAGGATTATGATACTCTAAAGACTCACTAATTGATTTAATAGGATATTCAGATGCTGATTTTGCTGGATGTAGATTAGATAGAAAAAGCACAAGTGGAACTTGCCAATTTCTTGGGGTTAACCTAATCTCCTGGTTTAGCAAGAAATAAAATTCGGTAGCACTGTCTACGGCGAGGTAGAATACATTACAGCCGAAAGTTGTTGTGCTCAAATCTTGTGGATTAAGCAACAACTCGAAGATTTTGGTATCAAACTTAATGAAACATCCATAAGATGTGATAACACTAGTGCCATAAATCTTACTAAAAATCTAATTCAGATTCTAGATCTAAACATATTGAAATCAGGCATCATTTTATAAGAGAACATGTTCAAAATGAAGACATAATTCTAGACTATGTTTGTATTGAAAAATAATTAGCCGACATCTTTACAAAGGCCCTAAGTGAAGATAGATTCTGTGAAATTAGGAGAGAACTAGGAATCCTTGATCCATCTGCTTAAATGTCTCTTCAATCACAAGGGATCAATGTCAAAAACTCCTTAAACTTAATTCTCATCATTTCTCTTGGGCTTAAAAGCTTAAAATTATCATTCTTATAATTGATCATTGAGCAAATATCCTTCTTCCAGAGTTTCAAATTTTTCAAAAATTATTCATCAATTTTTCTGAATTTTATGAACCATGAGTCGACCCCCTAGGGTCGACCCAATGGCAAACTTGCAGTTTTGGCCAAAATCCCACGGCTCTTCTTATTTTGTTGAAATTCCACTCCTTTGAGCCGACTCATTTCACCGTCTTCTTCTCCCTCCAAAACCTTAGGTCCCCTTCTTCTTCCTCTCCAAATCCAAGTCCTACCCCAAGATTCTTCTCCCATCTCCCCTTCCACCTCAAATCATCCATTAGGAACTGAGCTCTTCCCATTTTCCTCCCTTGATTGGAGCGGTTGGAGGTGCCCTAGATTCTACCCTTCTCCTCCAAATCGGGGTATCACTCCTCCAAAAATCTCTATCCTTCCCCTAAAATTTTTCTATCTCTTCATACATTTGACCTCCCAAGACCCCTTGCTTGCTCTGGTGGTGGAAATGGCTCCAAAAATGAAGCTCCCACAAAGAAGGAAGTCAGTCCGTGAGTTGGAAGAGAGCGTGCGCAGGAAAAGACAGGCTTCTCAGACCTCATCTACTTCCATTCCTGTTTTGGCATCTGCTCCAGGTTCTTCTCGGTCTCCATTAAGCCCCAGTAAAATTCCCTTTTCTGTTAGAAAGGTAGAACCCGGGAAAAATGTAGATTTTAGATTTTTTGAAAAGAGGGGTTCTCCATTGGTTCAAAAATCAAAGATCAAGGTTGGGGATTTTACTACTCTCTTAAAGAAATTACCTATGTAGATTTGGTTAGGAAATTTTATCTGAACTTGAGCTATGGCAATGGAACAGTAACATCCACTGTTAAGGGTATAGATATCTGTTTAGATCCTGTACTTTTGGGAGAGATTCTTCATTTACCCTGTGAGGGATACTCAAACATGGAACTCCCAGTCAAGGAAGAAGAAATTAATGTGATTTTAGGAGGAACCTTCTCGGGAAGCCTAAACAAACTAGAAGCCAAGATCCTGTCCATTGAGATGAGAATACTACATCAAATGGTAACAAAGCTTTTCTTCCCTAGAAGTGATAGACATGACCTCCTCTCAGGCCGAGACATCTACATCATGTTTCATATGATTATCCAAACCCCCCTAAACCTCCTTGCATTAATGATAGAAGCCATGAGGGAAACCCTGAATAGATCCAAGGCACATCTGCCTTTCGGTATGGCCCTCACTTTGGTATTCAGGAGGTTTGGAGTTAGTTTTGAGGGGGAGGCAGCAGCTAAGCTTTCTCACTCTGACACCATCAACCAACATACTTTGCACCGCATGGGATTTACTAGGACTGATGGTGGTTGGATTAAGGGTGCAGAAGAGAGAGTTGAGGACAGAGCTGAGGAAGAAGGTTCTTCATCACCTCTCCATGATATCAGGGCAGCATCTCCAGACATTCAGTTCATTTCAGATCCCGAGGCTGGCCCATCAGAGTCTACTAGGAGGCACACTCCAGTCTAGCAGCCAGACAGCAGAGCACATCCCTCAGAGATCAGATTGGCTGATGACCAGATTGAGATGATCTCTCAGTGTGTGGCTTCCTTACTTTCTCGACAGTGGGGCACTTTAACTTTTGCATAGGGATCCACATCACATGATGTATCTGATCAGACTTTGATCCCTCACATCTCCACTATCTTCCAGATGATTTCAGATCAGTCAGTTCGCATTCAATAGCTTGAGGGTTATATATTGAGACTGACTGGGAGGGTACTTGACTTACAGGGGCAAGTGTTAGCTCTGGCACATCCACAGCCACAGGAGTGCATCACTGAGGTCTCAGACCTATCTACGGAGGCAGCCAGACTTAGAGGAGTTTTGGAGAGTGGATTTGATTTCCTGAGGAGAGAGATCAGAGGCTCTAGTGAGCATGCATCCACCCAGTTCACTGCACTGCTACAGTCTGTATCGAGAGCTCTGAACCTTCTGGATACTATCAGACTCTCTCTTGCAGTTCAGTCTGTTGCTTCTCAGCCTTCAGGATCATCTTACCCGCCCACTCGTGCCGGCACCTCCACTCGTGGCAGAGGCAAACGGGGTAGAGGATGAGCCCTTGGTCGTGATCCTTCATCTCCCCACCCTATCTCCGATACATCTGACTCTGATCCATCCAGTCATGAGCTCTACTAGATCCTTGTAGTTAGTCTTATCTTTTGTCTCTTTCTAGGATCTATCTTTTGGGCCATGTAATGATGTTGACTGGTTGACTTTTGTATTTTGATATTTGTATTGGAACAACTATATGGTATCAGTCACTTTTTGATTATATATATATCTACTCTTTGACATTCAATGTATGACCTTTAAATTGAGTTACTTTCAATTATGTGCATACTATGAATTGCAATTTCATATCTATGATATCCAATGGTATATCTTTTATGTTTGCTGTATTCAGGGGAGTAAACAAAAGTAACATTAGTAAAATTATTTTCATCAAAAGCAAAAAATAGAGAAAATATATTCAGAAAAGGGGGAGTAAATAATTTTTTTATTGATGCTGTCAAAAAGGAGGAGAAATTAAAGAATCAAAAGCAAATTGATTAAAGAATCAAAAGCAAATTGATAAAAGAATCAAAAGCAAATTGATAAAAGAATCAAAAGCAAATTGAGCAAAATGTTAAGCAAATGAGCAAATTTTCAAATTCTTAGGCATGCTCTGAGACCAAAATTAAATAATCAAATGAGCAAAAAGCAAATTTTAAAATTCTTAGGCAAATTCTGCTTTGCTCTGATAACAAAAATTCTGCTCTGATACCAAAATCACATAATCAAATGAGCAAATTATTAAGTAATAGGCAAATTATTAGGCAAATGAGCAACACAAGCAAATTGGCACATGTATCACGTGCCAAAGAATCAATCTTCTTTTCAAGCAAATGCACTTATAAGTAATTTTCAATTTGGTAGCAAATTTTTATTTATCTTCAAACTACCTATGATGCATTTCATTCTTTGAAATTCATGCTCAATGTTTCATATATATGCTTTTGCTCAAGTATTTTGTCATCATCAAAAAGGGGAAGATTGTTGCTCCTTGGATTGATTTTGATGATTATAAAATATTTGAAGGGGTACTAAGATTTTCGCTTGAAAAAGACTTATTGCTTTTTAGGGGCAAAATTATAATTTACCAAACTCTGATTTGAAAGCATCAAGTGATAGAACAAAAGATTTGTGATCCATTGGTGAAAATTTTATTATTTTTAGACTTGTATTTTGAAAGATATCCATGTTTGAAAATTTGAGTCGACCCATGAGTCGACTCATGGCACAATGAGCTGATTGGCATGCAAAAATTTTGGCTGGTACAGTCTTGGCACAGTTATGAGTCGACTCCATGGGTCGACCCCCAGGCATGAGTCGACCCATGAGTCGACCTCTGCTGTTTTTAGGTCAAATTTACAGAACCTTGATTTTTTGGTATTTTTCCATAGAGGTGACCCATGAGCATGAGTCGACCCATGAGTCGACCCCTGTGACGGGAAAGTTCCGCAACGGTTAGTTTTTAACCCATTTTAAGTACTTTTAATGCTCATTTAATGTGGTCTAACGACTCTATTTCAGCCCAGATTATTCTCCACCATTCTTTAAAGCTATAAAAGGGACAAAAAGGTGGGAATCATCAAGTAGAATCAAGAAGAGAGATTTTTGAAAAGAGGATTTCAAGCAAACTTTTCAGCCTAAGCAAGAGCTCACTCAAAGCATTCAAGAAGCTTTTAATTCAAGCTCACCAACTCCTCAAGTGTACATTCAATCTCCAACCACCTTGAGAAAATCAAAAGAGCCTTCTTCTCTTTGAGTAAAGTGTATTTAAAGTCTCATTTGCTCATTAAAGGAGCTTCTTTTGTATTCTCTGAGCTATTGATTGTTATACTCTGTTTAAGCTATTATTTTTATTTTAGAAGGATTCCAAAACAAGGGAAGATTGATTCGAACCTTGAATCGGAGTGTATTGGGTTGGCTTGTACCTGAGAAACAAGTGGACTAGCTTGGGATAGCTAGAGTCGGAGTTTTCGACGAGTGTATTTAGGTTGAATACAAGTTAGTGGATTGAAATTCCAAGTAGGAGCTTGGAGAGTGGATGTAGGTGCAAGGTTGGCACCGAACCACTATAAATCCTTTTGTTTGTGATGTGCTTAATTGCTCTTCTTTAGAACTTCTTTATTCTCTTGCATTCTTGCTTTTAATCATTAGCCTTGAATCAACTATACTCTCCCTATTTATATAGCTATTGTTAAACATTTTTCATAAGACATAAGTTAAGTTTAAAATTTTTAGAAACCCAATTCACCCCCCCTCTTGGGTTGCATAGCTAGGCAACAGATGTCAATTTTAACTTGTAGGTTTGATCAAATTAAGGAGTTTAATTCGATTGCCAATTAGAAAGGATTCTAATTGTTGAACTCGGGTTAGCTCGATTGGACCTAAATTGGTTAGATTGAAGTCTAATAAAATTAGGTCAACTTACATCCAGATCTACTACTGGCTAGATGTAAAATCCAATGAATCACACACATATCAAAATTGGCTTAGGACCCTTTTGAAAAAGGTTGATTGGAATTTTGGATTCAATCAGGGTTTCGATAAGTATGCTAGCATGTATGGAAACCCTTGCTCCTTTGGAGATCAATTTGATCTCATCCCTTGCTAATTAGCTAGCCCAATTTGGTGGCCATTTGGGTCAGGTCATGCCACCTAGAAGCAGCCCAAATTAGGTTGCCACATCACATGTTAACACCAATTATGAAGAGTCCAAGTTGTGAAGGACTCTTGGTGCAAAAAACTGTTTGTGTGCGAGTGTTGGCGTAAGCAGAAGGAAGAGTCCTTCTGGCATGGGATTAAGATGTGTGTGGTATCCAATATCACCCTCCATCCTCTGTTGCATATCTCAAAGCATGAGATGGATCTTTTCTAAAATTTTTGGGGTGGAGAAAAATTAGAAACGAGAAGGGTCTCTCTCATGTGTGTGCAGAAGCATCGCATCTCTCCATTTTTTAGAGAGTCCTAATCAAATACTTTTAAATTGAAACAATTTCATATAACAATATTTCATATTTAATGAGCTATTTTTGATAAATTTTCTGAAATTTTTTCAGACTTATCTAATGGCCAAACGGATGCCAAAACTTCCCTTGCATGTGCGCATGCGTGGTGATCAGCACTCACATGAAGAAGTGCAAGGATAGCATCTTTCTATGAGAATTTTACCACTATTTTAGATTTTTTGAGGTTAAGATTGAATATCCTATTCATGTGAATTTTTTTGGAATTTTTTGATTTGAGAAGGGATGCAAAAATATCCCTTCTCTGGTCATGCGCTCAAATGAGGGTGCTGATCGATGCATCATTGATAAGAATCCTTCTGCTTGAAGGAACTCTTATCTCTGATAATCTGATCAGATAAGCCTCTTGGATGAGGCATGTCCCTCTCTTTTGGCATCCCTCTGATGGCTATAAAAAGGCCTGAGTACTAGGTGTCTGAGCCATTCAGATCAGTTTCCAATTTTTCTCCGTTGCTCTTCTTTCTTTCTTACAATCTATTTTTGTTTTAGGACAAGGCTTTGGGATTTAAGACAAAGCCTTGTCTGGTCCTAACAAGGGTTGTGAGGGTCCTAAAGAAAGAGAATTAGAAGTTTAGAGGAGGTTCTAAGAAGGTGGAGTCAGGTTCTTGAAGAAACCTGACCGATATGAGGCTAGTCAAGTTCTATGGGCTAGAACTCTTGAAGCAAGGAGAAGAAGGAGCAATGTCTTTGGTTCAATTTTTGTGTGGATCACCATTGGAGGGCAGACATTTGGACACCTTATAAAAATTGAGATTAGCATTATAGGTATGCTTCTTATCTAAGTTTAATTTATTATACTTTGATTATTATAGTCAAAGATTTCTGAGCATTAGGATTTTTGATGCATCAGGTGTTTCAAATAAAAAATTTTAAACACCTAGTCCTTCCACTGCACCATTGGAACCCAACATTAATCATAAATATTGCAATTTTATTGGGACTGATTAAATTATGGATTATATCTTAATTAATTTAAATAAAATTTAATTTAATACTAATTAGGTTCAATTATCCAAATCAGGTTTGGATTTTAAGCTTGATTAGATCAGACTTAACAGCCTTTCGAATTTGACTTAATTTGGACTTGATTTGAACTCGATTAAGACCCAACTTGAATCAAAAGAATCATGATTCATAGAGCCTAGGTTCTCTAGGACTCTCTCTAGATTTCATTCCAAGAAGGGGAGAGCGTGCATTGAGACGCGCCTCTTTTTTCTTATTACGTGCGTGAAGGAGAGGTGGAGCCAATAGTTTGTGCCCCACCTTATTTGGGATTCTCTTTCTTTCAAATTTTATTCCTATTTGAATTTGATTCAAAATAGGATAAAATCTCATCTGATATGGTATGTAAGGAATCATATTTTTGTGCGACAAAAATCTGGAAGAAATTGGCATGCGCTAATTTTTTTGTGGAGGTTTCTTTCTTGCCACACAACTCTATCTCCACACCCTTCTATCCATTGATTTGGATTTGAAAACCTATGATCAAATAAGATTTGATCTTTTAGGAAGTTTAGAAGAGGTTATGCGAAGGAGATAAGCAAAAATGTGTGACAAAATAAAGAGAGGGCTTGAGATTTTTGGTGTGTGAGAAGGGGCAACTTCTTTAGGACATCAAAAGATCTCAATGCCCAACTCTTTTCTTTCTTGCATCGATTTTGAATGGACTGATCACTATCCTCTGTGATGATCTTTAGATCAGGAGCATTTAGAAATTAACCACTAATGATGTATGTCTCAAATTCTCAATGTCTCGAGAATATACAAAATCATCTTTGTTAATTTTTAGAATAAATTATGGACACAAATGACATGATTGGTTATAAAGACTGCCCATCAAGTACAAAATATGTCCTATACAAAAGTATGTCTCAATCAAGATTGACTTCTAGGGCACACATCTAACAATCAGAATGTATGGCTTCGTTAGGAATGGAGAAGAACTCTGTATTTACAAATAGGTAAATGACTCTGTGGTTGTATTCCTTATTCTATATGTGAATGATATTCTCTAAATTAGAAATGACATTCCTACATTATAAAGAATAAAAGTTTGGTTATCATCTCAGTTCTCTATAAAAGATTTGGGAGAAGCATCCTACATCCTTGGGATGAAGATCTATAGAGATGGATCGAAAATATTGTTTGGATTATCCCAGTCTATGTACATAGACACCGTGCTGAAGCAGTTCAGCATGGAGAATTCTAAGAAAGGCTATCTACCAATAGGCCGTTGAATTTCTCTCTCAAAGAAGGATTGTCCGACAACATCTCAAGAGAGAGAGCATATAAGTAGAGTTCTATATACTTCAGCAGTGGGTTCTATAATGTACGTCATAATATGTATAAGATCAGATATGGCATACTCACTAGGGGTAGTGAGTAGATATTAGTCTGATCCAGGAGAGAACTACTGGAAGGTCGTAAAGACCATCTTTAAGTATTTAAGAAATACTAAGGACCAGTGGCTTATTTATGATGAGACTAACTTGAAACTAGTGGAATTTACCGACTTCAATTTTTAAATAGACCATGACAATAGCAAGAGAATGTTGGGTTATATTTTTACCCTGAACGATGGAGCGATTTGTTAGAAAAGTTCAAAGCAACATTCCATGGCCGACTCTATTTGTAAGATGGAGTATATCGTGGCATCTAATGCTGCAAAGGAAGTTGTATGGTTGTGAAAGTTTATTGATGAGCTCGGAGTGGCACCCTCTGTAGATGGCCCTATCTAATTATACTATGATAGGACTGGAGCCATTGCTCAAGTCAAGGAGCTGAAGTTCCATCAGCATACCAAGCATATTCTCTGCTGCTACCATCTTATCTGAGAGATCATAGATCGAGATGACATCGACCTTCAGAAGATTGACGGAAAGGAGAATCTAGCCAATCCATTTACTAAAGCTATCGAAATCAAAAAGTTTGATGATCACAAGTCGAAGATGGGTATATGATACTATATTGATTAGCTTTAGTTCAAGTGAGAATTGTTGGAAAATATGTTTCAAAGCCAATCATCAGTCTGTTGACAATTGTGCTCATACTTGTAAAGGTATATGAATTTTTATGAATAAAATTATTTGATTTTTTCATCATATTTTATCCATCTTATTTGAACTCCTATGTTGTGATGAAGTCCTTAGGACTATAATTAATCGACAAAAGAGGATTTATCATTTAATCCTTAAAAGTGTTCACGATAGAATGATATGCTGTTAATAAGACGATAACAATATCGAGTATAGGTTGTTGTGTGCCATATGAGTTGGTTGTCCTCTTAACCAAGGAGTGTAGAGATACTGTTATGGTATGCAAATAGAATGTAGGAGTACATTCGCATCGAACATGATTATTTATCGAGTACTCTGCTATCAAGAGTAGCTTGTGAAGGGTATGGATATAAGTATCCCTCAAATCTAAGATCACTACGATGACTTGTAAGCAACTCACTATACTTTAGACTAGACTATTTGAGTTTTTAATTCAAAGGTGGAAAGATACTGGGTGCAGTCAAGTACTTATCAAGTCGGTATGTGAGTCAAGATGGAATTGACCTCTTTGAATTAGTAGGAGTTATGCATTAGTGTATTTCAATTTAGTAAAATCTTGGTTAGGATAATTCATGTGATGGATTTAAAAGGTTAAAATATAATATGATCGACTATATTAGGATTGACAGTCAAACCTTAGGTCACCTTGAGCATGAGGGTTAAAGGAATGAATTATACGGTAACCATATGCCAGTAGGTTCTAGAATGTTGCTTTGTATTCTTTCGACCTATCCAAATATTGGGTCCCATTGCTAGATGGTTATATTGATTAATATAAAAAATTATTCTTATGCTACCAGTGTAGGTTCGAACCTATGGGGTCACACACATTAGAAGATTCGGACAGATCTGATGGCTGAAGAGTTCAATTAGATTATGACTTTGGTGAGGAGTCCCACTGGGACTAGTCCTACTAGATTGGGACTCTACTATTAATAGAAAATTTATTACTTATTAGATTACTAATTGACTGAATTTGATTGAGTAAAGAGCTTTGGATCAAGTCTAATTGAATTAGATTTAGTTTGACTTAGATTGGGTTTGATATGATCCAGACTGATTGCAAGAAAAATTTGATCCTGATTCGATTAGGACTTGAGCTCAACTAATTCCTAATTGGATTAAAAAATTATTGAGATAATTAGGCTTCTAATTTGATTAGATTTATTTTTAACATTAGGTTCAAACTAGATTTAATTTGGTTTAGAATTAATTTGAAAATGGAGAGTCCAAGCCAACAAGGATTCTATCTCTTTATCCTTGTGCCACCCTGGAAACATACACCTAATCTCAATGCCAAATTGGATTTGGCTTTAGATTTTTGGCATCAAGAGAGAGAGCTCAATAAGAGGGGATGGCAAAGCATGATGAATCATGATTCTATCTCTTGCCTAATTTAAATGCGATTCGAATTAGAGATAAGAGAAAGGAAGGAAAGAGATTTTTCAAACTGGGAAAGAGAGGAGGTTCCAAATTGAATTTTTTTGATTTTTTTTGAGCATTTTTTAGACATGTGAGATACCTGATTCCTTTTATCATGCCATCTAGTTTTTCTTAAATTTTTTGGTACACCAAAAGGTGTTTGGCATGGACTCTATTGGCACCCTCTCTTTGACCTAAATCCTAATCCCTATTCTATATAAAGAGGGCTCCAATCTTGGATGCCCCATATTGGTTTCTCTTGTTGGTTTTTTATTTTTCTCTAAAGCTTCTTCTCTTCTCCTCTTTCTCCTCTAGATCCTCCCTTCATTTGGAGCATCCAAAGCTTGTGAAGAAGAAGGGAGAAATTAGCCTCCAAGATCCTTGCAAGCTAGCACATCCAAGGAGACTGATCTGTGTCAGTCTTCGTGTGGACGTTCTGTAGAGGTCGGACGACTTCATGTGGCTATAGGCAAGCTGAAGGAGAGTATTTAAGTGTGATACTAGTAGAGATCAAGAATTTTTAGTTTGATAATGGTTTCTAAACTTCTTTAATCATTTTTGTTAGATCTAATGGTTAGATCTAGAATTGCAGCATCAATCAGATCGATGTAAGTTTTATTTTCAAATATCATATGCAAATTAAATCATATTATTTATCTTGATATGGTAGTCTATATTAGATCTTATATATATAATTTAGATTAAATTATTTAATCTTATAGTTCTGCTGCATCAAATTTTTGAAATTGCATGCATAGCACTGCCAGTGTTTCCTTCATCTACATCACTAAGCAATCCAAACTTGGAACTTAATAGACCAAATTGGCCAGATAAGTAGATGGGAGGCCCCCCAATGCTTTTCTTAGACACCAACAACTTGACCAAGAAAGCAAATGGACCTAATTAGAAAACCACCTTTCACACTTGTCTTAGGCACCAATTGATCAATGGATCCGATATTCGGTTAGCAAGTGAATCCCGACACTATAACTTAATATAATTTTTAATAAAGGTTTTAAACTGATCTGTAACATATCCTAACAATTTATATCATATGTAAAAGTACATGAAATAAGAACGAAAATAATTTTTCATGCATGATATCATGCTATATAACATGCTATTCATATAACTATGCCAAAAATATGATTGCTAGAATCATGCAGGGTGTACTTATAATTTTTGTTCAACACTTGAGTCAATACTATGTGACTATAATTGGAACTCAACTCTTTGTTCCAATTCACATGTCAAATTTGACTTAGATCAACAAATTGAATCAATATCCAAACCTAATCAAATTAGGCTTGACCAAGTCAATGATTAGGCTGAAAACAATACACCCTAATAAAATCGATTCAAGCACCAATCTACCATGAATCATATAATTTTAAAAAATAATAAATTCAAAATTTAACAACTAAAATTTCAAATCATACTTGAATCATGATCAAAAATAATTTTTGATTTTAAGATTGATGCAAGAAATCGATAGAACATTTTGACATCATATGAATCAGATCAAACCTATACTACAACAATAGCACCTATTTGATTGAATCTAACAAAGGTAGTTCTGATACCACTGTTGGATTTTAGTCATGGAATAAAATATAAATTTTAAAAGTTTTTAGCATGCATATAAAAAAGTTTTAACTATTAAAACAAGCCGACCATAACTCAAACCCTTGTATCACCTTGTTGACACCAATCAAACCAGTCAAGCATGCAATAAGTTAGAAGTAATACTTTCTGAGGAAGGTGGTTTGGTTACAAGATGGTTTCCCCAAGATTCTAAAGTAGAATCCCTCCAATGGTGATCCACATGGAAAATGATTAAGGTCCTTCCCAACCAATATAGTGCTGCAGTCTTTTCTTTATAAGAACACTACGGGCTTCCTTCATAAGGATCGATCACACTACCACCTGTACGCTTTCGATTCCTCCACTAGGATCATGCCAAGAGCCTCTTCTCAAGAGATCTCACTACCCAAGTTTGATTTGGAACTCCAACATTGGAAAAAACTAAACCCTAGGACAAGCAACCCTTGCTTTCCTTTTTCTTCTCTTCTCTTCTTTCTATTTTTTTCTCCCTTAATTTTCTTTGTCTTTTTCTTTAATTTTTTCTATCTTTTCCTCTCTTATCACACACCTAACAACCAAGAATTTCAGGGCTTTATCCCATATGTGGTGTCCCATATAAATAGGAAGGAAGGGATGGTAGAAAGAGACCAAGGAGATGCCAACTCTTCACGTTCCACATTCTCATGTGAAGAGTTAATTCTCCATGTGAATTTAAGGCATGGAAGAGTCCTTCAAATAGAAGGACTCTTCCCCTTCAGCATCCCATAAATGCCATTTATATTTGGCATATGACATTCAAGGAAAGGGGAGAGAATTTAAGGTGGTTAAGTAACTTAATGAAGGACTCTTCCTTCTCATTAACACCATTTAAGATGGGGCATCCCTTTATTATTGGCATGGAAAACTAGAAGGTGGCATGGAAGAGTTTCTTCTCACATGAAATACTTTCAAGTTAAGATAAGAAACCAATTAATTTATACCTAATCCAATTAGATCTAAGGCAACAAGTTCAGCTTAGCTCAAACACTTTGAACTAAACTAATTGAAAACTTGGGTTAACACAATATGCTAGCATATCAAATTAACCCTTAGGATTTATATTAAATCCTAATTAAATCATACCAAGATCAAATTTTAAGATGTGTGATCTATTAGATTTCAAATCTAGCCAGCAGTAGACTCAGGCTCTTGACCTAATCTTAATCTGATTAGATTAGGTTAGCCCAATGCACCAATTAATCAGAACTCTTTCTAATTAATTTTTGAATTAAACTTCTTTGATTCTTGCATATCTACAAGTCAAGATTGATGTCTAACAATATGTCATGACTATTTAGAAGAGATAAAATTTGATAGAAATATCAAAATTACCCTTTAGTGCCAAGTTACCATGCAATTCAATCTTTCAGTCATACAATATCTCAGATGAGTTATGAGTATGGAATCATGTTAAACCTAAATACTTATCTATATGTATCTTGATCAAAAGGTGATGATTCAGATGATGATGTATTAGAAATTTTTTCTAATTATCATCCTACATTGGCCAAAGACTTCTCAAATCATCGATCTATGAGATCATATAGGATGTTCGCTCCTTTTATTAGGAGTAACTGATCTTTATTGACTACTCACAATCTCCATGCATACTGCACCACATCCAGAATAACCCATACAAAGATCAAAGAATCAAACTAGAAAATGAACCAAAATATAAAATCATATATACAAAGTACCATGGTGATCTCAGGCCTAAGGATCACATGCACAACTCTCACTAGAGAACAACCTGCTGACATACAAATAAGGCTCCATCAAATATTCTCTCATAGGTCAATTCAGTGAACTCATTCTCTAATGAACATGCACATCCTTGTATTAGTGTTACTACACAAGCAGTTGTGAGATCAACCATCCTTTTCATCGAGTATACATAGGATGTGCCAGTCATATCAATATCATTGATCTCCAACTCAATGAAGTAATGATTAAAAATATTTTAGATTAAAACTATGAAAGATTTTGATCTCACTGGCATGATCTCATCATAGTCCTAAAATAATTATCCTAATCTAAAAGATTCATTATAATATTAAATAAGTATATGATGCAGCATATAATATATCAAAATACCTAACTTTATTAATAAATAATATCAAATATATGAGTTTGAAAGATAAAATATAAAAAAATACTCCATCACATTACATATGTGATTAGCTTGTAGGATATTATTCTGTTGGTGCAAATATCTGCTTGCACCGGAGAAGCTGGAGTTGGGGAAGCCGCGGTCGCCGCCGGGACCTGCAAAGGAAGTCTAAATCGGAGGTGGGGTTGCTCCGGCAAGACCCTCCAACGCTCAAGTCAGTTCTCTGCCTCAACAAGAATGGAGTGCTCGAACGGAGAATTTAGCAGAGTTTTGAGATAAGAAATGAGCTTATAGAATAATGTATCTGGGTCCCCCTTTTTATAGGCGGGGGAGGTAATGGATCGATGGCGACGTTTGTAACCGCTAGGTAGTGGGCCGCCCACAGTCAAGAGGAATTTACTGCGAAGAGTAGTGGAGCGGAGTCGTGGCTATCGCCGTAGCTCGCCACGTGGAATCTGTTACAGGCAGTGGAGTCACGCGGCACCTGCCACAGGGAGTGGAGCAGAATCATAGCCATTGATATAGCCTATCAGAGAATAATGGAGTCGCGTAGGGTCTGCCGCAATGAGTGGAGCAGAATCATGGCCGTTGATACAGCCTGTCAGAGAATAATGGAGTTACGTAGGGTCTACCGCAATGAGTGGAGCAGAATCATGGCCGTTGATACAGCCTGGGAATGTAGATCCATCGACCGAAGCTCGGTAGTGGCCGGGGCTGGTGACGGAGTTCGGCTCACGTAGGAGTCTGGATGAAGTCTGTCTTGCAGCCGTAGGGGTCGAGAATGAAGCCCGGCTCTCGTAGGAGTTCGGGCGGAGTCTTCCTGCAATTTAAAGTTAAAGGCAGAGTCCGGCTCCCGTAGGAGTCCGGACAAGGCTTACCAGTGGTTGATGTTGAGGATGGAGCCCGACTCCCGTAGGAGTTCGGGCGGAGTCTACCGCTGTTGAAGTCGTTGGCAGAATCCGGCTCCCGTAGGAGTCCGGACAAAGTCTGTCTGCAGCCATTGGAGTCGAGGATGAAGCCCGGCTCCCGTAGGAGTCCGGGCGGAGTCTTCCTGCAATTTAAAGTTAAAGGCGGAGTCTGGCTCCCGTAGGAGTCCGGACAAGGCTTACCAGCGGATGAAGTTGAGGATGGAGCCCGGCTCCCGTAGGAGTTCAGACAGAGTCTACCTGTAGTCAATGTCGGCGGTGGAGCCCGACTCCCGTAGGAGTCCGGGCGGAGTACACTTGAGGTCGGACTTGTCGGCGGAGCCCGGCTCCCGTAGGAGTCTAGGCGGAGTTGTCTTGAGGTCGGAGTTGTCGGCGGAGCCCGGCTCCCGTAGGAGTCCGGGCGGAGTTGTCATGTAGTCGATTCCGCTGAGGACTTCGGCTGTGGGTATTTTATACCCAACACCAGTCCCCCTACTTCCAAGTTTTAATTTCAATCGAGGGAAGTATAGAGAGAGACGGGCACAACCAAAGCCGTCCCTTCGAATCCTGCACTCCGCCGCCCTCAGATATTTTGGCATTAAATGTGTGCACGTCAGAGCCCGTTTTTCGATGAAGGTGACCTGAAGAGTCTTTTTGGAACCTCCATCGAAACGCGATCCCAAGCATCGTGCTATGGAAATTTGTGAGCGGTCAACCCTCGATAGCGATGAGGGGGACATGCGGGACACGTGGCACGCACCAGTTGGCCCAGGAACACCCGCCGCCATAACTGCGCTAGGATCCGTCGGCTATTTAAACCCCCTAATCTCCCTTCGTGGCTTCATTCTGCCGAAAGGATGGTGCCTTTCTTTTGCCCGAGAGCTTAGCTACTCAGCTACTCCCCTCGCACCAGCCCTTGCTTTCTTCAGCTCCCCAATTCTTCTCCGAGGGATTCCACACCATGTCCTCTACCCCGGAAGCCATTCTTGAAGGGATGTTTAGGGCTTGAAGGAAGGAGAGGAGGAGAACGATGGCCGGTGAGAATCTCCGTCGCTTTAAAGGGGACTCAAGGAAGAATTCCTTCAACAACAGGGGTTTAATAACGGGGGCAGCCGGTGAAGTTATTCTGCCCGAGAATTTTGAAGCAGCAAGGCGGGGTGATACCGGTCAAGAGGGCAGAGCTGTCGTCACAAGCTATGGCGGGATCCTTGATACCGTCGGGGTCGAGGGACCAGAAGCGGTCGGCGTTGACGGTGGGGCAGTGGAACTTGTTGCGGGGACGGTGGAAGTAGCGCATGCCGACCTTGCCGGAGCATTTTGGGTGGTGGCTGTCGTGGAGCATTCGGAGATGGGGCATATCTCTAGCGTCACCGCTGCCTCCAAGGTGACTCCGGCTCTTCTTGAAATAGGTCTTCGTCACTGCTGCCGTTGCCCTTATCGCCCCCGGGAATCTATCCCACCCTTTTTCCCCTAGGGTTGGGACTTCGGAGATGGAGCGAAGCGAGGCGAGGCGAGGGTCGATAGATCCGTTACACGCACTGGAGAATGCAGTTGAGAAGGACAGAGACGGGAAGAGGAGTTTGCAGCTCAGAGCGGCCTTCGGTATACCCCTTCCAAGCCGTGCTCGCGAGGCTTGCGATGATGTATATCTTTTTCTTGACCCATCGATCCTGTAACGTATATCTTGTTAAATGAAAAGAAGATTTGGTTACCTTGTCTGCATCTTGCATTGAATAGTTGTCTGTTGAACTTCTTCATTTTCCTTTCCTCTTTCTTCCTTCTTTTCTTCTTTTCTTTTTCACGTCGTCCCAAGGTCATCGATGACCTCTTTTATTCGCGTAGGGTTGTTATTTGCCGAGCTCCTTTTTGACTTTTATGCTGTTCGAAGATACCCAGTTGTTATTCCGTTAACGGCTGCAGGTTCGCTCGGGGCCATTTGGGCCCGGGGTCCTTCCTGGGGCTTGAATTCGGGGATCCGAGCTCCTGTTGCCCTCGTGCCTGTTTGCTTTCCGATCATCGCTGTTGCGATCCATTGCTTTCCTTTTTTGCTTGGAGTTTTTCTCCGCTGAATTCGAGGCTAAGTTCGGCTCTCGTGGGAGCCCGAACGGAGAATCCCTCTTGAAGTTGGAGTTGTGGGTGAAGCCTGGCTCTCGTAGGAGTCAGGGCGAAGTCTTCCTGCAATCAAGATTAAAGGTGAAGTGCGGACAAGGCCTATCGGCAGTTGCTGTTGTCAGCGGAGCCCGGCTCCCATAGGAGTCCGGGCGGGGTTGTCCTGTAGCTGATGTCGGTGATGGAGCCCGGCTCCCGTAGGAGTCCTGGTGAAGTTTTCCTGGGCGTCGTGGACGGAACCCGGCTCCCGTAGGAGCCCGGGTGAAGTTTTTTTTTTTTTTTTTTTTGGCGTTGTGGACGGAACCTGGCTCCCGTAGGAGTCCGGGCCTTCCCCTTTATTTGAGCCAGGGCGAGGTTCTCCTTCTGTTCCTGGCTGGGCTGCGAGGGCGCGTTAGGGCACTGTAAGGCCTCTTCCCCCATCCGGTCTAAAAGAACCGGGCTTTGACTTTGCTCAAGTTAGGGCAAGGTTCTCCTCCCGTCCCTAACAGGGCTGTGGGGGCGCATATGGGCGTTGTAAGGCCTCTCCCCCCATCCGGTCTAAATGGAATCGGGCCTTTGACTTTGCTCAAGTTAGGGCGAGGTTCTCCTCCTGTCCCTAACAGGGCTGTGGGGGCACATATGGGCGTTGTAAGGCCTCTCCCCCCATCCGATCTAAAAGAACCGGGCCTTCGACTTTGCTCAAGTTAGGGCAGGTTCTCTTCCTGTCCCTAACAGGCTGTGGGGGCACATATGGGCATTGTAAGGCCTCTCCCCCCATCCTGTCTAAAAGAACCGGGCCTTCGACTTTGCTCAAGTTAGGGCGAGGTTCTCCTCTGTTCCTAACAGGGCTGTGGGGGCGCATATGGGCGTTGTAAGGCCTCTCCCCCCATCCGTCTAAATGGAACCGGGCCTTTGACTTTGCTCAAGTTAGGACGAGGTTCTCCTCCTGTCCCTAACAGGGCTGTGGGGGTGCATGTGGGCGTTGTAAGGCCTCTCCCCCCATCCGGTCTAAAAGAATCGGGCCTTCGACTTTGCTCAAGTTAGGGCGAGGTTCTCCTCCTATCCCTAACAGAGCTGTGGGGGCACATATGGGCGTTGTAAGGCTCTCCCCCCATTCCGGTCTAAAAGAATCGGGCCTTTGACTTTATGAGGTTGCCCTTTTGTTTTTGATATAGTTTGCTTGAATTGTCCCAAGACATATGGGCATGCATTTTTTGATTAAAATGAAGTTACTGGTAGTACATCCGTAAGTTTTCTGAGCTCCACGATCGTGGGAGGTCGGCTCCTCCGAGCTCCTTAAGATAATAAGTTTCGGGCCGGACTACTTCTTTGACCTCATAAGGTCCCTCCCAGTTTGGGGCAAGTTTCCCTGGCCCTGAGGTTGCGAGACAGCAGCTTGTCGGAGCACTAGATCTCCTGCTTTAAATGCTTTGTTCTTAACTCGGGCATTGTAATATCGAGCAACTTTCTGTCTGTAGGCTGCCATTCGAACTTGAGCGATCTCCCATCTTTCTTCTAGCAGGTCGAGGTTGGCTCTGAGACTTTGTGAATTTTGGTGTTTGTCGAATGCCATGACTCGTGCCGACGGGAGTTTAAGCTCGATCGGGATGACGGCTTTCATACCAAAGGCTAAAGCAAAGGGAGTCTCCCCCGTAGGTAACCTCTGGGTGGTTCGATACGCCCATAGCACATGATAAAGCTCGTCCGCCCAAGTTCCTTTTTTTTTTCAAGCCTTGTCTTAATCCCCTGCAAAAGGATTCTGTTAGTTACCTCAGCTTCGCCATTCGCCTGAGGATGGGCTACTGATGTGAAGTTGTGGAAGATGTTTAGATCTTCACAGAATTCGGCGAATCTGGCTCCCGCGAATTGCCGTCCATTATCAGTGATTAGGGTTCTAGGCAAACCGAACCTGCAAACGATCGATTTCCAGACGAAATCCTGCACTTTCGCTTCTGTGATTTTTGCTAGGGGGCTTTTTCCTTTCATCTGATCTTGTTAGCCGGCCAGGTTTCGCCACCATTAACCCTTGCTGCAGAAGTCATGGATGGAGCCCGACTCTCGTAGGAGTCCGGCTGAAGTCTTCCTTGTAGGCGAAACCCGACTCCCGTAGGAGTCCGGGTGAAGTCTTCCTTGCAGGTGGAACCCGGCTCCCGTAGGAGTCCGGGTGAAGTCTTCCTTGCAGGCGGAACCCGGCTCCCGTAGGAGTCCGGGTGAAGTCCTCCTTGCAGGCGGAACCCGGCTCTCGTAGGAGTCCGGGTGAAGTCTTCCTCGCGGGCGGAACCCGCTCCCGTAGGAGTCCGGGTGAAGTCTTCCTTGCGGGCGGAACCCGACTCCCGTAGGAGTCCGGGTGAAGTCTTCCTCGCAGGTGGAACCCGGCTCCCGTAGGAGTCCGAGTGAAGTCTTCCTTTGCGTCGTGAACGGAACCCGGCTCCCGTAGGAGTCTGGATGAAGTCTTCCTTGCAGGCGGAACCCGGCTCCCGTAGGAGTCCGGGTGAAGTCCTCCTTGCGGGCGGAACCCAGCTCCCGTAGGAGTCCGGGTGAAGTCTTCCTGCGGGCGAAACCCGACTCCCGTAGGAGTCCGGGTGAAGTCTTCCTCGCGGGCAGAACCCGGCTCCCGTAGGAGTCGGGTGAAGTCTTCCTTGCGGGCGGAACCCGGCTCCCGTAGGAGTCCGGGTGAAGTCTTCCTTGCGGGCAACCTGGGCATTTGTTTTCCCGGAAGGATGGGGAGCTGGCCCAGGTGGCCCGCCCCACCGGGTTCTGACATTCCGGAGATGCTCTTTTCGAGTGCGCCGACGCCTGCGGTTGCTGCTGCTGGATTGCTTGCACAGCTTCGATGAGGCCTCTGACCTGCTGTGCAGCAAGTCAAATTGCTCCGCGCCGACCGCCCGCCGGAGGAGGAGGAGGAGGCTGGAAAACAAGAGGGGAGGCCAGAGCCTGAGATCTGGCCACGGAGGCCGTGGATCTCGTGTGGAGCCTTGCCGGAGGCATCGAGCGTGGATCTCGTGGGGGAAAATTAGGAGTGGGTGTCGGAGAGACGATCGGAGGGGCTCCGTTGAACACTCCTTTAAGAACAAGGGTACTGGAGGGTTCACCCCTTCCTCTAGCGCCAATCCTGTTGGTGCAAAAATCTGCTTGCGCCAGAGAAGCTGGAGTTGGGGAAGCCGCGGTCGCCGCCGGGACCTGCAAAGGAAGTCTAAACCGGAGGTGGGGTTGCTCCGACAAGACCCTCCGACACTCAAGTCAGTTCTCTGCCTCAACAAGAATGGAGTGCTCGAACAGAGAATTTAGCAAATTTTGAGATAAGAAATGAGCTTATAGAATAACGTATCTGGGTCCCCCTTTTTATAGGCGGGGGAGGTAATGGATCGATGGCGACGTTTGTAACCGCCAGGTAGTGGGCCGCCCACAGTCAAGAGGAATTTACTGCGAAGAGTAGTGGAGTGGAGTCGTGGCTATCGCCGTAGCTTGCCACATGGAATCTGTTACAGGCAGTGGAGTCACGCGGCGCCCACCGCAGGGAGTGGAGCAGAATCATAGCCGTTGATACAGCCTGTCAGAGAATAATGGAGTCGCGTAGGGTCTGCCGCAATGAGTGGAGCAGAATCATGGCCGTTGATACAGCCTGTCAGAGAATAATGGAGTCGCGTAGGGTCTGCCGCAATGAGTGAAGCAGAATCATGGCCGTTGATACAGCCTGGGAATGTAGATCCATCGGTCGAAGCTCAGCAGTGGCCGGGGCTGGTGACGGAGTTCGGCTCCCGTAGGAGTCCGGACGAAGTCTATCTTGCAGCGTAGGGGTCGAGGATGAAGTCCGGCTCTCGTAGGAGTCCGGGCAGAGTCTTCCTACAATTTAAAGTTAAAGGCGAAGTCCGCTCCCGTAGGATCCGGACAAGGCTTACCAGTGGTTGATGTTGAGGACGGAGCCCGACTCCCGTAGGAGTTCGAGCGGAGTCTACCTGCTGTTGAAGTCGTTGGCAGAATCCGGCTCTCGTAGGAGTTTGGACAAAGTCTGTCTGCAGCCGTTGGAGTCGAGGATGAAGCCCGGCTCCCGTAGGAGTCGGGCGGAGTCTTCCTGTAATTTAAAGTTAAAGGCAGAGTTCGGCTCCCATAGGAGTCTGGACAAGGCTTACCAGCAGTTGAAGTTGAGGACGGAGCCCGGCTCCCGTAGGAGTTCGGGCGAGTCTACCTGTAGTCGATGTCGGCGGTGGAGCCCGGCTCCCGTAGGAGTTCGGGTGGAGTCCACTTGAGGTCGGAGTTGTCGGCAGAGCCCGGCTCCCGTAGGAGTCCGGGCGGAGTTGTCTTGAGGTCGGAGTTGTCGGCGGAGCCCGGCTCCCGTAAGAGTCCGGGCGGAGTTGTCATGTAGTCGATTCCGCTGAGGACTTCAGCTGTGGGTATTTTATACCCAACATATTCTTTCACTAATTAGGCTTTTGGTTTTCTTTTTATGTAGTTATAGTCACAACCTTATCGCTTCGATCATTGTTAGATAGTGATAAGTTGATGGGATTCAATTTTAATAGTAGGTATCAAAAATTAAAGATAGTCCTAGAGCACGAGCTGATCTTGTACGTCCTTACAGATTTTGTAGGGTTTCAGGGTGGGCATGCACATTGGAAACATAATGGATTTCAAAATTTTAATAAAGAAATCCTAAACATTAAACCCTTAAATCAGTATCTCCTTAATGATTAATAATCATATATAACATAAAATCAAGATTAAATTTAAGTTATAGAAGAATACCTGCAGCGCTTAATCCAAATTTCGGCAGAACTCTACCAGGCGCCCAAGTGTTCGCCCTCCAACGGTGATCCACACAGGGCTATGATCAGGATACCAACTCTTTGAGATGATTCTTCCTCTAAAATTTTTACTCTGAGAATTTTTTTGAATACCAGGACCTCAAGACACTCTTCCTCTTCTCCTAGCCTTCCTATCCTTACCTTTCTTCTCTCTTTATCTTCCTTAATTCTCTTCCTAGACTCTTGTCCTAAAATTGAACTTATCCTTTTTATTTTTGGACTTATCCTAACAAGAAAGAAAGAGACTAATTGGACAATAGGGAGAGGATGTTAGAAAGAAAGGAGGAATTGGAAATCTGAATGAATCCAATCCCCCCGGCGCACCCCCCTTTAAATACTTAGCGATGGGTTGCCTTCAGGAATTTTTCGCACCCCTTCCACGCACCATCTCATATCCATCAAAAAATCTCACACCTTTTGATGAATTCTCATACCTATCTAAAAGTTTTTGACACATGGCAATTATCGGAAAAAAATCCAAGAGACGCTTCATGCAGAAGGACTCTTCGGAATATTTTTCTCGATGATTCTCCGATGAGTCGCACTTCCAATAGCATAATTTTTTTTCACCACCCATCAATGTAATTTGGTACATCCAATGGCCAAAAATCAAGGTGCTAATATGAGAATGTCATGGAAAAAATTTCAGATTAAGAAGTGGCATGACAAATGGGTTAGTGTCCTTCACAAGTTGGACTCTTGGTCAGCGCATGGATCAGGCTGACAGGATTTTCAACTTCAATAAATTTCCACGATTAAACCAGAAGGAATTTTAACTTAAAAAAAATTCTTCATACTCAAAATAAAGTTAAGAATTATCCAAAAATTTATTTCATCATGGAACATAGGATAAGCTCAAGGATGAGGTATCCTATCTCATGGAATGCGAAAACTATTTCTGCACACAAAAATGCACCCATGCACAAGAAAAATTCTTGACTCATGGAAACTTGGTACATGCAGCCAAGGGATGAATCAACTCAAATCCAAAATTGATTTTAATTAATTTGGTTTTAATTAGCCCAATCTAGAACCAATTTTAAACCCGATTTGAAACAAGGAGCTAGTTTTTTGCAACATGTGCTAGCATGTCAATTTTGCAAACATGATCTAATCCAATTAGACCCCTGATCAATACCCTTTGTGTGTGACCTATTGGGTTTCATATATATCAGCAATAGGTCTGAGTTCAAGTCGATTTGATTTGATTAGAATTTTAATCTAACCGATCTAGATCCAATCGAGCTAACCCGATTTTAGCAATTAGAACTCTTTCTAATTGGTGATTGAATTAAACTCTTTAATTTGATCAAACCCATAAGATAAGATTGATATCTAGAAACATATCATATCTATATAGAATATATAAAATTGTTAATAGAAATATCAAAAATATCCTTCAGTGGAAAGTTACCATGCAATTTGATCCTGCGATCTCCCTACACCCCGAATATGACTCTGGATATGGAATGATGTCAAACCCAATATCATACTCATATTTCTCTCAATCTTATATGATGATTCAATTAATAAAATATTAAAAAAAAATTTAATTTTTATTCTACTTTGATCAAAGGCTTCCTAAATTATCAATCGATCAGAACAAGTAGGATGCGATTTCTCTTACCAGGGGTGATCGATTCCATGTTGACCTACACACAACCTCTATATACATTCTACCATATCTAGAACACCCCATGCATGACTAAGTCATGAATGAGTATGAACCAAAAAATATAGATTCATGTATACAAAGTTCTATGGTAGTCTCTGGTCAAAGGATTACATGCACAACTCCCACTATAAGAAAACATCTCTTGACAGGTAAGTAAATTTCATAAGATGTTTCTTAAGTCGAATCAATTCAGTGAACTCATTTTCTAATGAGCACCCACTTCCTTATATTAGTGTCTCACACAAGTGGCATATGAGATCTGCCACCCTCTCCATCGAGCATACATAGAAAGTGCTAACTATCCGAACATGATCCCCTACTCAATGCTCCTATGATTAAGAATATTCTAAATTAAAATTTTTAGGATTTTAGATCTCATAAGTATAATCTCATCATAATCCTAAACTTATTTTTCTGATTTATAGAGTTCATCATAATCATTACTAAAGTAAGATACAGCATATGATGAAAAATGCCTTTTATTATTTAAAGAGTCAATACATAAGTCTAGAAGATTACAAGAAAAACTCATCAAAATATAAATTTCGATTAGCTTGTAGGGCATATTCCTTTCAATCTCCCACTTGCACTAAAGCCAATCGCCCTTATATTTTATCCCCATATAATTGAGATGGCGATCGAACTGCTGTTGTGGTAGAGCCTGTTGGGAATAGTGTCCCAAAGCCAATCGTCAGCCTGTTGACGGTTGTGCTCTTTCTTGTATTAGTATTGAATTATAAATTAATAAAAGTTATTTTATATTTTTCATCACAAATTATTTTCATCTTCTAATGAACTCCTGTGTTGTGGTGAAGTCTTTAGGACTATTTAGACTCGACAAAGGAGGATTTGTCATTTAGTCCTTAAACCTGTTCGTGATCAAATGATACGTTGTTACCAAGGATAATAAAGTTTATCAAGCATAGGTCATTGTGTGCCATATAGATTGATTGTCCTCTTACCAAGGAGTGTGGAGACACTGGTATGGCATACAGGTGAGATGTAAGGGTACATCTGCACTGAACGTGACCGACTCCGGAGCTATTTCTGCTGTCAAGATTTGCTCCGATGGGATATGGGTATAAATATCCCTCCGACCTGAGACCGCCATGATGACTTGCAAACAACTCACTGCACTTAGGCACTGGACTACCTGAATTTCTATTCAGTGATGGAAGGATGCTGGGTGTAGTCAAGTACTTGACTTATCGGTGCGTGTGTCAAGATGGGATTGACCACTCCAGTTTAGGAGCTGTGTACAGTCGTGTTTCAATTTAGCAAAACTTTACCAGGGTAGTCCTAGTAAGGAATCACAGGACTGTTTGAGTTGAGCATGATTCGGATGATCTAATTAGGGTTGACAGTTTAATCCTGAGTTGTCCTAAACACAGGGGTCAAAAGGGATGAATTATATAGTAACCATATTCACGTAGGTTCTGAGTATTGTGATTGTGACTATTCGATCTATCCGGATGTCAGGTACCATTGCTAGATGGTCACTTCGATTAGTACAGAAATTGGTTCCTATGCTATCAGCTTAGGTTCGAACCTATGGGGTCACACACATTAGAGGTTCCTATCTGGTCTAATGGCTGATGAAGAGTCCTAATGCTTGTGGACTATGAGTCCTACATGTCTGGGACTCTGTGATCGAGAATCAGGATTCTCTGATCACGAGTCCCACACATTTTGGGTACTGGGGTCAAGAGTCCCAATGGTTTGGGACTCTTCGATCAAGATTTATATCGATGGACTTTGATACCCGATTGCCCATTGAATTTGGACTCAATATTTATGAGAGGTTTAATTAGTAATTTGATCACTAATTAACTCAATTTGATGGAGTAATTATTTTTGGATCAAGTCCAATTGAATTGGATTCAGTTGGGTTTGACCCGATTTGGTTAAGTGTTGACCTAATCATCGAAGTGGTTTTCTTTTTTTTTTTTTTTTTTTTTTTTTTTTTTTTTTTTTTTTTTTTTTTTTTTTTTTTTTTCTCCCTGCGCCACCTCACTTCTTCAGCACCCATTTGAATTCACGAGAAGCAACCTCTCATGAATTTTCTCCCATGCAGAAGGCATCTCATGCCCACACTTGTGCACCAAATTTTGGATAAACTTGATTTTGTTAGCCATTCAAATTCAAAGGGTGTTTGAATTTAAATGGATAACTTATCCCTTGCGCCTTCTTGCCTTATCCATCTTGTGCGGCACTTATCATACATGAGAAAGAGTTTCTTGTGAAAACTCTCCACACACAGAGAAGCCATGCCTCCTCTCTTCTCACGTGTAGAGTGGATACGAATGAGTTGGTTGGCATTTGAATTCAAATTTGATTTGAATTCAAATGAGCAACCACTTATCTTTATCCTCTCACATGGTAAAAATGCTACAACGACGCGGTCTTGCATCATTTTAAAAAGGAGATAAGAGAGGGCATGCGCACAGATGATCAAAAAAAAAAAGGATGGCGTGAGAGAGGTTTCTGGTGTGAGAAAAGAAAAGAAAAGAAGAGAAAAGGAGAGAGAAGTGGGCGCACTCTTTTCTTGTGTACCCTAGGGTTTTGGCTTAGGGTCGGGAAGTGAGAACGTGAGCTACGAGTGTCGTGAACCCACCAAACTTCAAAAAAGTATCATCAACCTTCTACCATCTCTGCTGATGATCTGGAGCATCTAAAAAGTCAACAGACATCGATCGAAGGAGTTCGATCAACATCGGCTATTAAATAGGTACAGTCACGAACTAGCATTCGTGAGGAGCCGATCAGATCGAAAGCTTTGTGTGGATGATCCACAGAGGTCAAACACACTTACGATGATCAGACCCTCCTGACGGTGATCAAATTACGATGATCGACTACCCACACAAAGGTAATGTGTTTTGAACACATAACAGTAAATTATTTACTGTTCAAATTTGAATTTCAAATTTAAATGCATGCATGCTATATATCATATTTAGATCCTAGTGTAGGATAAACATATATTAATTAATTAGATTAATTAATAATTTTTACTGTAAAATAGTAATTTGAAAAAGTTTTAAAATTACCATTTTACCCCTGCACTAAAAATTAACTTAAATTGGTATCAGAGTGGGTTCTAAAATATGATATATATATTTATATGTATAGATTAAGTTGTAATCTAAAAGTTTAAATTTAAAATTTAAAATTCAAAAATTTAAAATTTAAATTTTGAAAGTTGTTCGAAATTCAAAATTTGAAATTCAAAATTCAAAAATTTGAAATTCAAAATTTGAAATTTAAAATTTGGTTGAAATTTCAAATTTGAAATTCAAAATTTAAAATTCAAAATTTGAAATTCAAAATTTTGAAATTTGAAATTTGAAATTTGTTTGAAATTTGAAATTCAAAAATTTTAAATTTAAATTTTGAAATTGGTATATTTAGATATACTTGATCCAAGTAGCAAGTAATCTAATTGGGTTGGTTGCCATGGTCTCCGGTCATAAGAGAAAAGTAGGGTTTAAAGGCCCTCTCCTCCCATTCGATGGGGTTCTCCTATGGCAGTAGGGGTGCTGCTGCAATTATATCTCATGTAGATGAAGCAGCGAAAGGACTTAATTGTAAAGGTTCAATTGTAAAATTTATCATGAATGTGTTAGATTAGATCTAAAGGAATATTCATGATTTATTTTGATTGAGTTATTTTTTGTTATGTAATTAGCAATAGGATTGTTGTTTATGAAATGTGCTGATCTATTTGTGAAATGAGTCAACATATTTGGTGAACAGAAAATAAAATCTTTCAAATTTAAAAATTATTTTTGAAATACCAAACCCTGACCCATCAGCCCAAATACTTAATTAAAAGAATTAAGTATTGTCAAGTTGGTCTAGAATTGTGAATTAAGACCTAAGATAATTGCATAAACTTGTGGGTCAATGGGTTAGATGGATTAGGTCCATAATTGGGTTAGACCTAAGGTTAGCTTAAAGAAATGGACTAAATTAGAGTAATTGATCAAATCTAATCAAAAGTTGAATTAGATTAGGTCAAGGACACTCTAGACTCAACTCCAATAGTTGTAGTTGAATGGGTCCATGTCTTTAACTAGATCAAGATGGACTTAATTCATGGCTATGCGGTGGAACCCTATTTACTAAGTTGATCAAATTAAAACTAATGAACTGGTTGGTGTCTAAGGTAAGTTCGGCAGTTTGACCAGTGGTTCTTAAGTGGGAGCTACTCACATTGATTCGATCTCTGACAGTTAATGCATATCCCCACCACTGATCTCACTTACCTGGCCAACTTGGTGAGTTAGGTTTTGATTAGATCACTTAGTGATTAGAGCTCACCCATATCATTAGGTAAATTAGTGTGACTGATTTAGGTGCTCTTAATGCTAGCTTTAATTAAATCTTTTTTAATTTGACTTGATGAAGTCAGTGAGAGGATTGAAATTGGCTCGTTAATTTCTTCTCTTTTATCCTTTAATAAAATCCTCAAAATTATTAGGTCCCTAAAATGATTAAGTTATAGTGATAACTAAGTCATAGCCTCCCATTAAGTGAGTGATAATGAGTCCATTAGTTTAATAATTTTTGGAGGCCCAAAGGCATGGTGCTTATTGACTAATGGAATTATCATTCATAGTATGATAATTTGGTTGAGTCTTTCTGATGGTGGTCAGGTTGGCTAGCCAAAGTCGGGCCTGATCATTTATTGGTTCGATTCACCAAATAAAGTCATGTTAATGGTTGGACCTAACCAATCTTTTCAGTGGAGGCCAAAGCCTACTGATTAGGTTCTGAGGCAAAATTAATTACTAGAAGTTGTTTAGAGAAACAACTGGTTATGAACCTACCATAGATGCACATGGGTTGACCAACCAAAGTTGGGCTCGTGTGTAGTCTGTGTGGATTCTAGTACCACTAAGAAATTAAAGTAATTCCTCAAATTAGAGGTTGAGACTATCAGTTCATAAAAATACTGGGAGAAACTTTAGACTAAAGTCCAAGTCTTTAGTATTAATAATTTATATACTAATAGAGGTCTGGTTTTCCTTTATGCAGCTATGGCCACTACCCTGTCGCTTCGATCATTATTAGATAATGATAAGCTCATGAGACCTAATTTTGATAGCTGGTATCGAAAATTAAAAATCATCCTTGAGCATGAGCAGATCCTTTATGTAGTAACGGATCCGGCACCCGAGGAGCCAGCCCCAAACGCTAGAGGGATGGTTCGAGACACTTACCAGAAGTGGCTCAACGACCGCACCACCGTTCGGTGATAATGCTGGCGGCAATGAATGATGAGTTTAGCCGCAGGTTCGAGAACGTCCAGCCGCAGGAGATGCTTCAAATGTTGAACGACTCCTTTGGCATGCCTGACGATGTTGAAAGGTACAAAACTAGTTATGCCATTTTCAATGCTCGGATGAGGGATGGGGCCTCAGTTATCGATCATGTATTGTACATGATTGAAATGATTGAGCACCTAAGTAAACTGGGCTTTCCCTTGCACGAGCAGCTCGATAAGGATGCGATCCTTAATTCTTTGCCCAAGTCCTTCCTCCCCTTCCTTACTCATTTTTGGATGATAAAGCCTGCAGTGAACTATCACGACTTGTTGGGGTTGCTACAGAACATTGAGAAGACCACCAGCTCCATAAGGAGTCGGTGAATGTTGTGGGAGGGTCTTCTTCTGATCGTCGACCCTTTAAAAAAGGGAAGAAGAACAAAAGGAAGAAGAATAAGAAGGTGCAGCCGCATGTTGGGATGTCAGCACAGGGTCAGATCAAGAAGTGCAAGCCCAACCAGAGCCAGGCGGAGTGCTTCTTTTACAAGAAGTAGGGGCACTAGAAGAGGAATTGTCCTCTATACATTGCCTCCCTAGACTCGAACAGACCGAAGAAGAAGCAAGGTAATTATATGATAACACCTTGCAACTTTTCCATTTGTGATACTACTGCCTGGGTATTGGATATCGGAAGCCCTTATCATATTTGCAATTTGATGCAGGGTCTGCAGGTCAGTAGAAGATTTGATGACGGTGAGAGGTTCCTCAATGTTGGAGATGGAAGCAAAGTTCCAATTCTAGCTTTAGGAATCATGAACCTTGTAATCAATTTTCGTAATGTAATTTTGAGTGAATGTCACTATTATCCAAGTTTTTTATTAAATATTATTTCTGTAGGCTTTTTGGCCATGTAAGGTTATGAACTTTTAATAAAAAAAATATTTGCAATATCATTTTGAATGGTGTTACAATATTTGTTGGATAAATAAATAATAGAATTTACTTACTATCACAGCCTGTTAATGTGGTTCAAACCTTCGGTAAATACCTTAGAATAGATAATGTGTCAGAAGTCTACCTTTGGCACTGTAGACTAGGTCATATCAATAAGAACAGAAGAAACAGGTTGGCTCAAGAAGGAATTCTTGAAGTTGGTGATGTGAATCACTTCCAACCTGTGAGTCCTGTCTTCTTGGAAAAATGACCAAGTCACCTTTTACTGGAAAAGGTGAGAGAGCCAGTAAACTCTTGGGTCTGGTACATTCTGATGTATGTGGACCCATGAGCTCAAGTGCAAGAGGTGGATATTTCTACTTCATAACCTTCACAAACGACCTATCGAGGTATGGGTATGTCTACTTAATGAAGCATAAGTCGGAGTCATTTGAAATGTTCAAACTATTCTGAAATGAGGTAGAAAAACAAACTGGGAAGTATATTAAAACTCTTCGATTTGATCGAGGAGGTGAATACCTTTTCAATGATTTTCTGACATATCTTAGAGAGAATGGGATTCTCTCTCAGTGGACACCTCTTGGAACACCATAGCATAATGGTGTGTCTGAAAGGAGGAATCGAACCTTGTTGGACATGGTTCGATCCATGATGGGGTTTGCTGGTCTACCGATCTTCCTCTAGGGATATGCGCTCGAATCGACTTGTTACCTTCTAAATAGGGTTCCAGTAAGTCTGTAACCAAAATGCCATATGAGATATGGATAGGACATAAGCCAGTACTCTCGCATCTTAGGGTTTGGGGGTGTCCGACTTATGTTAAATGTTTAATTACAGAGAAGCTTAGACCTAGGTCTGACAAGTGTTATTTCATAGGGTATCCAAAAGAGACCAAAGGGTATTATTTCTACCTAGCTGATGAGCAAAAGGTGTTTGTCAGCCTTAAGGCAATCTTTTTGGAAAAGGAGTTCCTAGGTGAAGGGACTGTTGCCTCTAAGGTCGAACTTGAGGAAGTTCGGCAGGTGAAAAAATTGACACAAGTAGTTGAACCTGAATCGGATTTGGTTAGATCAGATCCGGAGCCCATTGTTCCTGCACCCTTAAGGCGATCTGGTAGAGTACCACATCAACCAGATAGATACTATGGTTTCTTGGTCCAGGATGGTGATCCTGTTGAACTTGATGAAAATGATGAGGATCCAATCACCAACATGGATGCAATGCAGAGACCTGACTCTGAGAAATGGCTAGAGGCCATGAAATCCGAAATAGAGTCCATGAAGGTCAACGATGTGTGGACATTGGTTGACCCACCCGAAGGAGTAAAACCCATAGGGTGTAAGTGGGTCTTCAAGAGGAAGAGGGGCGCAGATGGAAAGGTGGAAACCTATAAAGTCCGTCTGGTTGCCAAGGGATATCGTCAACGTTATGGTATAGACTATGACGAGATGTCTTCTCCTGTGGCAATGCTCAAATCTATTCGGATTATGCTTGCGATAGCTGCCCATCTGAACTATGAAATCTGGCAGATAGATGTGAAGATAGCTTTCCTAAATAGAGAGCTGGACGAAGATGTGTATATGATACAACCTGAAGGGTTCACATCTACAGATGAGTCTAAGGTGTGCAGGCTACAGAGGTCCATTTATGGAAATAAGCAGGTATCCCAGAGTTGGAACATACATTTTGATAGGACGATCAAGACGTATGGCTTCATTAAGAACGGAGAAGAGCCCTGCATTTATAAGTGGGCTAATGGTCCAGTAATGGTATTTCTTGTATTGTATGTGGATGACATTCTCTTAATCGAGAATGATGTCCCTGCATTACAGAAAATAATGATTTGACTGTCGTCACAATTCTCCATGAAGGATCTGGAAGAAGCTTCCTACATCCTAGGGATGAGGATCTATAGGGATAGATCTAAAAGGTTGCTTGGCTTATCCCAATCCACGTACATTGATAATATGCTGAAAAGGTTCAGCATGAAGAATTCCAAGAAAGGCTATCTACCGATAGGCCATAGAATTTCTCTCTCGAAGAGGGATTGTCCGACAACACCTCAAGAGAGAGAGCGTATGGGTAGAATTCTATATGCTTCGATAGTGAGATCTATCATGTATGCCATGACATGTACACGACCAGATGTGACATACTCACTAGGGGTAGTGAGTTGATACCAATCTGATCCAGGGGAGAATTACTGGAAGGTTGTTAAAACCATCCTGAAGTATTTGAGAAATACTAAAGACTAGTGGCTTTTTTATGGTGAATCAGACTTGAGACTTATAGGGTTTACAGACTATAGTTTTCAGTCTGATCACGATGACAGCAAGAGTGTGTCAGGATTTATTTTTATCCTTAATGGTGGGGCTTTCTGCTGGAAGAGTTCCAAGCAGCACACAGTGGCTGATTCAGTTTGCGAGGTGGAGTATGTTGCTGCATCAGATGCTGCCAAAGAAGTGGTATGGCTGAGGAAATTCATCACCGGGCTCGGAGTAGCATCCTCCCTTGTTGGTCCAGTTCTGCTCTACTGTGACAGCTCTGGAGCTATTGCTCAAGCGAAGGAACCAAAGGCACACCAGCGGACGAAGCATATTCTACGCCGCTACCATCTCATCCGAAAAATCATGGATCGAGGTGACGTCAACCTTCAGAAGATCGATGGGAAGGAGAACCTGGCTGACCCATTCACTAAAGCCATTGCGGTGAAGGAGTTCGACGACTTCAAGTCAAAGATGGGTATTAGATACTGCATCGATTGGCTTTAGGCCAAGTGGGAGATTGTTGGGAATAGTGTCTCAAAGCCAATCGTCAGCCTGTTGACGGTTATGCTCTTTCTTGTATTAGTATATGAATTATAATTTAATAAAAATTATTTTGGTATTTTTCATCACAAATTATTTTCATCTTCTAATGAACTCCTGTGTTGTGGTGAAGTCCTTAGGACTATTTAGACTCGACAAAGGAGGATTTGTCATTTAGTCCTTAAACCAGTTCGCGACCAAATGATACATTGTTACCAAGGACAACAACGTTTATCAAGCATAGGTCGTTGTGTGCCATATAGGTTGGTTGTCCTCTTAACCAAGGAGTGTGGAGACACTGGTATGGCATACAGGTGAGATATAAGGGTACATCTGCACTGATGTGACCGACTTCGGAGCTACTTCTACTGTCAAGATTTGCTCCGATGGGATATGGGTATAAATATCCCTCCGACCTGAGACCGCCACGGTGACTTGCAAGCAACTCACTGCACTTAGGCACTGGACTACCTGAATTTCTAATTCAGTGACAGAAGGCTGCTAGGTGTAGTCAAGTACTTGACTTGTCGGTGCGTGTGTCAAGATGGGATTGACCACTCTAGTTCAGGAGCTGTGTACAGTCATATTTCAATTTAGCAAAACCTTGGCCAGGGTAGTCCTAGTGAGGAGTCACAAGACTATTTGAGTTGAGCACGATTCGAATGATCTAATCAGGGTTGACAGTTTAACCCTGAGTCATCCTAAATACAGGGGTCAAAAGGGATGAATTATACAGTAACCATATTCATGTAGGTTCTGAGTATTGTGATTGTGATTATTCGACCTATCCGAATATCGGGTACCATTGCTAGATGGTCACTTCGATTAGTACAGGAATTGCTTCCTGTGCTACCGACTTAGGTTCGAACCTGTGGGGTCACACACATTAGAGGTTCCTATCTGATCTGATGGCTGATGAAGAGTCCTAATGCTCATAAATTATAAGTCCTATGTGTCTGGGACTCTGTGATCGAGAATCAGGATTCTCTTCGATCAAGGTTTCATATCGATGGACTTTGATACCCGATTGTCCATCAGATTTGGATTCAGTATTTATGAGAGATTTAACTAGTGATTTGATCACTAATTAACTCAATTTGATTAAGTAATTATTTTTGGATCAAGTCCAATTGAATTGGTTTTAGTTGGGTTTGACCCGATTAGGTTAAGTGTTGACCTAATCATCGAAGTGGTTTGGTCCCTGATTTGATCAGAGGTTGGGCTTAGTCAATTCCTGATTTGATTAAAATTTTATTGATTCTAATTAAGCCTAATTAATTTGACTTTAATTTAGTCTAATTATGCTTAACCTATTTTGATTAGGTTGGCTCAATTAGGTTCGAACCACCTTGACTTTTCTCCCTGTGCCACCTCACTTCTTCAGCGCCCATTTGAATTCACGAGAAGCAACTTCTCATGAATTTTCTCCCACACAGAAGGCATCTCACACCCACACTTGTGCGTCAAATTTTGGATAAACTTGATTTGTTAGCCATTCAAATTCAAAGGGTGTTTGAATTTAAATGGATAACTTATCCCTTTCGCCTTCTTGCCTTATCCATCTTGTGCGCCACTTATCATACACGAGAAAGAGTTTCTCGTGAAAACTCTCCATGCACAAAGAAGCCACGCCTCCTCTCTTCTCATGCGTAGAGTGGATAGGAATGAGTTGGTTGGCATTTGAATTCAAATTCGATTTGAATTCAAATGAGCAACCACTTATCTTTATCCTCTCACGCGGTAAAAATGCTGCAAAGATGTGGTCTTGCATCATTTTAAAAAGGAGATAAGAGAAAGCATGCACACAGATGATCAAAAAAAAAAAAGGATGGCATGAGAGAGGTTTCTGGCATGAGAAAAAAAAAGAAAAGAAGAGAAAAGGAGAGAGAAGTGGGCGCACTCTTTTCTTGTGTATCCTAGGGTTTTGGCTTAGGGATCGGGAAGTGAGAACGTGAGCTACGAGTGTTGTGAGCCCACCAAACTTTAGAAAGAGTATCATCAACCTCTCTACCATCTTTGCTGACGATCCAGAGTATCCGAGAAGTCAACAGATATCGATCGAAGGAGTTCGATCAACATCGGCCGTCAAAAAGGTGCAGTCACGAACTAGCATTCGTGAGGAGCCAATCAGACTGGGAGCTTTGTGTGGATGATCTGCAGAGGCCAAACATACTGTGTGGCTATATTGTGATGATCAGACCCTCCCGATGGTGATCAGATTATGGCGATCGGCTACCTGCACAAAGGTAATGTGTTCTGAACATATAACAGTAAATTATTTACTGTTCAAATTTGAATTTCAAATTTAAATGCATGCATGCTATATATCATATTTAGATCTTAGTGTAGGATAAATACATATTAATTAATTAAATTAATTAATAATTTCTACTGTAAAATAGTAATTTGAAAAAGTATTAAAATTACCATTTTACCCCTGCATTAAAAATTAACTTCAGAGCCTTAGTGAATGGGTCTGCTATGTTATTCTTTGTTTCTACTCATTCAATGATAATATCTTATCTTTCGATTATTTTACGAACGAGATGGAAGCATCTTAGAATGTGCTTGGATTTATGATGAGACCTAGGTTCCTTTACTTGAGCAACTGCTCCAGTATTATCACAGTAAAGTGGTACTAGATTTTTAATCTCAAGAACGACACCCAACTCAGTGATGAACTTCTTCATCCAGATGGCTTTCTTGAAGGCTTCACTTGCAGCTATATATTCTACATCAGTGGTTGAGTCAGCTATAGTCTGCTGCTTGAAACTTTTTCAACTAACAGCTCCACCAATAAGAGTAAAGACATACCCTGAAGTGGACTTGCTATCATCAGGGTCTGATTGGAAACTAGAGTCAGAATAACTTTCTAGCTTTAAATCAGATCCTCCATATACCAGAAAAATATCTTTAGTCCTTCTTAGGTACTTAAGAATATTTTTCACTGCTTTCCAATGATCTTCTCTTAGATCAGCCTGAAATCTACTATCTATGCCTAAGGTATAGACAACATCAGGCTTAGTACATAGCATAGCATACATGATCGACCCTACTGCTGAA
The DNA here is from genome assembly GCF_000442705.2 of Elaeis guineensis. Classification (NCBI taxonomy): domain Eukaryota; kingdom Viridiplantae; phylum Streptophyta; class Magnoliopsida; order Arecales; family Arecaceae; genus Elaeis; species Elaeis guineensis. The sequence goes on along the minus strand of NC_025999.2, from coordinate 35,604,042 downwards.
GCATAGGGAATAGAAATCATTCTATTTCTCTCTTCCGGTGTTTTAGGAGACATCTTTTTAGATGTACGCCTTGACTCATAGGTAAATAACTTCTTTTACTTCCATCCATGCTAAACCTCTTTAGCACTAAGTCTATGTACCTGGATTGGGACAAGCCTAACATCCTCTTAGATCTATCCCTATAGATCTTTATACCTACTATATAGGATGCTTCACCCAAATCCTTCATGAAAAACTGACTTGATAGCCATGTCTTGACCGATTGTAACATTGGGATATCATTTCCAATAAGAAGTATGTCATCCACAAATAAAACTAAGAAGACAATGGCATTCCCACTAGTCTTCTTGTATACACAAGGTTCATCCATATTTTTGATAAAGCGAAACTCTTTGACTGTAACATCAAATCGGATGTTCCAACTCCTCGAGACCTGTTTTAATCCATAAATAGATTTTTTAAGCTTCCATACCAGATTTTCTCTCCCTTTTGAGACAAACCCTTCTGGCTGAGACATGTAATCCTCTTCCTTAAGATAACCATTAAGGAAGGCGGTCTTCACATTCATTTGCCAAATCTCATAATAATGGTATGCTGCTATTGCAAGCATAATCCGTATAGATTTGAGCAAGGCAACAAGTGAAAATATTTCATCAAAATCAATACCCTATTTTTGCCTGAAACCTTTAGCTACTAATCTAACTTTATAGGTTTCAACTTGGCCATCTGCTCCAATCTTTTTCTTATAGACCCATTTGCATCCGATAGGGGTCACATCCTCTGGTGCATCAACCAAAGTCCACACTTGGTTGGAATACATGGAGTCCATTTCAGATTTCATAGCCTCTAGCCATTTGTCTGAGTCTCTTCTCATGATGGCTTCCGTATAAGTCAAAGGTTCATCATTCTCAATGATGTGGGCTTCATTATTCTCAATATCGAACCCATACCACATAGGTGCATTCCACACCCTATCCGACCTTCAGAGAGGAGGTGTACTTTATGTTTGTACTTCATTAATAGATATTTTTGGTTGAGGATCATCTTGTGCTTGCAGTTGTAGGTCTTGAACTTCTCCAATTTCAATTTTTTTTTCCACTGCCTCTTTCTAGGATAAACTTTTTTTCCATAAAAGTGGCATATTTACTGACAAACACCTTATGTTCAGTAGGATGGTAAAAGAGGTATCCTATACTCTCTTTAAGATAACCTACAAATAAGCATTTATCTGCTCTAGCACTCAGCTTATGTCCAAAATTTCTTTTAATATAAGCTGGACAGCCCCATATCTTAAGATACTTAAGATTAGGCTTCTTTCCTCTCCATATCTCATATGGAGTGCTTGGCACAGATTTTGAAGGTACTCTATTCAGGATATAGACAATAATTTCTAGGACATATCCTCAGAAAGAAATTGACAAATCTGTAAGGCACATTATGGACAGCACCATATCTAATAAAGTACGATTCCTCCTTTTCGCTACACCATTTAGCTGTGGTGTATAGGGAGGAGTCCATTCTGAGAGAATTTTATTTTCTTTAAGATGATCTAAAAGTTCACTGGATAAGTATTCTCCTCCTCGATCAGATCGAAAGATTTTAATACTTTTTTCAATTTATTTCTCGACCATACTTTGATACTCTTTAAATTTATCAAAAGCTTCGGATTTGTATTTTATAAGATACACTTATCCAAACCTAGATAAATCATCAGTGAACGTTATAAAATAAGAGTATCCTCCTCTAGCTTCTGTTATCATAGGACCACATACATCAGTATGTACAAGTCCTAATAACTCACTTGTCCTTTCTCCATGTCCATTAAATGGAGTCTTAGTCATTTTTCCCATAAGATAAGATTCACAAGTACCTAATGATTCATAATCATAAGGATCAAAGAACTCTTCTTTGTATAACTTGTTAATCCTTGTCTCACTTATATGACCAAATCGACAATGCCAAAGTAAAGTATTATTCAACTCTTCTCTCTTTCGCTTTTTACTTTCATTAATATAAAAAATATTATCATTAGATAGAATTAGAAGACCATAATTAGTAATGCCATGACAAATAATTTTATTAGAAAAAAAATTGAGCAACTATTGCTCTTTTCATTTATTTCATAACCTCGTTGCAATAGTAACGATACAGAAATAATATTTCTAATGGTCTTAGGCATATAATAATAGTTTTCTAGCTCAAAGATCTTTTCAGAAGGTAACTTTAACATATATGTTCCTACAACCTCTGCTTGGATTGACTCTCCTCCAGCACCGTAGAGCTCGAAGTCACCCTTCTTCACCACTCTAATGTTCTGCAGCCCCTGCAATGACTTGCAGATATGAGAACCACAGGCGGTATCCAATACCCAAGAATCTGAATTGGAAGAACTTAATGATAAAATTGTATGTATCTCATACATACCTTTTGGTGCATCGCTTGCACCTGCCTTTATAGTTGCAAGATATAATTTGCAATTTCTTTTTTAGTGTCCTGCCTTGCCGCAGTGAAAGCAGGTACCCTGTCCGGAGACTTTCTTCCCCTTCTTCTTCATTTTGCCACCCTTAGGATTCAGTGCTTTCTTTGAACCCTTAAAACCTGACTTCTTCTTAGAGATTTTACCCACAAGAAGAAGTGGAGCTTTTTCTTTCTTAATATGGCTCTCAGCTATCTTAAGCATATTTAACAACTCAGACAAGGAGGTATTCAGTTTGTTCATATGATAGTTCACAACAAACTGAGCGAATGACTCAGGGAGAGATTGCAGGATTAAATCCTGACTTAATTCTCCATCCATCACAAAACCAAGTTGACCCAATCTGATGATCAGATCAATGACCTTCAGGATATGGTCTTGTACGGATGATCCTCAATCATTCTAGCATGGAATAACTGCTTAGATATCTCATATCTAGTAGTTCTACTCTGTTCTCTATACAACTCTTTAAGATTGAGGAGTATGGATTGAGTATCCATGCTCTCATGCTGCCTCTGTAACTCATTGCTCATAGAGGCCAGTATGATGCACTTGACAGTCAAACTGTCATTCTTCCACATCCTATATGTGGATACCTCCTCTTCTGTGGCATCATCCCCAACCTCTTGTGGTTCAGGGATGTCAAGAATATAGGAGAGCTTCTTCTGTGTGAGTACGATCTTTAAATTCTTCAACCAGTCCACATAATTGGGACTGATCAACTTATTGAAATCTAAAATTCCTCACAATGATAGTGAAGATGCCATTTGTAGAATTTAATCTATAATAATTAAAGAATATTACATAAGCAAACAACTCATATTGACTCATACAATTAAATAAGATCTTTAGATTTAATTGTGCCTCCCACTATTTTATCGAACATCATAACCCTCTACTATGATGAACGAGACATATGTAATATTTATCTTAGTGGGATTGAGACTCTAATTCCTCATAATGATCTTGTGTTAACACAACAAACCCTTATGAGTTCATAGGTAGGAAACTCTTTTCAATTGCATCTCATGCAACTTTCAATACTATATCTTGGCCTCTAAAATATTATTAGCCTTGTATTAACACAACAAGCTATAATATTTTAGTTAAGTTAGACCATTCATTTCAATACAGTCAAATTCTAATATAACTGCCCTTGTGTTAACACAACAAAGCAGCATATTCAAAATTGCCGTTAGCATCTTCTATGCACCAGGATTATGTTATATCAATCCTTATGACAGGCTTTATGTTAACACAACAAACTAGCCATAGTTCATGATGTAACATTAACCTAGCATGAAGGAAGGCCCTTAATAGTGTTTTTAACATTAGAGTTTTTCAATATCAAGATCGCTTAATCAAATTGGCCAGGTAAGTAAGGTGGGATTTCCCCCGTTGCTTTCCTTAGACACCAATAAATTGATCAGGTCAGACAATGAAACCAATTAAAGAACCATCTATAGCACTTTTCTAGACACCAATTGATTAATTGATCAAGAATTAGTTAACCCATAGTTGCATATCACTACCACTTAATATAATTTTCTAATGAGGGCTTTTATTTGGTCTCATGCACATTCTAACTACATAATACCTATTTATGTATCAACATTAAAACTTTCTATATGTGCAAGTATAACATATGGACATTCATCATCCTAGGACGACCTTGCAGCATAACCCCATTATGCTAGGACAACCTTATGTCAAGATGATAAAGTGGTGAATGATATATGCATTATTTTATATCATCATATGAAAGCATAAATCATTTTATAGTATAAATCATACTATGGATCACATAAATATTATGTATATATGATTGAACCAAACAAGGCCGGCTCTAATACCACTGTAGGGTTTCAGGGTGGGCATGCACAGTGGAAACATAATGGATTTCAAAATTTTAATAAAAAAATTCTAAACATTAAACCCTTAAACCAGTATCTCTTTGATAATTAATAATTATATATAATATAAATTTAAGATTAAATTTAAGTTATAGAAGAATACCTGCAGCGCTTAATCCAAATTTCGGCAGAACCTCCATCAGGCGCCCAAGTGTTCGCCCTCCAACAGTGATCCACACAAGGTTATGATCAGGACACCAACTCTTTGAGATGATTCTTCCTCTAAAATTTTCACTCTGAGAATTTTCTTGAACACCAGGACCTCAAGATGCTCTTCCTCTTCTCCTAGCCTTCCTATCCCTACCTTTCTTCTCTCCTTGTCTTCCTTAATTCTCTTCCTAGACTCTTGTCCTAAAATCAGACTTATCCTTTCTATTTTTGGACTTATCCTAATAAGAGAAAGAAGAGACTAATTGGACAATAAGGATAGAATGTTAGAAAGAAAGGAGGAATTGAAAATTTGAATGAATCCAATCTCCCCGGCGCACCCCCCTTTAAATACTTAGCGATGGGTTGCCTTTGAAAATTTTTCGCACCCCTTCCATGCGCCATCTCGCATCCATCAGAAAATCTCACACCTTCTGATGAATTCTCATACCTATCTAAAAGTTTTTGATACATTGCAATCATCGAAAAAAAATCCAAGAGACACTTCATGCAGAAGGACTCTTCGAATATTTTTCTCGATGATTCTCTGATGAGTCACGTAGCTTCCCATAGCATAATTTGTTTTCACCACCCATCAACGTAATTTCATCTATCCAATAGCCAAAAATATCAAGGCACTAACATGAGAATATCATGGAAAAAACTTCAGATTAAGAAGTGGTGTGACAAATGGGTTAGAGTCCTTCACAAGTTGGACTCTTGGTCAGGCGCATGGATCAGGCTGACAGGATTTTCAACTTCAATGAATTTCCATGATTAAACTAGAAGGAATTTTAACTTCAAAAAAATTTCTCATGCTCCAAATAAAGTTAAAATCATCCAAAAATTTATTTCATCATGGAACATAGGATAAGCTTGAGGATGAGGCATCCCATCTCATGGGATGTGAAACCTATTTCTGCACACAAAAACTGCACCCATGCAAAAGAAAAATTCTTGACTCATGGAAAGTTGGTTTCCTAGGTCCAAAGTTTTGATACATGTAGCCAAGGACTGAACCAACTCAAATCCAAAATCAATTTGAATTAATTTGGCTTTAATTAGCCCAATCTGGAATCAATTTTAAACCCGATTCGAAACAAGGAGCTAGTTTTTTGCAACATGTGCTAGCATGTCAATTTTGCAAACATGATCTAATCCAATTAGACCCCTGATCAATACCCTTTGTATGTGACCCATTGGGTTCCATATATAGCCAGCAATAAGTCTAAGTTCAAGTCATTTGATTTGATTAGAATTTAATCTAACCGATCTAGATCCAATCGAGCTAACCCGATTTCAGCAATTATAACTCTTTCTAATTGGTGATTGAATTAAACTCTTTAATTCAATCAAATCCATAAGACAAGATTGATGTCTAGCAACGTATCATGTCTACTTAGAAGATATAAAATTTTTGATAGAAATACCAAAAATATCCTTCAGTGAAAAGTTACCGTAAAATTTGATCCTGCGATCTCCCTGCACCCCGAATATGACTCTGGATATGGAATGATGTCAAATCCAATATCATACTCATATTTCTCTCAAGCATATATGATGATTTAATTAATAAAGTATTAGAAATTTTTTCTAATTTTTATTCTACTTTGATCAAAGGCTTCCTGAATCATCAATTGATCAGAACAAGTAGGATGTGATTTTCTCTTACCAAGAGTGATCGATCCATGTTGACCTACTCACAACCTCCATACACATTCTACCATATCTGGAACACCCCATGCATGACTAAGTCATGAATGAGTATGAACTAAAAAATATAGATTCATATATACAAGGTTCTATGGTAGTCTTAGGTCAAAGGATTACATGCACAACTCCCACTATAAAAAAATATCTCTTGATAGATAAGTAAATTCCATAAGATGTTTCTTAAGTCGGATCAATTCAGTGAACTCATTCTCTAATGAGCACCCACTTCCTTGTATTAGTATCTTACACAAGTTGTATATGAGATCTACCACCCTCTCCATCGAGCATACATAGAAAGTGCTAATCTATCCGGAACATTGATCCCCTACTCAATGCTCCTATGACTAAGAATATTCTAAATCAGAATTTTTAGGATTTTAGGTCTTATAGGTATGATCTCATCATAATCCTAAACTCATTTTCTTGATTTAAAGAATTCATCATAATAATTACTAAAGTAAGATGCAGCATATGATGAAAAATACCTTTTATTATTTAAAGAGTCAATACATAAGTCTGGAAGATTACAAGAAAAATCCATCAAAATATAAATTTTGATTAGCTTGTAGGGCATATTCCTTTCAATCTCCCACTTGCACTAAAACCAATCGCCCTTATATTTTATCTCCATACAATCGAGATGGCGATCGAACTGCTGCTGTGGTAGAGCCTTAGTGAATGGGTCTGATATGTTATTCTTTGTTTCTACTCGTTCAATGACAATATCTTGTCTTTCGATTATTTTACGAACGAGATGGAAGCGTCTTAGAATGTGCTTGGATTTATGATGAGACTTAGGTTCCTTTGCTTGAGCAACTGCTCCAGTATTATCACAGTAAAGTGGTACTAAATTTTTATTCTCAAGAACGATACCCAACTCAGTGATGAACTTCTTCATCCAGACGGCTTCCTTGGCGACTTCACTTGCAGCTATATATTCTACCTCAGTGGTTGAGTTAGCTACAGTCTGCTGCATGGAACTTTTCCAATTAACAGCTCACCATTAAGAGTAAAGACATACCCTGAAGTGGACTTGCTATTATCAAGGTCTGATTGGAAACTAGAGTCAGAATAACTTTCTAGTTTTAAATCAGATCCTCCATATACCAGAAAAATATTTTTAGTCCTTCTTAGGTACTTAAGAATATTTTTCACTGCTTTCCAATGATCTTCTCCTAGATCAGCCTGAAATCTACTAACTATGCCTCAGGCATAGGCAACATCAGGCCTAGTACATAGCATAGCATACATGATCGACCCTACTGTCAAAGCATAGGGAATAGAACTCATTCTATTTCTCTCTTTCGGTGTTTTAGGAGACATCCTTTTAGAGAGATGTATGCCTTGACTCATGGGTAAATAATCCTTTTACTTCCATCCATGCTAAACCTCTTTAGCACTAAGTCTGTGTACCTAGATTGGGACAAGCCTAACATCCTCTTAGATCTATCTCTATAGATCTTTATACCTAGTATATAGGATGCTTCACCCAAATCTTTCATGGAAAACTTACTTGATAGTCATATCTTGATCGATTGTAACATTGGGATATCATTCCCAATAAGAAGTATGTCATCCACATATAAAACTAAGAAGATAATGCACTCCCACTAATCTTCTTGTATACACAAGGTTCATCCATATTTTTGATAAAGCCAAACTCTTTGACTGTAACATCAAATCGGATGTTCCAACTCTCAGAGACCTATTTTAGTCCATAAATAGATTTCTTAAGCTTGCATACCTGATTTTCTCTCCCTTTTGAGACAAACCCTTCTGGCTGAGATATGTCAACCTCTTCCTCAAGATAACCATTAAGGAAGGCGGTCTTCACATCCATTTGCCAAATCTCATAATCATGGTATGCTACTATTGCAAGCATAATCCGTATAGATTTGAGCATGGCAACGGGAGAAAATATTTCATCATAATCAATACCTTATTTTTGCTTGAAACCTTTAGCTACTAATCTAACTTTATAGGTTTCAACTTGGCCATCCGCTCCAATCTTTTTCTTATAGACCCATTTGCATCCGATAGGGGTCACACCCTCTGGTGCATCAACCAAAGTCCACACTTGGTTGGAATACATGGAGTTCATTTCGAATTTCATAGCCTCTAGCCATTTGTCTGAGTCCCTTCTCATGATGGCTTCCATATAGGTCAAAGGTTCATCATTCTCAATGATGTGGGCTTCATTATTCTCAATAACGAACCCATACCTCATTGGTGCATTCCGCACCCTATCCAACCTTCGAAGAGGAGGTATACTTTGTGTTTGTACTTCATTAATAGATATTTTTGGTTGAGGATCATCTTGTGCTTTCATTTGTAGGTCTTGAACTTCTCCAAGTTCAATTTTTCTTTTTCCCACTGCCTCTTTCTAGGATAAACTCTTTTTTCATAAAAGTGGCATATTTACTGACAAACACCTTATGTTCGGTAGGATGGTAAAAGAGGTATCCTATACTCTCTTTAGGATAACCTACAAATAAGCATTTATCTGCCCTAGCACTCAGCTTATGTCCAAAATTTTTTTAACATAAGCTGGATAGCCCCATATCTTAAGATACTTAAGATTAGGCTTCTTTCCTCTCCATATCTCATATGGAGTGCTTGACACAGATTTTGAAGGTACTCTATTCAGGTTATAGACAGCAATTTCTAGGGCATATCCTCAGAAAGAAATTGGCAAATCTGTAAGGCACATTATGCACCGCACCATATCTAATAAAGTGCGATTCTTCCTTTCCGCTAACCATTTAACTGTGGTGTATAGGGAGGAGTCCATTCTGAGAGAATTTTATTTTCTTTAAGATGATCTAAAAATTACTAGATAAGTATTCTCCTCCTCGATCAGATCGAAAGATTTTAATACTTTTTTCAGTTTGTTTCTCGACCATACTTTGATACTCTTTAAATTTATCAAAGACTTCGAATTTGTGTTTGATAAGATACACATATCCAAACCTAGATAAATCATCAGTGAACGTTATAAAATAAGAGTATCTTCCTCTGGCTTCTGTTGTCATAGGACCACATACATCAGTATGTACAAGTCCAAATAACTCACTTGTCCTTTCTCCTTGTCCACTAAATGGAGTCTTAGTCATTTTTTTCATAAGATAAGATTCACAAGTACCTATTGATTCATAATCATAAGGATCAAAGAACTCTTCTTTGTATAACTTGTTAATCTTTATCTCACTTATATGACCAAGTAGACAATGCCAAAGTAAAGTATTATTCAACTCTTCTCTCTTTCACTTTTTACTTTCATTAATATGAAAAATATTATCATTAGATAGAATTAGAAAACCATTATTAATAATACATGATAAATAATTATATTAGAAAAAAAAATTGAGCAACTATTACTTTTTTCATTTATTTCATAATCTCATTGCAATAGTAACGATACATAAATAATATTTCTAATGACTTAGGCATATAATAACAGTTTTCTAGCTCTAAGATCTTTTCAGAAGGTAACTTTAACATATATGTTCCTACAGCCTTTGCTTGGATTGACTCTCCTCCAGCACCATAGAGCTCGAAGTCATCGTTCTTCAGCACTCTAATATTCTGCAGCCCCTGCAATGACTTACAGATATGAGAATCGCAGGCGTATCCAATACCCAAGAGTCTGAATGGAAGAACTTAATGACAAAATTGTATGTATCTCATACATACCTTTTGGTGCATCGCTTGCACCTGCCTTTATAGTTGCAAGATATAATTTGCAATTTCTTTTCCAGTATCCTGCCTTGCTGCAGTGAAAACAGGTACCCTGTCCGAAGACTTTCTTCTCCTTCTTCTTCATCTTGCCACCCTTAGGATTCAGTGCTTTCTTTGAACCCTTAAAACCTGACTTCTTCTTAGAGGTTTTACCCACAAGAAGAAGTGGAGCTTTTTCTTTCTTAATATGACTTTCAGCTATCTTAAGCATATTTAACAACTCAGGCAAAGAGATATTCAGTTTTTTCATATGATAATTCACAACAAACTGAGCGAATGACTCGAGGAGAGATTGTAGGATCAAATCCTGACTTAATTCTCCATCCATCACAAAACCAAGTTGACCCAATCTGGTGATCAGATCAATGACCTTCAGGACATGATCTTGTATGGATGATCCCTCAGTCATTCTAGCATAAAATAACTACTTAGATATCTCATATCTAGCAGTTCTACTCTGTTCTCCATACAACTCTTTAAGATTGAGGAGTATGGATTGAGTATCTATGCTCTCATGCTGCCTCTACAACTCATTACTCATAGATGCCAGTATGATACACTTGATAGTCAAACTGTCATTCTTTCACATCCTGTATGTGGATACCTCCTCTTTTGTGGCATCATCCCCAACCTCTTGTGGTTTAGGGATGTCAAGAATATAGGAGAGCTTCTCCTGAGTGAGTACAATCCTTAAATTTCTCAACCAGTCCACATAATTGGAATCGATCAACTTGTTGGAATCTAAAATTTCTCGCAATGATAGTGAAGATGCCATTTGTAGAATTTAATCAACAATAATTAAAGAATATTATATAAGCAAACAACTCATATTGACTCATACAATTAAATAAGGTCTTTAGATTTAATTGTGCCTCCCACTATTTTATCGAACATCATAACCCTCTACTATGATGAATGAGACATATGTAATATTTATTTTAGTGGGATTGAGACCCTAATTTCTCATAATGATCTTGTGTTAACACAACAAACCCTTATGAGTTCATAGGTAGAAAACTCTTTCCAATTGCATCTTATGCAACTTTCAATATTATATCTTGACCTCTAAAATATTATTAGCCTTGTGTTAACACAACAAGCTATAATATTTTAGTTAAGTTAGACCCTTCATTTCAATATAGTCAAATTCTAATATAACTGCCCTTGTGTTAACACAACAAAGCAGCATATTCAAAATTGCTATAAGCATCTTCTATGCACCAGGATTATGTTATATCAATCCTTATGACAGGCCTCATGTTAACACAACAAACTAGCTATAGTTCATGATGTAACATTAACCTAACATGATGGAAGGCCCTTAATAGTATTTTTAACATTAGGGTTTTTCAATATCAAGATCGCTTAATCAAATTGGCCAGGTAAGTAAGGTGGGGGTCCTCCCTTTGCTTTCCTTAGATATTAATAAATTGATCAGGTCAGATAATGGAATCAATTAAAGAACCACCTGTAGCACTTTTCTAGACACCAATTGATCAATTGATCAAGAATTAGTTAACCCATAGTTGCATATCACTACTGTTGGGAAATGTGTCCCAAAAAGCCAATCGTCAAGCTATTGACGGTTGAGCAACCAAGTATTGTAATTGATTTGTTAATAAATAAAATATATTTGGTATTTTCATCATAAGCTTTCATCTTCTAATGAACTCCGTTGTTATGATGAAATCCTTAGGACTATTTAGATTCGATAAAGAGAAGATTTATCGATTAGTCCTTAAAACTGTTCACGACCAAATGATAAGCTGTTAATAAGGACGACAGCTTCTATCGAGCATAGGTCGCTGTAGGCCATATGGGTTGGTTGTCCTCTTAACCAAGGAGTGTGGAGACACTGGTATGGCATACAGGTGAGATGTAAGGGTACATCATCATTGAACGTGACTAACTCCAGAGTATTCTGCTATCGAGAATATCTCTGATGGGATATAGGTATAAGTATCCCTTAGACTTGAGATCGTCTCAGTGACTTACAAGCAACTCACTGTGCTTTGGTACTGGACTAATTGAATTTCTAATTCAGGAATGGAAGGCTTCTGGGCACAGTCAAGTACTTGCAAAGTCAGAGTGTGATCGAGATGGGATTGACCACTCCAAGAGTTGGAGAAGAATGAGTCGCTGTATTTCAATTTAGCAAAACCTTGGCCAGGATAATCCATCAGATGGATTTGATATTTTGAAATACAATATAGACAACATGATCAGAGTTGACAGTTGAACTCTGGGGTGTCCTATGATCATTTTGGTCAAGGGGATGAATTATATGAAAACTATATCCGCATGGGTTCTAAGGATGTTGTTCTACACATTTGACCTATCCGATCGTCGGGTACCATTGCTAGATGGTCACTTCGATTGGTATAAAAATTTATTTCTGTGCTACCGGCTTAGGTTCAAACCTATGAGGTCACACACATTAGAGTTCATGATCCGATCGGATGGTTGATCAATGATTAAGAATCATTCTAGGGTTAAATGATCAATACGATTGACATTTAACCCAGTGCAAGTGTTGTAGGAGGATCGATTAGCAATTCGATTGCTAATTGGCTTAATTTGATTAAGTCAATGGGTTAAATTAAGTCTAATTAAATATGATTTAATTAGATTTAGTTTGGGCTTGATTGGATCAAGTTCAATTGGTTTATTGGATAAGCCAAGTGCAAGGAAAAACTAGTCCTAGTTCAACTAGGACTTGGATCAATCTAATTTCTAATTTGATTAAAAAATTAAATTAGATTTAAATCTAATTTAATCTAATTAAATTAGGTTCTTAATTGGGTTAAGACCTATTTTAATTAGGTTGATCTAATTTTGGTTTGATTTGGTTTGGGAAACCAAATTAAAACAAGTCATAAGATAGAATCCTAGTAAGACTAGGATTCCACCTTGCGCCACATAAGCCTTCCCCACACCCTCTCTCTTATTCAACGCCAATCTTCACTTATTTTGTGTGACAAAAGCCCTCTCCCAGGTCTCTCCCACGTTCACAAAAGGTTTCCTCTCTTCTTTCTTACATGGAAGGTGGTTTGGATCAAATAAAAAGGAATAAGTTTGGATTTCGAATTCTATGAGATAGAGTTTTAGAAATCCAAAACTCTTTCAATTTTGCACCAAATTTATCCAAATTTTTTTTGAAATTTTTATAGCTTTTAGGGTACACATTGTGTATCCTTTGCTGGTAATCCATACATAAAAATATGGAGGAGGTGCTCAAGAGTTGGGCACCCCTTAACTTGCCATGTTTGGATAAGCCTTGACTAGGTATTTAACCTAGACAAGGACTCTATCATATCTCTCTGTATAAAATGAGTTTCTTCATAAAATTTAGGAGACGATAGAGATTTGAGAGAACTTTGTGCCATCCAAAAATCAGAGAGAAAAACCTTTGGGTCGTGGAGATATAAAAGATGCAAGTTAGGGTGTCTAGAGAGAAAAACGTGAAGAAGAAGAGGGTCTTCTTCTAAATTTTTTGTTTTCATATCTTTCCTCCCTCCATCTTGAGTTTCCTGAGAGCATCTTAGATCTGAAACTTCTTCTTTTACTTTCCATCTTTGAAAGAGTCCAAATCAAGAAGAAGGAGGCACCTGATCAACCATCAAAGAAGGATCAGCACAGTACTAGCATACTGTGCTGATTTCCTGAAGCAGGATTTCTGATCGAGATTCGTAGGCTCGTGTGGATAACTCCTAGAGGCCGGATGCATATGTGGCTTGCAACATCATCCTTAAGCCCGGATCAGCGAGGTTAGAGCCTCTAACTTGCAAGGTAATAGATCTGATCTATTGTTTAATACATACATTAGATGTGGTATAGAAACATGTTGATATGATCAACATGTAGTTCATGCTATATTTATATATTTTAATTTTTGATTTAATGCTATGTAATAATCATGTAATAGAATCTTAGATCTAGAGATTCTCTGATTTTAAAAAATAAATTTTAATTTATTTTAGTCTTTCACTGTATGATCTTGAAAAAGTTTCAAGATCTAACCCTGAAATCCTAGATCTGGTTCCTTCAACTACCACTTAATATAATTTTCTAATGAGGGCTTTTATTTGGTCTCATACACATTCTAACTACATAATACCTATTTATGTATCAACACTGAAACTTTCTACATGTGCAAGTGTAACATATGGACATTCATCATCCTAGGACAAACTTGCAGTATAACCCAATTATGCTAGGACAACCTTATGTCAAGATGATGAAGTGGTGAATGATATATGCATTATTTCATATCATCATATGAAACCATAAATCATTTTATAGTATAAATCATACTATGGATCACATAAATATTATGTATATATGATTGAACCAAACAAGGCCGGCTCTGATACCACTGTAGGGTTTCAGGGTGGGCATGCACAGTGGAAACATTATGGATTTCAAAATTTTAATAAAAAAATTTTAAATATTAAACACTTAAACCAGCATCTCCTTGATGATCAACAATCATATATAACATAAATTCAAGATTAAATTTAAGTTATAGAAGAATACCTGCAGCGCTTAATCCAAATTTGGTAGAACCTCCACCAAGCGCCCAAGTGTTCGCCCTCCAACGGTGATCCACACAAGGCTATGATCAGGACACCAACTCTTTGAGATGATTCTTCCTCCAATTTTCTCACTCTAATTTTTTTTGAACACCAGGACCTCAAGACGCTCTTCCTCTTCTCCTAGCCTTCCTATCCCTACCTTTTTTCTCTCCTTGTCTTCCTTAATTCTCTTCCTAGACTCTTGTCCTAAAATTAGACTTGTCCTTTCTATTTTTGGACTTTCCTAACAAGAGAAAGAAGAGACTAATTGGACAATAGGGAGAGGATGTTAGAAAGAAAGGAGGAATTGGAAATCTGAATGAATCCAATCCCCCCGGCACACCCCCCTTTAAATACTTAGCGATGGGTTGCCTTCGAAAAATTTTTGCACCCCTTCCACACGCCATCTCGCATCCATCAAAAAATCTCACACCTTCTGATAAATTCTCATGCCTATCTGAAAGTTTTTGACACATGGCAATCATCGAGAAAAAATCCAAGAGAGCTTCATGCAGAAGGAATCTTTGGAACATTTTTCTCGATGATTCTCCATGAGTCGCGCAGCTTCCCATGGCATAATTTTTTTTCATCACCCATCAATGTAATTTGGTCCATCCAATGGCCAAAAATCAAGGCACTAACATGAGAATATCATGAAAAAAACTTAGATTAATAAGTGGCATGACAAATGGGTTAGAGTCCTTCACAAGTTGGACTCTTGGTCAGGTGCATAGATCAGGCTGACAGGATTTCCAAATTCAATGAATTTCCACGATTAAACCAGAAGGAATTTTAACTTCAAAAAAATTCTTCATGCTTAAAATGAAGTTTGAAATCATCCAAAAATTTATTTCATCATAGAACATAGGATAAGATCAAGAATGAGGCGTCCCATCTTATGGGATGCGAAAGCTATTTCTGCACACAAAAACTGCACCCATGCACAAGAAAAATTATTGACTCATGGAAACTTGGTTTCCTAGTCCAAATTTTTGGTACATGTAGCTAATGGCTGACCAACTCAATCCAAAATTAATTTGAATTAATTTGGCTTTAATTAGCCTAATCTGGAATCAATTTTAAACCCGATTCAAAACAAGGAGCTAGTTTTTTGCAACATATGCTAGCATGTCAATTTTGGAAACATGATCTAATCCAATTAGACCCCTGATCAATACCCTTTGTGTGTGACCCATTGAGTTCCATATCTAGCCAGCAATAGGTCTGAGTTCAAGTCAATTTAATTTGATTAGAATTTAATCTAACCGATCTAGATCCAATCAAGCTAACCCGATTTCAGCAATTAGAACTCTTTCTAATTGGTAATTAAATTAAACTCTTTAATTCGATCAAACCCATATGACAAGATTGATGTCTAGCAACTTATCATGTATACCTAAAAGATATAAAATTTTTGATAGAAATACCAAAAATATTCTTCAGTAGAAAGTTACCGTGCAATTTGATCCTGCGATCTCCCTGCACCCCGAATATGACTCTGGATATGGAATGATGTCAAATCCAATATCATACTCATATTTTTCTCAATCTTATATGATGATTCAATTAATAAAATATTAAAAACTCTTTCTAATTTTTATTTTGCTTTGATCAAAGGCTTCCTGAATCATCAATCAATCAGAACAAGTAGGATGCGATTTTCTCTTACCAGGAGTGATCGATTCCATATTGACCTACTCACAACCTCTATACACATTCTACCATATCTAGAACACCTCGTGCATGACTAAGTCATGAATGAGTATGAACCAAAAAATATGGATGCATGTATACAAGGTTCTATGATAGTCTCAAGTCTCAAGTCAAAGGATTACATGCACAACTTCCATTGTAAGAAAACATCTCTTGACAGGTAAGTAAATTTCATAAGATATTTCTTAAGTCAGATTAATTCAGTGAACTCATTCTCTAATGAGCACCCACTTCCTTGTATTAGTGTCTCACACAAGTGGTATATGAGATCTACCACCCTCTCCATCGACATACATAGAAAGTGCTAATCTATCCGAAACATTGATCCCCTACTCAATGCTCCTATGACTAGAAATATTCTAAATTAGGATTTTTAGGATTTTTAGTCTTATAGATATGATCTCATCATAACCCTAAACTTATTTTCCTGATTTATAGAGTTCATCATAATCATTACTAAATTAAGATGCAGCATATGATGAAAATATCTTTTATTATTTAAAGAGTCAATACATAAGTCTGGAAGATTACAAGAAAAAGTCATCAAAATATAAATTTTGATTAGCTTGTAGGGCATATTCCTTTCAGATTTGGTACCGGAGAAGCCTGCTTCGAATGCACACAGTGTGGTATGAGATACTTATTAAAAGTGGCTCAAAATCGCACCACGATGCATTGCATTATGCTGGCCGCGATGATTGATGAGTTTAGTTACATGTTCGAGGATGCTCAGTCAGAGAAAATATTGTAAGTGTTCAACGAATCCTTCGACACTCTCGATGATGTTGAGCGACACAAGACTAGTTATGTCGTCTTCAATGATTGAATGAGAAAAGAAGCATCAGTTACAATCATGTATTGTACATGATCGAACAGATCGAACATCTGAGCAAGATCAGTTTTTTTTTGCACGAACAACTTGAAAAAGATAAGATACTGGATTTTTGCACAAGTCTTATCTTTCCTTTCTCAATCATTACAGAATGATGAAGCCTGCAGTCAACTACCATGGATTGCTAAGGTTGCTCCAGATTTTTAAGAAGGATCACCAGCTCCACAAGGAGATAGTGAATTTAGTGGGAGGAGCTTCTTCAGTGGGACATCATCCCTTTAAGAAAAGAAAAAAAATAAAAATAAAAAGATGCAGCATGCTGGGGATCAGACCAAGAAGTCCATGTTCAACCTAAGTCAGGTAGAGTGCTTCTACTATAAGATGCAGGATCACTGAAAGAGGAACTATCCTTAGTATATTACCTCTCTTGACCCAAACAGGTCGAATAAGAAGAAGAAACAAGCAGTTGCTGGGCAAAATAATTATATGATAACACCTTGCAACTTCTCTATTTTAATACTATGATCTGGATATTAGATACTGGTAGTCCTATTAATATTTATAATTCATTGCAGGGACTTCAGATTAGTAGAAGATTTGGAGATGGCAAAATATTCCTAAATATTGGAGATAGAAGATTGTTCTAGTTCTAGCTTTAAAAATTATCAAGCTTGTATTCAATTCTCATGTTGTTATTCTTAGAGATTGTCACTTTTGTTCTAGTTTCTTATTGAATGTAATTTCTATAGGTCTTTTAGCTAAGAATAATTATGAAATTTCAATAAAGAAAGATTTTTGTGATATCATTTTGAATGTTGTTACTGTGATGAATGGATAATTAAATAATGATATTTACATTGTATCATGGCCTAGTATAATGTACATATCAAATAAATGCCCTAGGATAGATAATGTCTCGGATGCTTACCTTTGACATTGTAGGCTAGGTCATATTAACAAGAACTGGATGAACAAGTTGACCCATGAGAAAATTTTTGAAGTCAATAATTATGAATCATTGACAACTTGTGAGTCTTATCTTCTTGAAAAGATAACTAAGTCACCTTTTACTGAAAAAGGTGAATGAGCATGTGAAGTTCCAAGTCTCGTACATATTGATGTATGTAGACTCATGAACATAAGTGCTAAAGATGAATATTATTACTAAGTTATATTTACTGATATGGGTATGTCTACTTGATAAAATACAGGTCTGAATCATTTGAAATATTTAAATAATTTCATAATGAGGCAGAGAAATAAACTAAAAAAAATGTTAAAACTCTTCGATCTGATCGAGGGTGTGAATACCTCTCTAATGAGTTTCTAACATATCTATAAGAGAATAAAATTCTCTCATAATGGACTTCTCCTGAGATACCACAGCACAATGATGTGTCTGAAAGGAGGAATCAAATCCTATTGGATAGTTCGATTCATGATGGGCTTTGCTAGTCTGTCAATCTCTTTTTGGGGATATGCACTTGAGTTAGCTTGTTATACACTTAATAAGATCCTGAGTAAGTCTATAAGTAAAATACCATATGAGATGTGGATTGGGCATGAGTCGGTGCTCTCACATCTTAGGGTCTAGAGATGTTCGTCTTATGTCAAGCATTTGAAAATAAACAAGCTCAAATTTGGGTCTGACAAATATCTTTTCATTGGATATCCAAAAGAAGCTAAGAGATATTATTTCTATCTTACCGATGAACAAAAGATGTTTGTCAGCCTTAGGGCTATCCATTTGAAAATGGAGTTCCTTGGGGATGGAACTAATGCTGCTAAGGTTGAACTTGATGAAGTTTGATAGGTAGAAGAACCGATACAATCTAGTGAATCTACAAAACTAAAGTTGATTAGATCAAACCCTGAGCCCATTATAGATGTACCATTAAGGAGATCCGATAGAGTACCGTATCAACCAGATAGATACTATGGTTTCTTTGTCTGGGATGATGATCCTGTTGAACTCGATGAGAAGAATGAGGATCCGATCAACATGGATACAATGTAGAGATCCGACTCTGATAAATGGCTTGAAGCCATAAAGTTCAAAATGGAGTTCATGAAGGTCAACAATACATGGACATTAGTTCATTCACCTAAAGGGGTAAAACCCATAGGGTGTAAGTGGATCTTCAAAAAGAAGAGGGGCGTAGATGGAAGGATGGAGACCTATAAAGCCCATCTAATTGTCAAGGGATATCATCAATGTTATGGTATTAAGTATGATGAGATATTTTCTTATGTGGCAATGCTCAAATCCATTAAAGTTATGTTTGCAATAGTGGCACATCTGGACTATAAAATCTAGCAAATGAATATAAAAATTACTTTCCTAAATGGAGAATTGGAAGAAAAAGTGTATATGATATAACTTGAAGGATTCATATCTATAGATGAGTCTAAGGTGTGCAGACTTCAGAGATTCATTTATGGATTGAAGCAGACATCTCAGAGTTGGAACATGCATTTTGATAAAGTGATCAAAACGTATGACTTCATTAGGAATGGAGAAAAATCTCTGCATTTACAAGTGGATAAATAGTTCTATAGTTGTATTTCTTATTTTTTATATGGATGACATTCTCTTAATTGAAAATGACATCCCTACATTACAAGAAATAAAGATTTGGCTGACGTCTCAATTCTTCATGAAGGATTTGAAAAAAGTATCCTACATCTTAGAGATGAATATCTATAGAAATAGATCGAAAAGATTATTTGAATTATCCCAATCTACGTATATCGATACCGTGTTGAAGTGGTTCAGCATGAAGAATTTCAAGAAAGGCTATCTTCCACTAGCCATAAAATTTCTCTCTTGAAGAGGGATTGTCGATAGCTCCTCAAGAGAGAGAGTGTATGAGTAGAATTCTATATGTCTCGATAGTGAGATCTATTAATACATTATGACATGTATGAGATCAGATTTGCCTACTCACTGGGGATAGTGAGCAGGTACCAATCTGATCTAGATGAGAACTACTAGAAGATTATAAAAATCATCCTTAAGTATTTGAAAAATACTAAGGACCAATGGCTACTTTATGAAAAATCTGACTTGAAACTTATGAGATTTATAAATTTTAGATTTCAGTCAGATCATGATGATAGCAAGAGTATGTCTAGATATATTTTTATCTTGAAGGATGGAGTGATCTACTGAAAAAATTTCAAGCAACACATTATGGCCGACTCTATTTATAAGGTGGAATATATCACAGCATCCGATGCTGCGAAGGAAGCTGTGTGCTTACAGAAATTCATCGATGAGCTCGGAGTGGCACCCTCATTGATGGTTCGATCCTGCTATACTGCGATAGCATTGGCGCCATCGCTCAAGTGATGGAACTGATGTCCCATCAGTGCATCAAGCATATTTGCACTGCTACCACCTGATCCGAAAGATCATAGATCGGGGTAACATCGAGGTTCAGAAGATTGACAAAAAGGAGAACCTGACTGGCCCATTCACTAAAACCCTCCGTATCAAAGAATTCAATGATCACAAGTTGAAGATGGGTATACAATACTGTACCAATTGTCTTTAGTCCAAGTGGGAGTTGTTTAAAATTATGTTCCAAAGTCAATCATCAGTCTGTTGATGGTTGTACTCATTGTATGTAATTATATATGAATTATTCATTAATAAATATTATTTGATTTTTTCATCATAAAGTGTACATCTTCTTTTTAAACTTCTATATTATGATGAATGTTGGAAATTATGTCCTAAAATCAATTGTATGATGATTGAGTTTATCCTTGTATATGAATTATTGATTATTGAATAAAAATTATTCTGATATTTTTCATCACAAAGTTACATCTTTCTTGAACTCTTGTATTGTGATGAAATCCTTAGAACTATGCTAGTGTGCGATAAAGAGAAGATTTATCGCATAGTTCTTAAACATGTTCATGACCAAATGATATGTCATTACAAGATGATGATATTTATTGAGTAGAGGTCATTTTATGCCATATGGATTTGTTATCTTTTTAATCAAGGAGTGTGGTGATACTGATATGGCATACAATGAGATGTAGGGATACATCGTCACTGAATAAGTGACTCACCTGCTGAGCATTCTGTTGTCAAGAGCTGCTCACGAAATATATAGATAAAGTATCCTTCAGACCTGAGAGCACCATAGTGACTTGCAAACAACTCACTGTGCTTTGATGTCAGACTATCTGGATTTCCAATATAGTGATGGAAAGCTATTGGGTACAATCAAGTACTTGCAAAGTCTGCATGTGGATCAAGATGGGATTGATCGCTCCAGATTATTGGAGTTGATATATTGATAAATTCTTGGCCAGGATAATTCATGAGGCAGATTTGAAAGGTTGAAATACAATGTGGATGAAGCAATTTCGGTTGACAGTTAACCTGAGACCATCCTAGAGCATTCAGAGTCAAAAAAATGAATTATATGATAACCATGTGTATGAATTCTAGAATATTTTTTTATGATAATTCGATCTATCTGGACATCGAAAATCATTGCTAGATGGTATCTCGATTAGTGCAAATATTGGTTTCTGTACTACCAGCTTAGTATTTGAACCTATGGAGTCACGTACACAAGTCAAACAAAGTAGAAAAGAATTGGCCTATGTTTATATGTTCAATTTGAAAGTACTTGATTTGATTACATATAAACTGACTTGATTAAAAATTTAGTTATGGGTCAAACGGGATTGAAGAGTTGACTAAGGATTTGATCCTTAATCATGTAGATGAATAGAAAAATTTTTAGATGCAACCTGAGCTTTCCGAGAAGAAATAATTTCTTTCCCTTCAATGAAGTCATTAGGACTATTTTAAATTGATAAAAGAAGACTTATCATTTAGTCTTTAAACTATTCATGATCAAACGATATGCTATTACTAGATGATAGCTGTATCAGTATAGGTCATTGTGTGCCATATAGGTTGATTATCCTTTTAACCAAAGAGTGTACAGATATTGCTATGGCATATAGCTGAGATGTAGGAGTACATCCCACTGAACGTGATCCAACTGTAGAGCACTCTGCCGTTAAGAGTATTTCATGAAGGATATAGCTATAAGTGTCCCTCCGACCTGAGATCACCATGGTGACTTGTAAGTAACTCACTATGCTTTGATATCAGACTACCTAAATTTTTAATTCAGTTGTTGGTGCAAAAATCTGCTTGCTCGGAGAAGCTGGAGTCGGGGAAGCCGCGGTCGCCGTCGGGACCTGCAAAGGAAGTCCAAACCGGAGGTGGGGTTGCTCCGGCAAGACCCTCCGACGCTCAAGTCAATTCTCTGCCTCAACAAGAATGGAGTGCTCGAATAGAGAATTTAGCAAAGTTTTGAGATAAGAAAATGAGCTTAGAGAATAACGTATCTGGGTCGCCCTTTTATAAGCGGAGGAGGCAACGGATTGATGGCGACATTTGTAACCATCTGGTAGTGGGCCCCCATGGTCAGGGGAATTTATTGTGAAGGGTAGTGGAGTAGACCCGTGGCTATTGTCATGGCCTGCCACGTAGAGCCAGTTGCAGGTAGTGGAGCGGCATCCGTTGCCGCTAGTTGTCAGGAGTAGTGGAGTCGCGCAGCACCTGCCGCAGGGAGTGGAGCAGAATCGTGGCCGTTGACACAGCCTGTCAAGAGTAATGGGTCCGCCGCAGGGGGTGATGGAGCTGCACGGAATCCGCTACAGGAAGTGGAACAGGATCATGGTTGTTATTGTGACCTGCCAGGGGCGCGGATCTGTTGATTGAAGCTCGGCAGCGGTCGGAGTCCGGCCTCTGTAGAGGTCTGAAAGGGGTCCTCCTGGCGGTTGGGGTCGTGGGTGGAGCCCGACTTCCGTGGGAGTCCGGGAGGAACCCTCTCGGAGCTAAAGTTGCGGGCGAAACCCGGCTCCTGTAGGAGTCCGAGCGGAGTCCTCTGCAATCAAAGTTAAAGGTGAAGTCCGGCTCCTGTAGGAGTCCGGACGGAGCTTACCAGCAGTTGATACTGAGAGCGGAGCCCGGCTTCCGTAGGAGTCCGAGCGGAGCTGTGCTGTAGTTGATGTCAGCGGTGGAGCCCGACTCCCGTAGGAGTCCGGGCGGAGCTGTGCTTTAGTCGATGTCGGAGGCGGAGCCCGGCTCCCGTAGGAGTCCGGGCGGAGCTGTTCTGTAGTTGATGTCGGAGGTGGAGCCCGGCTCCCGTAGGAGTCCGGGCGGAGTCCTCTGCAATCAAAGTTAAAGGTGAAGTCCGGCTCCCGTAGAAGTCCGGACGGAGCTTACCAGCAGTTGATACCGAGAGTGGAGCCCGGCTCCCGTAGGAGTCCGGGCGGAGCTGTGCTGTAGTTGATGTCGGCGGTGGAGCCCGGCTCCCGTAGGAGTCGGGCAGAGCTGTTCTGTAGTCGATGTCGGAGGCAGAGCCGGCTCTCGTAGGAGTCCGGGCGGAGCTGTTCTGTAGTTGATGTCGGAGGCGGAGCCCGGCTCCCGTAGGAGTCTGGGCGGAGCTGTTTCGTAGTCGATGTCGGAGGCGGAGCCCGGCTCCCGTAGGAGTCCGGGCGGAGCTGTTCTGTATCGATGTCGGAGGTGGAGCCCGGCTCCCGTAGGAGTCCGGGCAGAGCTGTGCTGTAGTTGATTCCGCTGAGGGCTTTGGCTGTGGGTATTTTTATACCCAACACCAGTCCCCCTACTTCCGAGTTTGAATTTCAAATGAAGGAAGTACAAGAGAGAGATGGGCACAGCCGAAACCGTCCCTTCGAATCCTGCGCACTACTGCCTCCGGATATTTTGGCATTAAATGTGTATACGTCAGAGCCCCTTTTCGGTGAAGGTGACCTGAAGAGTCTTTTCGGAACCTCCGTCGGAATGCGATCCCAAGCGCCGTGCCATGAAATTTGTGAATGGTCAACCCTCGATAGCGATGAAGGGGATAAGCGTGACACGTGGCACGCACCAGTTGGCCCAGGCATACCCGCCGCCATAACTGCGCTAGGATCCGTCGGCTATTTAAACCCCCTAGTCCTTTCATGGCTTCATTCTGGCGCCTTTCCTTCGCCTGAGAGCCTTGCTTCCCTCGCACCAGTCCTTGCCTTCTTCAGCCCCCCAATTTTTCTCTGAGGGTTCCTACGCCATGTCCTCTACCCGGAGGCCGTTCTTGAGGGGATGTCTAGGGCTTGGAGGAAGGTGAGGAGGAGAATGGCGGCGGTGAGAATCTCCGTCGTTTTGAAGGGGGCTCAAGGAAGAATTTCTTCAACAACAGGGGTTTAATAACGGAGGCTGTCGGTGAAGTTATTCTGCCCGCGAATTTCGGAGCAGCAAGGCGGGGTGATACCGATCAAGAGGGTAGAGCTGTCGTCATAAGCTATGGCGGGATTCTTGATGCCATCGGGGCCGAGGGACCAGAGGCGGTCGGCGTCGACAGTGGGGCAGTGGAACTTGTTGCGGGACGGTGGAAGTAGCGTATGCCGACCTTGCCGGAGCATTTTGGGTGGCGGTTGTCGTGGAGCATTCGGATATGAGGCACATCTCTGGCATCGCTACCGCTTCCAAGGTGACTCCGGTTCTTCTTGAAAAGGTCTTCGCTACTGCCGCCGTTGCCCTTACCGCCTCTGGGGATCTATCCCATCCTTTTCCCGCTAGGGTTGGGACTTCGGAGACAGAATGAGGTGAGATGGGGGGAGAGTGTTACACGCACTGGAGAACGGACTGAGAAGGACAGAGATGGGAAGAGGAGTTTGCAGCTCGGAGCGGCCTCCGGTTCATCCTTCCCGAACCGTGTTTGCGAGGCTTGCGATGACGTGTATCTTCTTCTTCTTCTTCTTCTTTTTTCCTGACCCACTGGGTCCTGTAACGTATACTCTTGTTAAATGAAAAAGAGATTTTGTTACCTCGTCTGCATCTCGCATTAAATAGTTGTCTGTCGAACTTCTTCATTTTCCTTTCCTCTTTCTTCCTTCTCTTCTTCTTTTCCTTTTCGCGTTGTCCCAAGGTCATCGATGACCTCTTCTGCTCATGTGGGGTCGTCATTTGCCGAGCTCCTTTTCGGCTCTTGCGCCGTTCGAAAATACCCAATTGTCATTCCGTTGATGGTTGCAGGTTCGCTTGGGGCCCTTCATGCCCGAGGTTCCTCCTAGGGCTTGAATTCAGGGATCCGAGCTTCCATTGCCTTCGGGCACTGTTTGCTTCCCTTTTTTGCTTGGATTTTTTCTCTGTTGAAGTCGGAGCTAAGTTCGGCTCCCTTGGGAGTCCGAACGGAGAAGCCCTCCTGAAGTTGGAGTAGCCTGGCTCTTGTAGGAGTCAGGGCGAAGTCTTCCTGCAATCAAAGTCATAGGCAAAGTCCAGCTTCCGTAGAAGTCCGGACAAGGCTTATCGGCAGTTGCTGTTGTCAGCAGAGCCCGGCTCCTGTAGGAGTCCGGGCGGGGTCGTCCTGTAGCTGATGTCAGCGATGGAGCCCGGCTCCCGTAGGAGTCCGGGTGAAGTTTTCCTGGGCGTTGTGGACGGAACCCGGCTCCCATAGGAGCCCGGGCGAAGTTTTCTTTGGCGTCGTGGATGGAACCCGGCTCTCGTAGGAGTCCGGGCCTTCCCGTTTGCTCGAGTCGGTGTGAGGTTCTCCTCTCGTTACCAGCCTAGTTGCGGGGGCGCATTAGGGCGCTGCAAGGCCTCTCCCCCCATCCGGTCTAAAAGAACTGAGCCTTCGACTTTGCTCAAGTTAGGGCGAGGTTCTCCTCCTGTCCCAAACAGGGCTGTGGGGGTGCATGTGGGCGTTGTAAGGCCTCTCCCCCCATCCGGTCTAAAAGAACCGGGCCTTCGACTTTGCTCAAGTTAGGGCGAGGTTCTCCTCCTGTCCCTAACAGGGCTGTGGGGGCACATATGGGTGTTGTAGGGCCTCTCCCCCCATCCGATCTAAAGGAACCGGGCCTTCGACTTTGCTCAAGTTAGGGCGAGGTTCTTCTCCTGTCCCTAACAGGGCTGTGGGGGCGCATGTGGGCATTGTAAGGCCTCTCCGCCCATCCGGTCTAAAAGAATCGGGCCTTCGACTTTATGAGGTTGCCCTTTTATTTTTGATACAGTTTGCTTGAATTATCCCAAGACATATGGGCACGCATTTTTTGATTAAAATGAAATTACTGGTAGTACATCCGTAAGTTTTTGAGCTCCACAGTCGCGGGAGGTCGGCTCCTCCGAGCTCCTTAAGATAATAGTTCTGGGCCGGACTACTTCTTTGACCTCGTAAGGTCCCTCCCAGTTTGGGGCAAGTTTCCCCTGGCCCTGTGGTTGCGAGACAGCAGCTCGTCGGAGTACTAGATCTCCTGCTTTAAATGCTTTGTTCTTGACTCGGGCGTTGTAATATCGAGCAACTTTCTGTCTGTAGGCTGCCATTCGAACCTGAGCGATCTCCCGTCTTTCTTCCAGCAGGTCGAGGTTGGCTCTGAGACTTTGTGAATTTTGGTGTTCGTCGAATGCAATGACTCGTGCCGACGGGAGTTTAAGCTCGATCGGGATGACGGCTTCCATACCAAAGGCTAAAGCAAAGGGAGTCTCCCCCGTAGGTAACCTCTGGGTGGTTCGATACGCCCATAGCACATGATAAAGCTCGTCCGCCCAAGTCCCTTTTGCTTTTTCAAGCCTTGTCTTAATCCCCTGCAACAGGGTTCTGTTGGTTACCTCAGCTTCGCCGTTCGCCTGAGGGTGGGCTACTGATGTGAAGTTATGGGAGATGTTTAGATCTTCACAGAATTCGGCGAACCTTGCTCCCGCAAATTATCGTCCGTTATCAGTGATTAGGGTTCTAGGTGACCGAACCTGTACACAATTGACTTCCAAACGAAATCTTGCACTTTTGCTTCTGTGATTTTTGCTAGTGGTTCGACCTAGATCCATTTGGTGAAGTAGTCGATCGCTACAAGGAGGAACTTCCTTTGCCCAGACACCATGGGAAAGGGGCCAAGAATATCCATCCCCCATTGTGCAAAAGGCCATGGGGCACTCAAGGGTGTGAGCTCGGTAGCGGGTTGTCTCTGGATGTTGGCGTATCTCTGGCATCGATCACACTTTTTGACATATTCAATCGAATCATGATGCATTGTTGGCCAGTAGTACCCTTGGTGGAGTAGCTTGTGGGATAAAGATCTGGCACCCAAATGGTTTCCGCAAGCTCCCTCGTGTACTTCCCATAAAGCGTAGTCAGCTTCTGAGGGCCGGAGATACCTTAAGAGGGGCAAGAAGTATGATCTTTTGTACAATTTGCCCTCATAAAGGATGTATCGGGAGGCTTGATTTTGGAGCTTCCGGGCCTCTTTCACGTCCTGGGGGAGAACTCCATCTCTAAGATAGGTTATCAGTGGGTCGACCCAGCTGGGCTCATGGTCGATCTCCATTACGGGCCCGGTTCTTCTGTACTCGGATGTTTTAGAACTTCAAAGAGGATGCCTTTGGGCAATTCGCCGGGGCCGATGTCGCCAGCTTGGAGAGAAGATCGCTCTGGTATTCTCCGACCTTGAAATCTGCCTGATGTCGAAACTGCTAAAGGCGGGGGTAAGCTCCTTTACTTTCTCAAGGTACCTGGCCATACTGTCTTCCCGCGCTTCATAACTCCCGCTGACTTGTCCCACCCAAGTTGCGAATCGCTGTGCACCAGAGTTGACCTATTCCCAGCTCTTTGGCGATCCTTAATCCTGCAATCAGAGCCTCATATTCCGCTCCATTGTTTGTTGCGGGGAACTCAAAATGCAGAGCGTACTCCACGACGACTCCCTCTAGGCTGACCAAGATCAGGCCTGCACCCGCACCTGCCATGCTGGAAGATCCTTCCACAAAGAGGGTCCAAAAGCAATCGGAGGGACTGGCTTCTTCGTCGGGGGAGTTCGGTTGAGACCTCGGGCTGTCAACTCCACTTTGCTCAGGTTCGACCTCCTCTGGGATGGTGCACTCTACAATGAAATCTGCCAATATTTGGGCCTTTATTGCCGGTCTAGGTCTGTAGTTGATATCGAATTCCGTGAGCTCGATCGCCCATTTTGCCATCCTTCCGGAGGTATCAACTCGGTGCAAGACCACCTTGATCGGTTGATCGGTGAGTAGTGTCATCGTGTGCCCTTGAAAGTAAGGTCGGAGTCTCCGAGCTGCAATCAACAAGGCGTAGGTCAGTTTTTTTAGTTTAGTATACCTGGTCTCGGCGTCCCTCAGCGCGCGGCTAATGTAGTAGACCGGTCGCTGGACTTTCATTTCTTCTTTGACAAGGACAGCTGCGAGGGCCGTGGGAGAGACTGCCAGGTACAAAAATAGTTCCTCCCCAGGTTCGGGCTTCGCTAGTAGCGGGGGTGAGCTAAGGTAGCCTTTTAATTCTTCGAATGCCTGTTGGCATTCAGAGGTCCAACAGAAGTTCTTCGGCTGCTTGAGGGTTTGAAAGAAGGGCAAACATCGTTCGGCCGACCTCGCGACAAAGCGATTAAGAGCCGCTATCCTTCCCGTGAGGCACTGAACCTCCTTGATCGACCTTGGGGCGGTCATCTCTTGGATGGCATGAATTTTCTCTGGATTGGCCTCAATCTCGCACCCCGACACCATGAAGCCCAGAACTTTCTGAGGTTACCCCAAAAGCACATTTGGTCGGGTTCAGCTTCATTCTATACCTTCGAAGAGCGCCAAAGGTTTTCTTGAGGTCGGCGACATGATTTCTGGAAGACTGCTTTTTACAAGCATATCGTCCACGTAAACCTCCATGTTTTGGCCGATCTGCTCTTTGAAGATTTTGTTCACCAGTCGTTGATAGGTTGCGCCTGCGTTCTTGAGGCCGAACGGCATGACCCTGTACCAGTAAAGGCGTGATTAGTGATGAAAGCTGTCTTTTCTTCATCTTCTGATGCCATTCTAATCTGGTTATAGCCGGAGAACGCATCCATAAAAGTGAGGAGCTCATGGCCTGAGGTAGCGTCCACCAGTTGGTCGATTCTGGAAGGGGGTGCTGTCCTTTGGACAAGTCTTATTCAGCTTTTTGAAGTCGATACACATCCTCCACTTGCCGTTTGCTTTCTTGACCAAAACAACATTGGAGATCCACTCAAGATAATTGACTTCCTTAATAAATCCGGCCTTGAGAAGCTTATCCACTTCCTCGGCTATCGCCTTCTGCCTCTCCGGGCATGACTCCGGATTTTTTCTTTCATCGGCCGATGTTTAGGGTCGACTGCCAGATGATGTTCCATGACTTCTGTGTCGATCCCCGGCATATCCGCCGGGACCCATGCGAAAACATCCGCATTCCTTCGGAGGAAATCCACAAGACGCGTCCGCACCTCCTCCCCCAGGTTGGAGCCAATTAACACCACATGCTCCATGTTCCCATCATTCAAAGGGATTGGTATTAGGTCTTCGATTGGACCACCCCTCTCCTCAGTGAGGTCATCGCGAGCATCCAATCCATCGATCGGACAGAGGTCCGTTTGATCGCTTCTTTGCAGGGCGATGTTGTAGCAATGTCTGGCCAGGGCTTGGTCTCCCCGAACCTCCCCGATCCCCTGGCTGGTGGGGAACTTCAATTTCAAATGGTAGGTTGAAACAACAGCTCTGAGGGCATTGAGGTCGGGTCGGCCAAGAATTGCATTGTAGGCAGATGGCGCCTTTACCACCAGGAAATTCACCAGAGCTCTGGATTGCTTTGGATACTGACCCGCGGTCACAGTAAGAGCTATCATTCCTTCCGTCGGAATGGCGTCACCGGTAAACCCAATCAAGGGGGAGCAAATCGGTCTCAGATGACCGCCAAGAGTGGTCATTCTTGAAAAGGTGTTGTAGAACAAGATGTCGGCCGAACTCCCATTGTCGACGAGAATGCGACGGACGTCGTAATTTGCTATGTTCAAGGAAACTACGACCGCATCGTTATGAGGGAATTGGACTCCCTGGGTGTCCACTTCAGTGAAGGTTATGGGTTCTTTAACTTTTTGTCGCTTGGGGATGCAGCTGGTACGCTGATTGCCTCCCACCGGGATTCCCCGAGATGACGTTGACAGAATCCGGCAGAGACCGGTCATCCGGCCACCCTTTATCGGCGACCATAGCCGGAGGTAGTTATGCAGAGACCTCGTGAGAGGGCATCAGATGAGGGAAGGAGGATTGGGCGGCGGAAAAGATGGCCGGAAGCAGATCCGTTGAGCGCTCCTTTAAGAACAAGGGTACTGCGAAGACACAGGCCCTTCCTCTAGCGCCAATCCTGTTGGTGCAAAAATCTGCTTGCGCCGGAGAAGCTGGAGTCGGGGAAGCCGCGGTCGCCGCCGGGACCTGCAAAGGAAGTCCAAACCGGAGGTGGGGTTGCTCCGGCAAGACCCTCCAACGCTCAAGTCAATTCTCTGCCTCAACAAGAATGGAGTGCTCAAACGAAGAATTTAGCAGAGTTTTGAGATAAGAAAATGAGCTTAGAGAATAACGTATCTGGGTCCCCCTTTTATAAGCGAAGGAGGCAACGGATTGATGGCGACATTTGTAACCGTCTGGTAGTGGGCCGCCCATGGTCAGGGGAATTTATTGCGAAGGGTAGTGGAGTAGACCCGTGGCTATTGTCATGGCCTGCCACGTAGAGCCAGTTGCAGGTAGTGGAGCGGCGTCCGTTGCTGCTAGTTGTTAGGGAGTAGTGGAGTCGCGCAGCACCTGCCGCAGGGAGTGGAGCAGAATCGTGGCCGTTGACACAGCCTGTCAGAGAGTAATGGATCCACCGTAGGGGGTGATGGAGCCATGCGGAATCTGCTACAGGAAGTGGAACAGGATCATGGTTGTTATTGTGACCTGCCAGGGGGCGCGGATCTGTTGATTGAAGATCGGCAGCGGTCGGAGTCCGGCCTCTGTAGAGGTCCGGAAGGGGTCCTCCTGGTGGTTGGGGTCGTGGGTGGAGCCCGACTTCCGTGGGAGTCCGGGCGGAACCCTCTCGGAGCTAAAGTTGCGGGCGGAACCCGGCTCCTGTAGGAGTCCGGGCGGAGTCCTCTGCAATCAAAGTTAAAGGTGAAGTCCGGCTCCCGTAGGAGTCCGGACGGAGCTTACCAGCAGTTGATACCGAGAGCGGAGCTCGGCTCCCGTAGGAGTCCGGGCGGAGCTGTGCTGTAGTTGATGTCGGCGGTGGAGCCCGGCTCCCGTAGGAGTCCGGGCAGAGCTGTGCTGTAGTCGATGTCGGAGGCGGAGCCCGGCTCCCGTAGGAGTCCGGGCGGAGCTATTCTGTAGTTGATGTCGGAGGCAGAGCCCGGCTCCCGTAGGAGTCCGGGCGGAGTCCTCTGCAATCAAAGTTAAAGGTGAAGTCCGACTCCCGTAGGAGTCCGAACGAAGCTTACCAGCAGTTGATACCGAGAGCAGAGCCCGGCTCTCGTAGGAGTCCGGGCGGAGCTGTGCTATAGTTGATGTCGGCGGCGGAGCCCGGCTCCCGTAGGAGTCTGGGCGGAGCTATTCTATAGTCGATGTCGGAGGCGGAGTCCGGCTCCCGTAGGAGTCCGGGCGGAGCTGTTCTGTAGTTGATGTCGGAGGTGGAGCCCGGCTCCCGTAGGAGTCCGGGCGGAGCTGTGCTGTAGTCAATGTCGGAGGCGGAGCCCGGCTCCCGTAGGAGTCCGGGCGGAGCTGTTCTGTAGTCGATGTCGGAGGCGGAGCCCGGCTCCCGTAGGAGTCCGGGCGGAGCTGTGCTGTAGTTGATTCCGCTGAGGGCTTTGGCTGTGGGTATTTTTATACCCAACATCAGTGATGAAAGATTTTTGAGCACAATCAAGTACTTGTTAAGTCTGTGTATGAGTCAAGATGGGATTGACCACTCCTACTTTTAGGAGTTAATGCTACATTATATTTCAATTCAGTAAAACCTTGATCAAAGTAGTCCTTATGAGAAATCACAAAATTTATGAGGTTGAGACACATTATGGATGTACTGATTAGAGTTGACAATTTAACTCTGAGTCATCCTAAGCACTGAGAGTCAAAGAAATGAATTATATAGTAACTATAGTTTAGGGTTCTTGAATGTTGCTCAGCAAACATTCGACCTATCTGGACATCGGATACCATTGCTAAATGGTCACATTGATTAGTATAGGAATTTATTCCTATACTACTAGTTTAGGTTCGAACCTATGTGATCATACTCAAAAAAAGTTATTGTCTGATCAAATAGCTAATCAATGATTGAGAATCATTCGAGAATATAATCATCAATATGATTGATTGTTAATCTTATGCAAAAGTTACGATAAACTAATTCGCTAAGATTTATTGAATTATTAAAGGATTGATTAGTAATTGGATTGTTGATTAGCTTAATTTGATTGAGCAATATGGTTTGGTTCAAGTCTAATTGAATTGGATTCAATTAGATTTGACCTGATTAGGTTATGAGATGATCTAATCGCTAAGGATATTTGATTCCTGATTTGATCAAGATATGCACTTGATTAATTTCTAATTGGATTAGAATTTAGTCAAGTTAATTTGGTATGTTATTAGATTAGGCTAAGTTATCTAATTTGGTCTAACCTAATTTAAATAGGATGAAGATCTAAATAGATAAACCCTAGAGTCAAATTTTGAATGGACTCACCCTTTCATGCGACACCCTTTACCCACACCATCTATCTCAATGCAAATTCAGAATTTGCATGAGAAAACATCATGCCAAAAGTGTTTTTGTCACCCCACCTCAATGCCCTAAAGGATAAGGATTAAGTGGTTAGAATTTGAATTCAACATAGTTTGAATTTGAACTAAAAATTATCTAGATCATTATCCTTATCTACCTATCCATGCCCACCTTAAGAAGGGCTGAATTTTGTGCGATAAAATTCAGATACTTCACCATGAGATTATTCTTAGAGTGCGGCATGAGGTTTGGGGTGGGTGGCCTTCCTTTGGCATGTGAGATTAGAGGAGATCTATCTCCTCTTGGATGAGAGACTTAGATCGGATCTAGGGTTTCGGATGAAGGAAAATCAAAGAGAGAAGAGAGTTCTCCTTCTTACTTTCATCACCACATCCTCCTCCATGTTTCTTCTTCAATTTTGAAAGAGTCTGAGAGATCCAAAGAGAGGTACAGATGAGCCATCAATAGGATCTTCATGCGAAATAGCACTGCCAAGGAGATTGATCAGTGCAGGGCTTCGAGTAGATAATCAATAGAGATTAGACACCCTATGCAGCTGCAGCAACCAGCAAGACCATGATATTTAGACCTGGTGATCTACTATCCATACTTAGGTGATGAGTTTTGAACTCATATTATTATAGATATGATCTATGGTGTAGATCTGATCTACTATTGCATGTTTGATATGATCATGCATGCAGATTTTTATTTTCAGATCTCATATATGCAATATAACAAGTTATAGATCTTAGGATAGGCATTTAAGATTAGATCTAAAGCATATTTTTTAGATTAAATAGTTTAATCTATCTTTTGCTTTAAAATTTTTTAAAAGTATGTTTGAAATGCCTGTCAGTTTTGTTCAGTATCTTGATTGTCAATACCTTCACACTGAATATAACCTTTCGCTACGAGCCTAGCTTTAAAGATCTCTACCTTTCCATCTACACCAATCTTTCTCTTATAGATCCATTTACACCCAATAGGTATAATACTTTTAGATAGATCCACTAAGGTTCAAACTTAGTTTGAGTGCATTAAGTCAATTTCTGACTTCATTACTTCTAACCATTTCTCAGAGTCGATATCTGATATCATCTCGTTATAGATTTTGGGGTCATCTCTATATATGCCATTTTCTATAAGGAACATTGCCTCTACATCCTTTGAGATAATACCTAATTGTCTCTCAAGAGAATGAAAAATCCTACTTGACCTATGAGGTGGAGGAGGAGATGTGCAAATTGGCTCTAACTGAATCGGTTCCATAGGTTTTGAAGTTCGTAGCTCTTTAAAGACTTTCTTTTCGAGCCGAATTTGCCTTCCCATGCCTCCATCTTGAATAAACTATTTTTTAAGAAAAACTACTTATCGACACACAATTACATTGTGATCTTTAGGAAGATAAAAATAATATCCTAAAGATTCATTAGGATATTGATAAGTCATATATTTTTACAATTGTTTTAAGTATTTTAGGTGGTTAATGGTGTTAACATCTTCTAAAAACCCTAATTTCATAACTAAGTTGGACTTTCTTGCAAAATTAAATATTTTTAACAATATTTTTGAAAAATATAAAATTAAAGTACTTTTATGGAAAGTAGATGTCAGGTTGACTAATCAATTTAAGCACCAAAATAATTTCACACCCACTAGAGATTTAAAAGAAAAATAATTTACATTTCTTCTTTATTTGGCAGGCATACTTAAATTGCAGGAGACATTTGAAACCTTGGACTTTGGAACCCTAGCTGGCCAACCACCACCTAAAATCCTAGTCTCACACCTTTCTCTTATTGATGCCATCAGCCAGGAAAGAAGCTAGGAGGCACAAAAAGCAAGAAAAAGGCAGTTAATCACTTCCTTGACTGGACCCCCTTGATTCTAACACCTTTGGCATAAAGACCCCTGAAAAGTAGGCTACAAGACTCCAAATTGAGCAAGATAAGATCCTATGGAATCCTAAGATGAGAAAAAAAAGAATGTAATTTATAGAAGTCAATTTAGATTTTAGATGAGGTAGCTACATTAAATTATGCTTGGTACAAGTGCTGGACAAAATAGGAAACACCTGATACATCCAAATTCTCCCTAGTTTTTCTTGGTATAGAAATCTGATCTGCAAACTATTTTTGGGTGGCAAGGAGCTAACCTAGAAGGAAATAAATAATAGTAGATAGAAGTCCAAAAAGATTCAGCTTGAAAAGCTTGGGTGGCAAAAGCAAATAAGGCAATTCTTAATGTGATTGCTTCCCAAATTGAAGAGATACAGCCTTCCAAAGCAAAAGGGATTAACATGGTGTAAATTCCAAAAAAAAAAACCAAAAAATCACCAAACCCTAAGCTTTTCTAAAGGAGTCCACACCCCATATTGCAATCATCTGTTATTGGATGGCATAAAGAAAGAGAGAGGGGTTGGCAACAAGGGCTTAGAGTTTGGGTTGTGCTTCAAGGAAAGGGGTGCCTTGAAGAGAGCCTTGTTACTTCCACCATCACTTCTATCAAGCCTTCAACTTCTCTAGGATCACACTCAAGAAAAAAGAGAAGACGATGTGAGCAAGCTCTATGGAGTATAAAAGAAGAAAGAAGATCTCATCAACTGTCTTCCCGACAAGGTTGCGCGAATCAACTTCCAACCCTTGTTACAGCTTTCTAGTTTACTTTCTTTATTCTAGTTTTGTTTATCTTCTTTATTAGTTCTCTTAATATTTTATACTAAAATTTAGATTCTAACTAATACAAAAGTAATTTTATTATCTTTAATTTGTTGGTTTTTATTTTTATTGCAAGTAGAAGCTAAGATCTAGTTAGTAGATCCTAGTACCTAGTCACTTTCTTTTGCACTTTTAATTCTTGCTATATTTTATTTAAATTCCTACAATAGGATTTAGATTTTAATTAAGATTTACATATCTAAAATTTAATTTTATTGTAAGTAGATGCTAAGATCTAACTCATAGATCTTAGTACCAAGTTTACCTTTCTACGCTATTTAAATCCTATCTTTCGTTTACAACTTTGTTTCCACAATCTTTCCTTTCTTATAAAAATCAAAGTTTCCAAATCAAAGCACTGCCTTCTCTGTAGATTCATCCAAACTCGCTACTCTTTACATGCATTTTTAATTTTTAGAAAGTCAGATATTTAAACTAATAAACATTGTGTCTCAATGACAATATCATGTACATCAAGTTTTTGATCTGTTGTCAAGAAAGGCACCAATTTTAACCTTTGAGTTTTTTGTTTTTCTTATGAATATAGCTTACTAACTTTTTTAATTTTTTTTATCTTTTTTGCAAGAAAAAATAGAAAAAAGAGAAGAAAAGAAGGACAAAAAGCTTCAAGTTGGTGAGATAAATCCTAACCCTAAAATGCTTTCCCTTTTAGTATTAATTGCTTTATTTTCAAATTAATTTAAAAACCACCTACTTAAACCTATAAAAAACTTTTTGACAAGTATAGAAACTTAATTATTTAGAAGTATTCATCATCTTAGATTTACTTTTGATGGTCGTTGGAGACAAGGTATGCTTTCAAGTTGGATTAATTTCATGCATCTAGTTCAGTTGTATAGAACTCCTTGTTTGAACTTAGTTGTGCACCTTCATTCTAAAATGACTTAAGGGCAATACTCAATAACAAGATAAGATGAGGATTTCATCATCCTTTCTTAGTCCAAAAACAACCAACCAGCATCCCGCATTCACCCAAGCCTAATTAAAATTCAGTAGACGTTGACCCTTATGATTAATTGAGTTCAATTTGAGTATTATGGTGAAGTTAAGTGTAAAGTAAGTCTAGACTCACCCCTGAAACTAGTGTCTAAGGCAAGAGATTAAAAAGGCTAAACCTAAGTAGACTCGTGGTTATTTAATTAGGTCCATTGCGAAAGGATGGGGAGCCTCCCACGATCCCACCTCTTACCTGACTAGTTGAAGGAAGTGAGATGAGACTTAACTTGCATCTAAACTGGTTCACATTACATCGAACTGTTAGGTCTAAATAACCCTTAGGTGTCTTAGGTCTAATTATTTGCAAACTTGCTTGTGATTGAAAAGAAAAAATAATAATAAAATAATAATAAAATATCTGAACCACATAGTAGGGTTGCACTGGTACATGCATGGTAGGATATCTCTTTTTTCTGATCTAGTTGAACCCAATCCTGACATAGAAAGACTGATACATATTCAACCCGATAATCAAATGGCTGAAAATCTTGAAAAATCACATAGGCAGATGAAGGAATATTTTATTCCTTCCACCTATAACCCATCAACTTGTATCTACTTATCTAAAATCCCAACAAGTCATTATGAGATCAAGTTGATCACAATCCAGATGCTGCCATCTTTCTATGGGAATACCAATGAAGATCCTTATAAACATCTGGATAAATTCTTAGAAATATGTTCTACTATGAAAATCTAAAATTTTACTGATGATGCACTTAGACTGACCCTATTCTTTTTTTCACTTAAGGACAAAGCCATGTACTGACTTGGCATAATAGGGAGACCAATCCAAACTTGAGCTAAAATGCAGTATGAGTTTTTTAAATTCTATCTCATAGGTCGAACCAACATCATGAGGTGAGCAATCACTAGATTTGCTCAGCTTCCAATAGAACAAATTCATGAGTCATGGGAGAGACTTAAGGAACTTCTTAGGAAATACCTACACCATGGTCTATCTAAGTGGTAGATTGTCGAAACTTTTTATAAGAGTTTAGGTGACCAGTATAGACAGATGGTTGATGCATCTTGTAGAGGTGCATTTATGAGCAAGAGTGAGGACGAGGCCTATACCTTGTTTGAGACCTTAAGTGAGAACTCGATCAATAATACTTCACTATTTTCTTATGAAAGGTCGATTCCTCACCAAAAGTGGGCAGAAATCTATAAAATTAAATACGCAGACTCTAGTCCTAAGACTGACTTGAACCTGATAGCTCAGAAATTAAATAAAGTCGACCTTCTTGCCCAAAAGTTAGATCAAATCATAGCCTTAGGTCAACAAACTCCTGTGCAATCACCACCTCCCAATTATCAAGAGATTTATTCTATCTGTTCTAGTCTAGTCCACTAGGTGAGTGAATATCCTACGGCTGCATGTTTTCGCCTTACATCCAAAGTTAAGTACAAGATGCCCAAGGTTACTCCAAGCTTGTTAATGACCTATTCTCAAACGCATATAATCACCTCAATTTTTCTTGAAAACCTCAACAAGCTCAGGCTCAGACCCAAATTCCTTCTGTGTCAAACTTTTAAAGCAGGCCCCAATTCCAGAATCATATCTATAATAAAGGTTAGTCTAGTCATTCTATCCAGCCACCATATTACAATCAGTCATCATATCTACCTCCTCAACAGATCAATCTGGTCGATGATAGGTTTAATCAACTCCAACAATTGATTATGACCTAACAATAATTCATCACTAGGCTAGAAGTACAAATAGGAAAGATAGCTGAGTCCAACATGAGAAGAGAATCAGATCAATTACCAAGCCAACCTATCTTAAATCTTTGGAACAATCCACCCACTGTCCACCAACCACCTGGATCTAATCATCAA
This sequence comes from Elaeis guineensis, assembly GCF_000442705.2. Lineage (NCBI taxonomy): Eukaryota > Viridiplantae > Streptophyta > Magnoliopsida > Arecales > Arecaceae > Elaeis > Elaeis guineensis. The sequence goes on along the minus strand of NC_025999.2, from coordinate 35,565,767 downwards.
TTCAATGTCCCATCTAAGAATCCTTAATTTGAGAATGCCAATGCAATTGCTGAGCTTAGAAGTGATAGAATTCTTAAGGGCCCATACCATGACCCGAGGAGAGAGGCTAATATTGATAATAGCTAAAATGAGAACATAAAAGAAAAGATTAGTATTGAGACTAACCACATAGAAGAACTTGAGTCTGAAATTGGTACTGATGCTGGTTCCAATTTGAGTGAGAAAGACAAAAGGAAGAAGAGAGCAGATGAGTTATTCAAGTCATATAAAGCTAAAATCTCATTTTCTTCAGCCTTAAAAGTCGGTTCTTCTCACAAAAAATAAGGAACATGCAATGAGGAGTTAATGAAATTATTCAAATATGTTCATATTAATTTGTCCCTCCTCAATGTGATTTAGCATGTTCCAGCTTATACAAATTTTTTAAGAAACTTTGCACTCAAAAGCATGAGCCAAGACAACAGAGAGAATTGTACTATCTGAGGATGTAAGTGCAGTCCTGTTGAACCCATTATCTCAGAAAATGAAAGATCCTGATGCTTCTTTGATTTCATGTGTTATAGGAGGCATCACTTTTGACTGAGCTCTATTAGATTTAGAAGTTAGTATGAACTTTCTTCCAACCTCGATCTATGAAAAATTTGAGATTGGAGAATTGAAATCTACATCGATCATTTTGTAATTAGTCGATAGATTAGTAAAAAGGCCACATGGTCTGATAGAGGACGTCTTAGTTAGAGTAAATCAATGCTATTTTTAGTAGATTTTCTTGTACTTGATATGGAACCATCCTAGAAGCTAAATTAGATTCCCATAATTTTAGATCATCCATTCCTTACCACTACCAATGCCAATATCAATTGCAAAATAGAAGCCACGAACATTTCTTTTAGAGATCAAAAAGTGAGAATTAATATTTTTAATACCTCAAAGTATACTTAGAAGGAGGAAAACTATTCGATAGTTGAACTAATAGATGAAATAGTTGAGTCTGATTCCTCCTTAAAATTAATAAAAGATGATTTTTTAGATGAGCCCATGGAAGAAACTCAAGTCTAGGAGCTGAATATGCTGCTTAAATCACCTCACCCACCACATCCACTAGAATTTTTCAATCCAGTAGTTGATCCTAGATAGGTGAGAGAATAGACATAGTCTGGCTGAAGATTTAAAATTAAGCACTTATTGGGAGATAATCTAGTATGTAAAATAAAATAAAAAATATATATATAAAAAAATAAAAAATAATAATAAAAAAATTACAGTCTTTATAGTGATGATGAGCTCCTCCTTTCAGTTTATTCCTTTCCCCATACATTTCTTTTTGTTCTTATGGTTTGAATTTATTTTTTTAACTTATTTATACCATTAGGGATAATGGTATTTAAGTTGGAGGATAGAAAAAATCTTTTAAAATTTTTGAAAAATATTTTTAATTTTTTTTTGAAAAATATATCTTTTGAAAATTTTTGAAATTTTTGAAAGTTTTTTTGAAAAATCTTTTAAATCTTTTTTTAAAAAAATCTTTGGATAAACCATGTGTTGGAAAAAAATCTTGAGCAAAATAGATAAGTAAAAAAAATAAGAGTTATAGAGAATTTGCTAATTACTATAGCGAGTTAAAGAGTAGATTAGTTGGTTAGACTTTTAGCACCCTACTTAGGTTACCTAAAGGCTATTAGCACTTCTAATTGCACATGCACACTGACGAGGCAAAATAGGTTGATTGTAAGGCCAATGGAGGACTCAATTATCACTTAAAATTGATGATTAATATACAATCCAATTAAAAATTTGAGTTTGAGAAAAAAGCTACCTTTCTAAAATAAAAATATTAAATACAGAATATATGTGGATTGCTCTAAGCTTAGTAATGGATCTCTGTACCTAAGTCAAGTGTGGAGATTTACATCAAATAGTAAAGAAAAAGCTAGGATACTCAGTATTATTTTAAACAAATAATAATAAAAAGAAGAAAGAAGGCAGTGTGAAAGCTATCTTAGTTCATGAACTTAAGTTGGGGGGTGTATAAAAAATTAACCGAAATAAGATGATAAGAGAAGATACATTTATCTTTTATAAGCCAGCACCCAAATGTTAATTTAGTTACTACAAATATGTGTTGTAGATCTTTAGATTTTTTCTAAGAAAGTTTCTAATTATACTGACTACGAAATTTGCTTTTGAAATTTAATACTTAGTGATAGTTGCTAAACTCTTTGACATTCAATCTAAAGTCTACTTTTGTAAAGGAGGATCTTAATGAAACATGGTGATAAAAAAAAATTATATTTTTGTTGCATTGCTAAGGGACTAGCAATGAGTAAGTTGGGGGTGTGATAAGTCATATATTTTTATAATTATTTTACATATTTTAGGTGGTTAATGATGTTAACATCCTCTAAAAACACTAATTTCATAACTAAGTTGGACTTTCTTGCAAAATTAAATATTTTTAATAATATTTTTGAAAAATATGAAGTTAGAGCACTTTTGTGGAAAGTAGATGTCAGATTGACTAATCAATCTAAGTACCAAAACAATTTCACACCCACTAGAGATTTAAAAGAAAAATAATTTACATTTCTTCTTTATTTGGTAGGTATACTCAAATCGTGGGAGACATTCGAAACTTTGGGACTTCAAAACCTTAGCCGACCAACCACCACCTGAAACCCTAATCACACACCTTCTTCTTATTGATGCCATCATCCAAGAAAGTAGCTACGAGGCGCAGAAACTAAGAAAAATGTAGTTAATCTTTTCCTTGGCCGAACCCTCTTGATTTGATACCTTTGGCATAAGTACCCCTAAAAGGTAGGCTACAAGACTCCAAATTGAGCAAGATCAAATCCTATGAAATCCTGAGATGAGCAAGAAAAGAATGTAATTTATAAAAGTCAATTTGAATTTCAGATGAGGTAGCTACATTAAATTTAATTTGATAACAGTGCTGGACAAAATAGGAAACACCTGATACATCCAGATTCCCTTGGTTTTTCTTGGCATAGAAACTTGATCTAGAAACTACTTTTGGGCAGAAAGGAGCTAACTTGGAAGGAAATAAATAACTATAAATAGGAGTCCAAAAGATTCAACATGAGGAGCTTTGGTGGCAAAAGCAAATAAGATAATTCTTCATATGACTGCTTCCCAAATTGAAGAGATACAGCCTTCCAAAGCGAGAGGGATTTACATGGCATAAATTCAAGAAAAAAAATACCAAAAAATCACCAAACCCTAGGACTTTCTAAAGAAGTCCACACCCCATATTGCAATCATCTGGAGTTGGGCAGCACAAAGAAAGAGAGAGGGGCGGCAACAAGGGCATAGGGTTTGGATTGTGCTTCAAGGAAAGGGGTGCTTTGAAGAGTCTTATTTCCTCCACCATCATTTCTATCAAGCCTTCATCTTCTCCAAGATCAGACCCAAGAAAGAAGAAGAAGAGGATGTTTGCAAGCTCTATGGAGTACGATGGAAGAAAGGAGATCTCATCAACTATTTTCCCGACAAGGCTGCGTGAATCAACTTCCAGCCCTTGTTACAACTTTCTAGTTTACTTTCTTTATTATAGTCTTACTTATCTTCTTTATTAGTTCTCTTTAATATTTTGTACTAAAATTTATATTTTAATTAATGCAAAAGTAATTTTATTATCTTTAATTTATTAATTTTTATTTTTTATTGTAAGTAGAAGCTAGGATCTCGTTAGTAGATCCTAGTACCCAATTAATTTTTTTTGCACTTTTAATTCTTGCTGTATTTCTTTTAAATTTTAGCAATAGAATTTAGATTTTAATTAAGATTTAAATCTCTAAAATTTAATTTTATTACAAGTAGATGCTAAGATCTAACTAGTAGATCTTAGTACCAAGTTTATCTTTTCGTACTATTTAAATCTTATCTTTTATTTATAATTTTATTTTCATAATCTTTCTTTTCTTATAAAAATCATATTTTTCAAATCAAAGTACTGCCTTTTCTGTGGATTCGATCCGACTTGCTACTCTTTACATGTATTTTTAATTTTTAAGAAGTTGAATATTTAAAATGATAAACACGGTGTCTTAATGACAGCATCATGTACATCAAATATCCAATAAAACAAGCTTTAAGGGATTTTATTTCTAACTTGTCTGCCTATTATCATTTGACATGGGTCAGACAACCTCAAATCTTGAGATGACTTAAACTCGATTTCTTACCATACCATATCTCATATGGTGTAGAAAGAATGATTTTAGATGGAACCCTATTTAGTAAATAAATTATAGCTAATAGACTATGATCTCAAAGAAAAATAAGAAGGTCAGTGAAGCTCATCATGGATCGAATTATATCTAATAGAGTTTGATTTCTCTATTCTAAAATCTCATTAAGTTAAGATGTTCCAGATGGAGTCCATTGTGAGACTATGCCATACTCCTTGAGATAACCTAGAAATTTTCCACTAAGGTATTCACCTTGTAACATCTCGAATCGAGAAAAAGAGGTGGCATTGAAATTAAATTTTTTGAGAAGTATTCAGAAGGAGATGATGGAAGAACATGATCATAAATCATGACATTGAAGTTTAATTTTTGAGTTTTTTAAGCATAGAATAAATGACATCTTGAAGGATCCTTTAGATAAAGTTGATATGGGAGATAATTTTGAGGTATAAATAGATGATTTAAAATTTTTGAACCTTAGAGAACTGAGTCGACTAAGTTTTAAGAAGGTCAGCTAGGTCATCAAGAATAGAAAGCATATCAGAGAAAGAACATGGTGGCATCGATTAGTCGGCTAAGTTTTAAGCTGAGTCGACTAAGTTATGGGCTGAGCTAACTCAGTCTCAAACTGAGTCGACTAAACTGTGAGAAATTGAGGAATGAAAATTATCCTGACATTTTAAAAGATTGAATTTTTAAATGGTTTTAAGGGATAGCTTAGCAGCTTCATAACATAAATAAAGAGTTGTAAATTCTTTGTAGCAGCACCTCAGCTTATTCAAAGTTTAAGGGATTTTTATGGAGTGACACCTAACAAGTTCTTCTTTAATTTATTTATTTCCTAAGGATTAGTCACCAGTTTCTATTTTGGCTATTCTGGTTCTTTAGTGAAAGTAGAAAAGATAGGGAAAAAAGGAGGGCTAAAGAGGGTCATGCTCTTAGTCAGAATTCATGGGAAAATTAGCTAAGAAAGGGTGATTTGATGATGAATTGATTGGAGGAAGGAAGTTGCTAGTTTTGGGGAAGAAGGAAATGGATGTTGCTGGCAACAAAATTTTCACTACTTGACGTAAGAGTTTTGACCTCTAAAATAGATGTAAACTAAATCTTAAGTAATTTATGTTAGAGTTGGTGTTTTAGTGAAGTAAATTATGAGTTTAAATCTAAATTTGAGGATGAAAGGTTGCTGTTAATTATTTTCTAAAAATTCATTGGAATGTTTCAGCACAAAAGTTGGAGTTATAACTAACTGAATTCAGGAAGAGTTATGAAATGAAATTACAGCTGGAACTCTAAAAATTTCTGAGGTTGTAATCCAAGCTTAATTAATCCTAAAATAGAGCAGAACAAAAGTAAGAATTGGCTCTTCCAATTTTGCTATAGATGGTTTGAATAGTCTTGAAAATTAGCTGAAACTATGTTGACTGAACTTAAAATTATTTGTGGGAATAAAAATATAGTAAATTGCTAGAAATTCCTATTGAGGTTTAGCTAACCCTAAATCAAAGTAAACAAAATTAAACAAGAGTAAGGTTTAGAAGAGTTAGAGAATAAGACTAAGAATCAAAGCAAATAATATTCTAGTTATGTATCCCATAAGTGTTGTATTAATTAGCTATGAGAATGAGAATAATATTGGATTCCTATAAGTTCTTATGTTTATGTTAAGGATTACCTAACCATAAGCAGGGTTAGACTAGTGGAACAAATATAAGAGTTAGAATAGCTAAGAATGAACATAAAGAGGCAAAGTATGAGTTCCTTTATTTGTATATCATCAAGGGACATGCTAATCAGTAGATATTAAGCTTATAGGAAAGAAGAGAGCTCTAAGAGGTGCTTTGGGGAAAAGTTAAGCAGCAAGGTAGTTCAGCAGCCATTTTGTGGTAGTGGATTCTTCATCTAATTATGGTGTTTTCCTCACTATATTTTGCTATAACAGGTATTACAACTGAAAAGCAGATAGATTTCTGTTAGTTTGTAGTTTATGTATATTATGCAAGCATGAACATAAGAAATGATTTTATGTAGCAAAGTTGTTCTATTGTATATACTTATATGTAACCAGTTCAGGCAATTTAACACTTTGATTTGATAATGAGCTTTCAGTATTTGAAATTCAATTTCTTGATATTTGAAATTTTATTCAGCTTTCAGTGCAAAGATGATCCATGGGAGTGATCAACCCATCGGATGTGCCTTAGCATTATCATCAGCATTTGTATTTCATATATCATAAATCAGTCGATACCTCCTTACGAAATAGAATGCCCATAGGGGCTTATCAGATGTATCACATCGGTTATCCATGGTAAGGGTGCACTGTGGGATAATCGATGGTAGCCCAACAACAGCATGACTCATTATTTGGCTATCCTTATTTAGTACATGAAGTTTGAAAGTGTATTAAAAGCTTTGAAGTTTCAGTTATGGCTTTATTCATTATCCAGTTTGCTTACATTTAGCATATCAAAGTTTGGCAGTGTATCAATAATTTCAGTTTTATGTGCTATATCAGTTGTTCAATTCCTGTTTCTCTATTGTTTGATGATTTATGCGCTCACTAGGACTTGAGTCTCATTACGTGGTTCTTTACTTTTTCTTAAAAGATGTAAAGCATCATAGCTCAGTATAGAAGTAGCATTATCAGCACTTATACTAACAGGAGTTGGTTGTGTCAGCTAGTGGAATGGAGCCTTTTTGGGTTTTGGTTATATTAACATATGTACGGAGTTTAGGTTAAGGTTATACCTTATGATGTATTATGTCTAAATCAGTAGATGTTAATGATGTGTATCCTTTAACCATATAGAAGGATATAGAATTTTAAATGAAAGCTTTGTGTGTTATTTCTCAACTATGTGGATGATTTGAAAACCAAATTGAGATTAAGGTTGATTTGAGTATATATTAAATTGCCTGTATTAGTTGATGCAAAGGCTTATTGAATTAATGGTGAATAGATTCTCAGCTCAGCCATGGTTTGTAATTTCCTTTGCCCCTAGTTAAGGGTGGGGTGTAGCACGCTCGCTCGATTTTAGAGATGGGGTGTTATAGGTTTGGTACCAGAGTAGAGGTTTATGATCAATTGAAAGAGAGAGAGAGAGAGAGAGCTAGATTTATGTTTATTTGGGATTGTGATTTAGGTAATATGAGAATTTGAATTTACAATCATTAGAGATTGTGATTTACTTATAAGTATTTCGTAGAAGATCATATATTCTGGATATAAGTTGGATGGTTACTAAAAACTATGAGATAATCCTTTATGATACTATTAGTTAGTTATAATTTTACATTTTGTTTGATTCATTATTTTGGCTAATGAGCACAAGATAAGCAAGCATATTTATATTATTGATTGTTGGAGGTTGATTTTTAATTGGTGAGTAATAGATTGTAATTTATAAGTTGTGTGAAGAATTCTTGTATAGGATGGTATGAGGAGTAATTTTAAAATGGCATAAATTAATTCACTATATGGGTATCAAATCCTTTAGCGAATCTTATTCTTTGTTAGAATAATTTTAAGCAATGATTAGTTTGAAGATGTTAATTACAGACCATGGAAATAATCGATATATCTCCAAAGCTTATCTTGACTGAAATCACAAAAAAATTAGGGCTTCTAGATTCGATATATGGAGTAAAGACAAATGAAGGGTGGTATATCAGATCTTATGTGGATGTAACCATTAATAGAGAAAAAATTGTTAGATCAGTGGGACTTTCAGGTGTCGAGCAGTTGAAGTCAGAGGAGAAGATAGCAATATATGCTCATAACAATTTGAAGCATCATTTTCAATTTGAAATGCGAGATGTTAATTTTGAGGATATGGAAGAATATAAAATTTTTATTCGAAGAGTAAGAGCAAAATATAATGCTATAATACTAGAACTTCAGCAAACGAGATGGGATTATGAGAGGCTGAGAGAGATAAATCAAAAGCACATTGATGAATGTTCTGCTCTTCAACGATAGGTGAATAGGTTAAGGCAAGGGCTTCCTCCAGATACTGAATCTTCATCTGGAGAAAATTGATGTTGAGAAGGGAAGGAAGAGATAGGAAAGGTATGATTTATTATTATTCGAAATAAGTTTATATATACCTAAGGATTGAAAATATTTTCATTTGATGTTATTTGAATATTCATTTATGTTGGAGAACTCAAAGTGGTATTTATGCATTTAAGACATGGTACAATTATGTATATATGTTTTTATGAAAGGTGAGCATGTGAGTGGAATAGCAAGCTAAACTTTGTTTGATTATCAGAGATACAGTTGATAAAATGAAAGGTCTTCTAAGTATCAAGCATAATTATTGGCAAATTCTTAAAAGTCAAATAGATTATGAAGCTATAGATTATTACTCATTAGAATTTGAAAACTATGAATTATTCAATCAAGGTAGTATTTAATGAGTGAGAATCAAACTATCATTGTGGACAGAAAAGTAAGAATACAAATAAATGATTACACGCCTGACAAGTAAGAGAGATGTTCAAGAGTTCGGGAAAATAAAAGGTGTAAGCATGTTAAAAGCATAAAGGTTGATGTATTTGTCAAAGAAAAGGAAGGAAAGAATCAGCAAGTATTAGAAAATTTGAATTTTGATAGTTATGAGAGAAAGATCATGATGAGATAAAAGTTAAGATAATCCAGATGATTTGGAAGAATGTTCGAGGTAGAGTGTCAGTAAGACTTTTATTGTGCAATAAGAGATTTTAATTATTATCAAAAGATTTTGTGATTGGTAATATGGATTCAACAAAGTCAAAATCTAAAATCTTAAAGTAAATTCAAGCTTAAAGTTATAAATTTTGAGGATAAAATTTATTTCAGGGGGGGAGGAAATGTAACATCCGAACCGAAAAAAGAGGTGGCATTGAAATTTAAATTTTTTGAGAAGTATTTAGAAGGAGATGATGGAAGAATAGGATCATAAATCATGACATTGAAGTTTAATTTTTGATGATTTTTAAGCATAGAATAAATAACATCTTGAAGGATCCTTTAAATAAAGTTGATATGGGAGGTAATTTATAGGTATAAATTGATGATTTAAAGCAAATTTTTGAACCCCAAGAGACTGAGTCAACTAAGTTTTAAAAAGGATCAGCTAAGTCACAGAGAACAAAAAATATATCAGAGAGAGAACTGTGGTGGTGCAGGTTAGTTGGCTAAATTTTGAACTGAGTCGACTAAGTTGTAGGCCGAGCTGACACAGTCTCAGACTGAGTCGACTAAGCTGCAAAAAATTTGAGGAACGAAAATTATCCTGATATTTTAAAAGATTGAATTTTAAAATGGATTTTAAGGGATAACTCAATGGCTTCATAACATAAATAAAGAGTTGAAATTTCTTGTAGTAGCACTTCAGCTTGTTCAAAGTTTGCAAGATTTTTGTGGAGTGACACCTAGCAGGTTCTTCTTTAATTTATTTATTTCCTAAAGGTTATTCATCGATTTCTATTTTGGCTATTCTACTTCTTTAGTGAAAGCAGAGAAGATAGGGAAGGAAGGAGGGCTGAAGGTGGTCATGTTCTTAGTCAGAATTCATGGAAAAATTAGCTAGAAAATGGTGATTTGATGATGAATTGATTGGAGGAAGGAAGTTGCTAGTTTTAGGAAAGAAGGAAATGGATGTTGCAATAGAATTTCACTACTTGAGGTAAGAGTTTTGACCTCTAAGATGGATGTACACTAAATCTTGAGTAATTTATGTTAGAGTTGATGTTTTAGTAAAGTAATATGAGTTTAAATCTGAATTTAAGGATGAAAGGTTGCTGTCAATTATTTTCTAAAAATTTTTTGGAATATTTCAGCACATAAGTTGGAGTTATAACTAACTGAATTCAGGAAGGGTTATGAAATGAAATTATAGCTAGAACTTTGAAAATTTCTGAGGCTGTAATTGAAGCTTAATTAATCCTAAAATAGAATAGAACAAAAGTAAGAATTGGCTCTTCCAATTTTACTGGAGATGGTTTGAATAGTCTTGAAAATTAGCTGAAACTATGTTGATTGAACTTAGAATTATTTATGGGAATAACAATATAGTAAATTGCTGGAAATTCCTAAACTCTTATTGAGGTTTAGGTAACCCTAAATCAAGGCAAACAAAATAAAACAAGAGTAAAATTTTGAAGACTTAAAGAATAAGCCTAAGAAGCAAAGCAAATAATATTATAGTTCTGTATCATGTAAGTGTTATATTAATTAGCTATGAGAATGAGAATACCATTGGATTCCTAGAAATTCTTAAGTTTATGTTAAAGTTTACCTAACCCTAAGCAGAGTTAGACAAGTGGAACAAAAATAAGAGTTAGAATAGCTAAGAATGAACATAAAGAGGCAAAGTATGAGTTCCTTTATAGGAAAGAAGAGAGCTCTAAGAGGTGCTTTGGGGAAAAGTTAAGCAGCAAGGTAGTTCAGCAGCCATTTTGTAGTGAGTGGATTCTTCATCTAATTATGATGTTTTCCTAATTGTATTTTGCTATGAAAGGTATGACAACTGAAAAAGCAGTTAGATTTCTGATAGTTTGCAGTTTATATATATTATGCAAGCATGCACACAAAAATGATTTTATGTAGCAAAGTTGTTCTATTGTATATACTTATGTGTAACCAGTTTAGGCAATTTAACAGTATGATTTGATAATGAGCTTTCAGTATTTGAAATTTAGTTTCTCAATATTTGAAACTTTATTCAGCTTTTGGTGCAAAGATGATCCATGAGAGTAATCAACCCATCGGGTGTGCCTTAGCATTATCATTAGCATTAGCATTTCATACAGCATAAATCAATCGGCACCTTCTTGTGAAATAGAATGCTTGTTGGGGCTTTTCAGATGTACCCTATTGGTTACCCATGGTAAGGGTGCACTGTGGGGTAATTAATGATAACTCGGCAATAGCATGACTCATCTTTTGGCTATCCTTGTTTGGTGCATGAAGTTTGAAAGTGTATTATAAGTTTTAAAGTTTTAGTTATAGCTTTATTCATTATCCAGTTTGCTTACGTTCAACTTATCAAAGTTTGGCAGTGTATCAATAATTTCAGTTTTATGTGCTATATTAATAGTTCCATTCCTGTTTCTCCATTGTTAAATGATTTATGCACTCACTGGGACATGGGTCTCATTATGTGGTTCTTTACGTTTTCTTGACAGATATAAAGCATCATAGCTTAGCATAGAAGTGGCATTGTCAGCACTTGTACTAATAAGAGTTGGTTCTGTCAATTAGTGGAATGGAGCCATTTTGGTTTTTGGTTATACTAACGTATGTACGGAGTTTAGGTTAAGGTTATACCATATGATGTATTATGTCTAAATCAGTAGATGTTAATGATGTGTATCCTTTAACCCTAAAGAAAGATATGGAATTTTAAATGAAAGCTTTGTGTGCTATTTCTCAACTATGTGGATGATTTGAAAACCAAATTGAGATTAAGGTTGATTTGAGTATATGTTAAATTGCTTGTATTAGTTGATGCAAAGGCGTATTGAATTAATGGTGAATAGGTTCTCAGCTTGACTATAGTTAGTAATTTTTTTTGCCCTTAGTTAGGGGCGGGGTGTAGTATGCTCATCCGATTTTAAAGGTAGGGTGTTACACACCTCATCGATCTGATTAAAGAATCTTAAGAGATTTTTTCAATCTACTTCTCTGCTTTATTTTTGAATTCTTTGAACTTTTTAAAGGCTTCAGACTTATGCCTTATGACGTATACATACCCATACTATGAAAAATTATTGATAAAGATTATAAAGTAGTAATAACCTCCTCTGACTGGCATATCAAATGGGCCACACACATCAGTGTGTACTAGAGCAAGTATCTCCATGATCTTTTCCCCATGTCCTATAAAGGGAAGCTTAGTTATTTTTTCTTGAAGGTATAATTCATAGATTGGATATGACTCAGAAGTCAATAGATCCAAAAGTCTAATTTTCTCGAGCTTGTTAATCCTGTCTTCTCCTTTATGACTTAGCCTTAGGTGCCACAAGTACTTTTGATTAACATTATCTTTAAGTCATTTAGATCCTATGGCATTCATATTTTACTCGATATAATTCACAAAAACATCGACATTTAATTGAAAGAGACCATTAATAAGGAAGCCACTTCCAATTTTATTATTTTCAAGAAAAATATTACAGTCATCCTTAGAAAAACTTATTACATTATCATCTTGCATTAAGCAAGAGACAAAAGTAAGATTCCTACTCATAGCAAGTACAAATAACAATCTCTTAAAATTAAACTATTTTCTGATGGTAGTTGAAGAGGGTATGTCTCTGCAGCCACAGTAGCAATCTTTGCTCCATTCCCGACACGTAGGGTCATTTCTTCTTCCCTCAGCTTTCTACTATCCTCAAGATCCTACAAGGAAGTGCATAGGTGAGCATTAGATTCAGAGTCAATCACCCAACTAGATGTAGAAGAAATCATGAGATTAGTTTCTATAACAAGCATACCTTCAGAAGGTTCACCTTCCTTCTTATTCTTGAGGCTCGCCAAGTTGCTAGGGCAGTTCTACTTCTAGTGACTGTCTTGTTGCAGTGGAAATATTTTTTTCGATGGTCTTCTTCTTTGAAACTTCATTCTTCAATTTGCTCTCAACCTTCTACTTCTTCATGGGTTTCTTCTTTCCAATAGACTTTCTCTTGAAAAAAATTCACTCCACAGTGAGAACAGAGCTATTTGAACTCTTCAAAGTACCCTTTGAAAGAATAATATTCTACAAGCCAATCACATATGGGATGTGATGGAGTTTTTTCTATTATTTATTTTTCAAACTCATATAATTGATATTGTTATTTAATAAAATAGACTTTTCGATTCATTATATGCTGCATCTTATTATTATTTTTAAGATTATAATGAGGCCCATAGGTTTGGACAATGGTTTTAGGGCCGTGATGAGATCATGCTAGTGAGACCTAAATCTTTGATAGTCCTGATCTAAAATTTTTTCAGTTATTGGTTCATTGAGTCAGAGATCAATGATACCAACAAGACTGGCACATCCTATGTATGCTTAGTGATGAGGGTGGTTGATCTCACAACTACTTATATAGAGACATTAATACAAGGATGTAAGTACTCATTAGAGAATGAGTTCATTAAACAGACTATGAGAGAATATTTGATGGAGTCTTATTTATATATCAGTTGATTGTTCTCTAATGGAAGTTGTGCAAGTGATTCTTTTGAAGGAAAAATTGCCTTTCTTTTTGTAGGATCTTCCAGATTTCATCAAATCTGGGATGGAATAATTTAAAATTTTATCTTACACTATTTTAGATCTAATATCTATTAGATCTAATTTTATTATCTAATATTTAAATTTAAAATTAAATCTAAAAGTATGAGAATTATAGACATACCTCAAGGGTAATCTGATTACCCTGTAGATGATCTCAGCACAGCCCGAGGTTCTGATATAGCCATGCAAGCGCTTGGTCTCTATCGGTATCCACTCAGGCAGAACATCTTCTCCTCATGAATTTATGCTCCAAAAATTAGATCTTTATCTTATTTGAAAGTACTTCAAAACTCCTTATGAAGTTGGAGCAGCAGCCTATCGAAGATGTCCTGCAGCCTTCCTGTTCCAGACATCACCACCCTTTTCCTTGCACTAGATGAACGTCCAACTCCTTGGATGTGAAGAGGGAAGATAGGAGAGCAGGGAGGATTGGAGAAAAAGGGAGGGGGGCCGCTATTGGGTTTGGTGTATAAAATAACTTCCTATTAAAACATTAGGCACATAAGTGATTATATAGACCCTGTATGCTGCGCAGTGCCACATCATTCAACCAATCAAAAAATTCCAATAAATTTTGAAAAAATTTTGATTGGTTGCTTGATGTCATCTGATCACATCAGATAAGAACCCAAGCCTTTATCTCAAAGTTGGCACCAACACTGGATAAGGACAAAGAGAGGTTGGCACCAAAGAGTCCAATCTTATCAAGACTCTCCAACCTTATCCACTTGGGGCGCCCACTTAATCCAATTGGGCTCGCGCCATAATCTGATTATAGCACCCAATTTGATATGGTTTGGCTCCACAAAAATCCTCCAATATGCTCTTGCCAAGTGGCCTTTAATTTAAGACCCATATATCAACTTTTGACAAATATCCTAAAATAAAATTGGCAGGTGACAGGAATTAGCAGGTGCTTGTCTTAAATTCATCTCATGAATTAAGACAAGCCTTTTTTAAGCTAGACAAACTTTATTTAGATCGAGAAAAACCTTTCCAAGGTTCTCTGAATGAGTCAAATTATATTTGGCTCAGTAGAGAAAGAAAAGATTACACGAGGAGAAAGTTAGGCTCAATCGTGTGCTAGCATGATTTCCTTGAACCTAATTGGATCTTATCCAAATCAATCAGGTTAGCCTAATTGATGACATCCAGACTCTAACCCTTGTTTGTGTGACCCAGTTAGGTTCAATTTCGTATGGTAATGAGACATGTCATGATCTCATCATCGACATCATCGAAACTCCTTTCGATGGACCAGAACTCTTCTGATTCAAATAATTAGAATGATCGATCATCAATATCATTCTAATTGCTCCAAAATCCATCAGTGACACCTAGCAGTATGTGGTGGCAACCTATCAGAACTGAAGATGAACCTCTCAGTGCAGCTACCTGTGTGATTGAGTTTCTCTATCATGAGTCCCGACTAAATTAGGGTTAAGGTGAACTCGTCAAACCCAATATCAGTCATATGAATCAATCGATCGATCCGAGTCCGATGTGAAACCCTAATAGAAAACTCTTTTTCTATTATTTACTCTACCATGGCCATGGGCTTAAGGACTCAATCTTTCAATCATCATAGGACTACTTTTCTCATCTATCGAGGTTGATAGATCCCATCTTGGTGTGACCTAGTTCTTACAATGAATATGCTATAGCCAACATACACCTCAGGATTTGAATGGCTAGGAGATCGAGTTATGATGTAGTCAAACTATAACACACTCAAGGTGAACTGTCGATGCACCTCAGGTCAAAAAATTAGACACACAACTGCAGCATCGAGCTAGTCATCGATGAGAAGGTAGACTTCCTTATGACTGCTCGATATGGTCATGCTCAGTACTCTCATTCTCAACGAATATCTATACTCTCACTCCGGTGTATCCACACCGTAGACTCAAGATACATCTACCCTAAGAAAGCGATCGTACACCAATCTTCTGGATCGATCACCATCCTCGTGATGATCCTATGGTCAGGAGTTGTTTATGAGTTAGTTATGTAAATTCATGCCTTAAATTTTCAACTCTTGAAAATATGAATTGACATTCCTACTAACTCAAAGGATGTATCATAGACACAATGTACATAATGTGATAGAAGAATAATCCATTTATTGATTTATAGTCAAAATTATAAATTTGCCCTTAGATTTGTACAGGAATGTGTCAGCCAATCTGGCATCATAGGGCACACATCTAACAAACTCTCACTTGACCTAATGCTAATTGGCTACATATCTAAGTCCCATCTTCTCAAGGTGAGCTTCAATCTTTTGCTGGCCCAATGGCTTAGTCAGTGGGTCTACCACATTGTTTGTGGAGTCGACTCTCTTGACCTCGACTAACCCTTTTCGAGATAATCACGGATCAGATGGAATCGCCGCTTGATGTGCTTGGACTTTTGGTGAGACCTTGGCTCTTAGCTAGGGCTATAGCGCTATTATTATCGCAGTAAAGAGGTATGGCATCCGATGATATCACTCCAAGCTCTGTGGCAAACTTCTTGTACCAGAATGCTCTTTTGCAGCTTCCGATGCAGCAATGTACTCTACCTCCATGGTGGAATCAGCAATCACCATCTGCTTGAAATTCTTTCAGCTAACTGCACCACCATTACAAATGAATAGACTCTCAGATGTCGACTTTCGATCATCTATATCAACATAAAGTCTGAGTCTATATATCCCTGAATCTGGAGTTCTCCATTCTCAAAGACTAGAAACATATCCTTAGTTCTTCTCAAGTACTTAAGGATACATTTCACAGAAGTCCAGTGCTCTTCATCTGGATTTGACTGATATCTGCTTGTGACACTTATAGCATGGGCTATATCAGGTCGTGTATATAGCATGGCATACATGAAGCTCCCTATTGTCGAAGCATAAGAGATTTTGCTCATGCGTTCAATCTCCTCAGGTGTGCTAGGGCACATCTTCTTCGAAGATGAATGCCATATCTAAAAGGTACTAAACCTCTTTTGGAATTTTCCATGCTAAACCTTTTTAGCACCTCCTCTATGTATATCTTCTATGAAAATCCCAGCATCCTATTTGGTCTATCTTTATAGACCTTAATACCCAGTATAAAAGATGCCTCTCCGAGATCTTTCATAAAGAACTCCTTAGACAATAATACTTTGACTGAGGTCAACATGAGAATATCATTTTCAATTAAGAGGATGTCATCTACGTACAATACGAGGAAGACAACTGTGCTCCCACTGACCTTTTTGAACACACATGGTTCCTTCTTATTCTTGATGAAACCAAAAGTTTTGATCACATCATTGAAATGAGTATTCCAGCTCCGACATGCTTGCTTAAGTCCATAAATGGACCTTTTCTACTTGCAGACCTTGTGATCATCATCACTGGATGTGAAACCAAGTGGCTGTTCTATATAGATATCTTCCTCAAGATGTCTATTTAAGAACGTCATTTTCACGTCCATCTGCCATATTTCATAATCGAAATAGACTACAACAGCAAGCAATGTGTGGATGGATTTTAGCATGGCTACGGACGAAAAGATATCCTGATAGTCAATGCCTTCACGCTGACTATAATCTTTCGCTACGAGCCTAGCCTTGAATGTCTCCACATTTCCATTGCACCTATCTTTCTCTTGAAGATCCATTTATACCCAATAGGTACAATACCTTCAGGTGGATCTACCAAGGTTCAGACTTGGTTTGAGTGCATCAAGTCAATTTCTGATCTTATTGCCTCTAACCATTTCTCAGAGTCGATATCTGATATCGCTCATCATAGGTCTTGGGATCATCACCATGAACCCCATTTCCCGTGAGGAACATTTCCTTTACATCTTCTTGTACGGTACCTAAGTACCTTTCAGGAGGATGAAAAATCCTAGTCGATCTACGAGGTGGAAGAGGTTGGGTTAAGACTAGTTCTGATTGATTTGGTTCCTCAGGTTCTTTAGCTCATTGCTCTTGGGAGACATTCTCCTTGAGCTTAATTATTCTTTCGATGCCACCATCTTAAATAAACTATTTTCAAGAAAAATAGTATTTCAACTCACAATCACATTGTGATCTTCTGAAATATAAAAATAATATCCTAATGATTCTTTAGGATATCCTATGAACCAAGCTCTAAAAGATCTGAACTCTAACTTGTCCGTCTACTGTCTCTTGACATGAGTCAGACAATCCCAAATTCTGAGATGATTCAGACTTGGCTTCTTACCATGCCATATCTCATACGATGTGGTAGGAACGATTTTAGAGGAAACCCTATTTAATACATAAATTACTTTCATGAGACAATGTTCCCAAAGAAATTCAGAGAGATCTGTGAAGCTCATCATGGAACGAACCATATCTAATAGGGTCCGATTTCTTCATTCTGAAACCCCATTGAGTTGAGGCATTCCAGGTGGAGTCCATTGAGAGACTATACCATTGTCCTTAAGATAGTCTAGAAACTTCTGACTAAGGTATTCACCTCCTCAATCTGATCGAAGAACCTTAATGGGCTTTCCTATTTATTTTTCTACCTCATATCTGAATTCTTTGAACTTTTCAAAAGCTTCAGATTTGTGTTTCATTAGAAATACATATCCGTACCTAGACATATCATCGATAAAGGTAATGAAGTAGACGTAGTTGCCTCTAGCCGGCACATCAAATGGGCAGCACACATCCGTATGTACTAGGGCAAGTAGGTATGTGGTCCTTTCTCCATGTCCCACAAAAGGAAGCTTGGTCATTTTACCTTGAAGGTATGATTCACAAATTGGATATGACTCGAAAGTCAACGAACTCAATAGCCCGATTTCTCCAATTTGTTAACCCTGTCTTCCGCTATATGACCTAGCCTTAGGTGCCACAGATATCTATTATTTAGACTATCTCTAGGCCTTTTAATTCTTATGGCATTCACATTTTGCTCGATATTAAATACAGATACATCAACATGTAACTGATAAAGATCGTTAATGACAACATGTAACTGATATATCCATGCTAAACCTTTTTAGCACCTCCTCTATGTACATCTTCTCCCCATCCCTCAACCTCCTGCTTGTTAGATGTGTGCCCTAGATACCAGATCGGCTGACATATTCCTG
This sequence comes from Elaeis guineensis, assembly GCF_000442705.2. Lineage (NCBI taxonomy): Eukaryota > Viridiplantae > Streptophyta > Magnoliopsida > Arecales > Arecaceae > Elaeis > Elaeis guineensis. The sequence goes on along the minus strand of NC_025999.2, from coordinate 35,547,176 downwards.
TACAGATCTAAGGGCAAATTTATAATTTTAACTATAAATGAATAAAAGGGTTATTCTTCTATCACATTGTGTACATTGTGTCTGTGATACATCCTTTGAGTTAGTAAAAATATAAATTCATATTTTCAAGAGTTAAAAATTTAAGGCATGAATTTATATAACTAACTCACAAATAGCTCCTGACCATAGGATCATCACGAGGATGGTGATCGATCTAGAAGGTTGGTGTACGATCGCTTTCTTAGGATAGATGTGTCTTGAGTCTACCATGTGAAGATACTAGAGCGAGAGTAAAGATATTCATTGAGAACGAGAGTACTGAGCGTGACACTTCGAGCAGTCATAAAGAAGTCTACCTTCTTGTTGATGACTAGCTCGATGCTGCAGTTGTGTGTCTAGTTCTTTGACCTGAGGTGCATCAATAGTTCACCTTGAGTATGTTATAGTTTGACTACACCATAACTCAGTCTCCTAGCTATTCGAAACCCTGAGGTGTATGTTGGCTGTAGTATATTCATTGTAGGAACTAGGTCGCACCAAGATGGGATCTATCAACCTCGGTAGATGAGAGGAGTAGCCCTATGGTGATCGAAAGATCGAGTCCTTAAGCCCATGGCCATGACAGAGTGAAATAATGGAAAAGAGTTTTCAATTGGGGTTTCACATCGAACTTGGATCGATCGATTGATTCATATGACTGATGTTGGGTTTGACGAGACCTTAACCCTAATTCAGTCGGAATTCATGATAGAGGAACTCAATCACACAGGTAGCTGCACTGAGAGGTTTATCTTCAGTTCTGATGGGTTGCCACCATATACTGTTAGGTGTCACTGATGGATTTTGAGAGCAATTAGAATGATATTAATGATCGATCATTCTAATTGTCTGAATCAGAAGAGTTCTGATCCATCGAAAGGAGTTTCGATGATGTCGATGATGAGATCACGACATGTCTCATTACCATACAAAATTGAACCTAACTAGGTCACACAAACAAGAGTTAGGGTCTAGATGTAATCAATTAGGCTAACCCAATTGATTTGGATAAGATCCAATTAGGTTCAAGGAAATCGTGCTAGCACATGATTGAGCCTAACTTTCTCCTCGTGTAATCTTTTCTGTCTCTACTGAGCCAAATGAGATTTGACTCATCCTGAGAACCTTAGGAAGGTTTCTCTCAGTTTAGATAAAGTTTGTCCAGCTCACAAAAGGCTTGTCTTAATTCATGAGATGAATTTAAGATAACACCTGCTAATTTCTAGGACCTACCAATTTCATTTTAGGACATCTGTCAAAAGTTGACATATGGGTCTTAAACTAAAAAGGGCTCATTGGAGGATTTTTATGGAGTGTTTACATGCCAAAACCCAATTGAATTAGGTGCCATAATCAGATTATGGCATGAGCCCAATTGGATTTAAGTGTGTGCCCCAAATGGATAAGAACCAAAGAGTCCTGATAAACTTGGACTCTTTGGTGCCACCTTCTTTGAGCTTATCCATTATTGGTGCCAACTTAGGAGAGAAGATGGGGGTTCTTATCTGATGTGATCAGATAATATCACTCTACCAATCAAAATTTTTTTAGAATTTATTGAAATTTTTTGATTGGTTGAATGATGTGGAACTGCGCAGCATACAGGGTCTATATAAACCTTACTGCGCCTAAGATTTCATGAAAGAAATTGTTTGATGCACAAAACCCAATAGCATCTGCCCCCTACCCTCTTCTCCATATCCTTCCTTCTCTCCTTCCTCCCCTCTTCATTTCCAAAAGGTTGGACGTCCATCTGATAGAGATTTAAGGCATGGTGATGCCTGGAATAGAAGGCTGCAGGACATCTTCGACAGGCTGCTGCTCTAAATTCAGAAGGAGTTCTGAAGTACCTTCAAATCAGATAAAAATCTAATTTTTGGAGCATAGATTCATGAGGAGAAGGCATTCTAGATTCTGCCCAAGTGGATACCAGTAGAGGCTAAGCGCTTGCATGGCTACATCAGAACCTCGGGCTGTGCAGAGATCATCTACAGGGTAATCAGATTATCCTTGAGGTACTTCTTCTTTCATCATAGATTTAGATTTAATTTTAGATTTTAAATATTAGATAATAAAATTAGATCTAGAAAATTATATCTAAAATATATAGGATAATTTTTTTTTAAAATTATTCCACCCCAGATTTGATGAAATCTGGAAGATCCTATGCGGAGAAAACATTTCTCCTCCTTTCAAGTGGTATCAGAGCCAGGTTGTTGGCTCTATTTCAGATCTATTTTAGATCTAATTTTAATTTTAATTTATCTAATATTAAAGGATTTTATATATCACATCAGATATGATAATATCTAAAATCAAAATATTTAAAATTAAATCTAAGTAGATCTTACATGCATGAGATGCATGACTAGACTAGGATTAAGTTGAATCCAAGAATAGTCTTAAGTTTTAATATTTTAATGAGATTAAAATATGAATTAAATATAATTTATTCCTTATTTTTTTGATGTTATAATTATTGTAATTATATTAAAAAATAGAAAATAAAATTTTAATTATTTCATAAAATTGATCTGTTGCATGCCTAGATTAGTTATAGAATTGTTCTAGTAACTTATCTAGAATGATTTTTATTTTGAATAGTTCAATTTAAATTCTATTTTTTAGATATTATATGTGATGTATCAGATCTAAAAGCATATTAATTAGATTAATTTTTGATACATAAGATGTATGCAAAGCATGTATTAGTTAGATCTTAAATTGTATATGTGATATGTTAATTTAGATCAAACTAGTTTTGTAGTTAAATTTATATTTCTGATTAAGGTGTTCCTCATGGCCGTCCGGTCATAAGAACAAAGTAGGGTTTTAAGATCCTCTCTTTTCATTCAATGGGGTGTTCATATGACATGTAGGGGTGCCGCACGTTCATCCTTAATCAGAAATCAAAACTTACTTTTCTGCAAAATCTTAGATCCTGAAATCCTAAGATTTATTTTACATGCTTTGTTTATGAACCCAAACTTAATTAATGAATTAAGCTTATGAAATTAAGTTAGGTCTAAAATTGAAAATTTCAGATCTAAGATATTTTCATAAAATTGGGTTCGGGCTTAGGTAGCTCAATTAGGTCTAACGGTTGATCAAATCGAATCAAGAGTTGGTTAGGTGGGATCATGAAAGCTAATAATTGACCAGCCAAATAGGATTAAGTCTGGATCAAGGTCGAATCACATTTACATGTGACTCGATCAAGTTAAGACCTAATTTGGCTCAATAGTTAGAACCTGGATTGTAGGCTAACCCAATTAGTTCTGGTTCGATAATTTGATGTCTAAGGTAAGTTGGGTAGATGCGACCGACTGATTTTTAATTGGGAGCTACTCTACTTGAATACGTTCTTGTCGAGTAAATGGCATATCCCTCCCACCGATCTTACTTACCTGGCCATATGTGTCGACTCAGTTCTGATTTGAGGTGGCTAACAATTCGAGCTAACCCATGCCACTAGGGTAGTCATAATTGTTATGACTATATCAAGTCAAGTTTAATGAGATCTAAATCAAATCTCCCTAAGAAAATATTAAGTCTAGGTCTTCCACCATTGTGGATGTGCGGGCCCTTCCCGGGGTTGATTGTTCTTGGTTGGTTACAGTGGCTCAGTTGCACCGAGAAGATGCAACTATGTCCATTAGGCATTGGATGCTATGGATTACAGGATGGGTTGGGCTCAATATTCTGGATACGGTGAGGGATCCAATCAGGAATCTAGTTCATGCAAATGGTGGGTTTGACTTAACTAAGGATTGGAGCAATATCTCAGACATGGTGAGCTTCATGAATTAGAGACCAAGTTTTGGCATACCATGATTAAAGAATCATTGGACAAGAGTTGTCCACTCATCGGTTGACCCATCACCAATAACTGTTAGGTGAGGTGGTAAGCCAGTCCGTGAGACCGCACCACCCACTAAAAATCACTGATCATGAAAATTTTCACATCTTTACCAAGGGAGTGTAGGGATCTGAGAAAATAGTAAGAGCCTAATTTGTTTAAAAATGAAAATCTTAAACAAATTGGTTGAGTCTGATTACAAAATCTAACAAGAAACTTTTGACTCTCTACAGGAAACATGTCTGCCTCAAACCCCCTGACCAAAATTCTAGACACCCATAGACTGATTGGACCCAATTTCAAGGATTGGTTGAGGAACTACAGAATTATTTTGGGTTTCAAAAAATTGACTCATGTCTTGGACTAGGATCCACTTGCCATACCAGCACGTCCGACTGCTGAACAGAGAGCATCTCTGGAAAAGTGGACAGATGATGATAACAAAGTAAGGTACTATATGTTGGGTGCAATGTCTGATGACTTGCAGCACCAACATGAGAACATTTTGACTACCCGCCAAATGTTGGCTCACCTACAAGAGTTGTTTGGTGAACAGAGTCGCGCGGCCAAGTATCAAGTCTGTCAAAAATTTTTCAAGGCTAAGATACGTGATGGGCAGTCAGTCCAAGATCATTGTTTGACAATGATCAAGGATCTTGAGGAGCTTGAGAAGCTCGGTATCATCTTAGACAAAGATTTTCAGATTGATGTGATCCTTCAATCCATGTCCGATGCATATGGTCAGTTCATCATGAACTTTCATATACATAAGATGCAGTGTACCTTGGCCGAGTTAATGAACATGCTGGTTATGGCTAAGCTTTCTATGAAGGGTTCAAAAGGCTCAGTTCTTACTGTGGAGCGGACTTCTTCCAAGAGAAAGTCTTTTGAAAAGAAAAAGAAGTCTGCGAAGAAGCAGAAGGTGGATGGGAAGAAGAGGAAGCAAAACTGTCCTCAGTACCTGGCCATCCTGAAGAACAAGAAGGATGGTCCTTCTGGAGGTATGCTCATTTTAGAATCTAATCTTACGATTTCTTCTGCATCCAGTTGGGTGCTTGACTCTGATTCTAGTGCTCATTTGTGCACTTCTATGCAGGATCTTGAGGAGAGCAGGAGGCTGAGGGATGGGGAGATGATCCTACGTGTCGGGAATGGAGCAAGAGTTGCTACTGTGGCCGTGGAAACCAACCCTCTGCGATTACCATTAGGATTAGATTTAGTTTTAAGAGACTGTTATTATGTGCCTGCAACAAGCAGAAATTTGATTTCTATTTCATGTTTAGCACAAGAAGGCTATGTGATTAGCTTTCATAAGGACTATTGTAACATTTTTTATGAAAATAATAAAGTTGCAGATGGTTTTCTTATTAATGGTCTCTATCAGCTACATATTGATGTATCTGTATTTAATATTGAGTAAAATGTGAATACCATAGGAATTAAAAGGCCTAGAGATAGTCTAAATGATAGGTATCTATGGCACCTAAGGCTAGGTCATATAGCGGAAGATAGGGTTAACAAATTGGAGAAATTTGGGCTATTGAGTCCGTTGACTTTCGAGTCATATCCAGTTTGTGAATCATGCTTTCAAGGCAAAATAACCAAGCTTCTTTTGTGGGACATGGGGAAAGGGCCACAGACCTACTTGCCCTAGTACATACGGATGTGTGCGGCCCATTTGATGTACCAACTAGAGGCAACTACATCTACTTCATTACCTTTACCGATGATATGTCTAGATATGGGTATGTATTTTAATGAAACACAAGTCTGAAGCCTTTGAAAGGTTCAAAGAATTCAGACATGAGGTAGAAAAATAAACAGGAAAGCCCATTAAGGTTCTTCAATCAGATCGAGGAGGTGAATACCTTAGTCGGAAGTTCCTAGACTTCTTAAGGATAATGGTATAGTCTCTCAATGGACTCCACTTGGAACGTCTCAACTCAATGGGGTTTCAGAATGGAGAAATCAGACCCTATTAGATATGGTCCTTTCCATGATGAGCTTCATGGATCTCTCCAAATTTCTTTGGGGATATTGTCTCATGACAGCAATTTATGTATTGAATAGGGTTTCCTCTAAAACCGTTCCTACCATACCATATGAGATATGGCATGGTAAGAAGCCAAGTCTGAATCATCTCAAAATTTGGAATTGTCCAGCTCATGTCAAGAGACAGCAGCGGACAAGTTAGAATTCAGATCTTTTAGAGCTCGATTCATAGGATATCCTAAAGAGTCATTAGGATACTATTTCTATATTCCGAAAGACCACAATATGATTGTGAGTCAAAATACTATTTTTCTTGAAAAATAATTTTTCGAGATGGTGGCATCAGAAGAATAGTTAAGCTCAAGGAGAATGTCTCCCAAGAGCAATGAGCTCAAGAACCTGAGGAACCTAATCAATCAGAACCAATCCTAACACAACCTCTTCCACCTTATAGATCGACTAGGATTTTCCATCCTTCTGAAAGGTACTTAGGTACCATACAAGAGGAAGTAGAGAAAATATTCCTCACGGGAACTGGGGCTCATGGTGATGATCCCAAGACCTATGATGAGGCGATATCAGATATCGACTCTGAGAAATGGTTAGAGGCAATGAGATCAGAAATTGACTCGATGCACTCAAACCAAGTCTAGACCTTGGTAGATCCACTTGAAGATATTGTACCTATTGGGTGTAAATGGATCTTCAAGAGAAAGATAGGTGCAGATGAGAATCTGGAGATATTCAAGGCTAGGCTCGTAGTAAAAGGTTATAGTCAGCGTGAAGGCATTGACTATCAGGATACCTTCTCGCCCGTAGCCATGCTAAAATTCATCCGCACATTGCTTGCTGTTGTAGCCTATTTCGATTATGAAATATGGCAGATGGACATGAAGACGACATTCTTAAATGTAAATCTTGAGAAAGATATCTATATGGAACAGCTGCTTGGTTTTACATCCAGTGATGATGATCACAAGATCTGCAAGCTGCAAAGATCCATTTATGGACTCAAGCAAGCATCTCGGAGTTGGAATACTCATTTCAATGATGTCATCAAAATGTTTGGTTTCATCAAGAATGAGGAGGAACCATGTGTGTTCAAAAAGTCAGTGGGAGCGCAGTTGTCTTCCTCATATTGTACGTAGATGACATCCTCTTAATTGAGAATGACATTCCCATGTTGACCTCAGTCAAAGTATGGTTGTCTAAGGAGTTCTCTATGAAAGATCTAGGAGAGGCATCCTTTATACTAGGTATTAAGGTCTATAGAGATAGACCAAATAGGATGCTCGAACTTTCACAGAAGATGTACATAGAGGAGGTGCTAAAAAGTTTAGTATGAAAAACTCCAAAAGAGGTTTTTTACCTTTTAGATATGGCATTCATCTCTCCAAGAAGATATGCCCTAGCACACCTGAGGAGATTGAAGACATGAGCAAGATCCCTTATGCTTCGGCAATAGAGAGCCTCATGTATGCCATGCTATGTACACGACCTGATATAGCCCATGCTGTGAGTGTCACAAGCAGATATCAGTCGAATCCAGATGAAGAGCACTGGACTTCTGTGAAATGTATCCTTAAGTACTTGAGAAGGACTAAGGATATGTTTCTAGTCTTTGGGAATGGAGAACTCCAAATTCAGGGATATACAGACTCAGACATTATGTCTGATATAGATGATCGAAAGTCGACATCTGAGAGTCTGTTCATTTGCAATGGTGGTGCAGTCAGCTGGAAGAGTTTCAAGTAGACGGTGATTGCTAATTCCACCATGGAGACAGAGTATATTGCTGCATCAGAAGCTGCGAAGGATGCATTCTGGTACAAGAAGTTTGCCGCAGAGCTTAGAGTGATGTCATCGGATGCCATACATCTTTACTGCGATAATAATGGCGCCATAGCCCTAGCTGAGGAGCCAAGGTCTCACCAGAAGTCCAAGTACATCGAGCGATGATTCCATTTGATCCGTGATTACCTCGAAAAAGATTATGTCGAGGTCAAGAGAGTCGACTCCACCAATAATGTGGCAAATCCCTGACTAAGCTATTGGACCAACAGAAGATCGAAGCCCACCTTGAGAAGATGGGACTTAGATATGTAGCCAATTGGCATTAGGTCAAGTGGGAGTTTGTTAGATGTGTGCCCTAGATGCCAGATCGGCTGACACATTTCTGTACAGATCTAAGGGCAAATTTATAATTTTGACTATAAATGAATAAAAGGGTTATTCTTCTATCATATTATGTACATTGTGTCTGTGATACATCCTTTGAGTTAGTGGGAATGTAAATTCATATTTTCAAGAGTTGAAAATTTAAGGCATGAATTTACATAACTAACTCATAAATAGCTCCTGACCATAGGATCATCATGAGGATGGTGATCGATTCAGAAGGTTGGTGTACGATCGCTTTCTTAGGGTAGATGTGTCTTGAGTCTACGGTGTGGAGACACCAGAGTGAGAGTACAGGTATTCATTGAGAATAAGATACTGAGCGTAACCACTTCGAACAGTCATAAGGAAGTCTACCTTCTCGTCGATGACTAGCTCGATGCTGCAGTTGTGTGTGTCTAGTTCTTTGACCTGAGGTGCATCGACAGTTTACCTTGAGTGTGTTATAGTTTGACTACACCATAACTCAGTCTTCTAGCCATTCAAACCCTGAGGTGTATGTTGGCTGTAGCATATTCATTACAGGAACTAGGTCGCACCAAGATGGGATCTATCAACCTCGGTAGATGAGAAGAGTAGCCCTATGGTGATCGAAAGATCGAGTTATTAAGCCCATGGCCATCGTAGAGTGAAATAATGGAATAGAGTTTTTCATTGGGGTTTCACATCAGACTCAGATCGATCGATTGATTCATATGACTGATGTTGGGTTTGACGAGTTCACCTTAACCCTAATTCAGTCGAGACTCGTGATAGAGGAACTCCATCACATAGGTAGCTGCACTGAGAGGTTCATCTTTAGTTCTGATGGGTTGCCACCATATACTGCTAGGTGTCACTGGTGGATTTTGAGAGTAATTAGAATGATATTGATGATCGATCATTTTAATTGTCTGAATCAGAAGAGTTCTGATCCATCGAAAGGAGTTTCGATGATGTCGATGATGAGATCATGACATGTCTCATTACCATACAGAATTGAACCTAACTGGGTCACACAAACAAAGGTTAGGGTCTGGATGTCATCAATTGGGCTAACCCAATTGATTTGGATAAGATCCAATTAGGTTCAAGGAAATCATGCTAGCACACGATTGAGCCTAACTTTCTCCTCGTGTAATCTTTTCTGTCTCTACTGAGCCAAATGAGATTTGACTCATCCTGAAAATTTTAAAAAAGTTTCTCTCAGTCTAAATAAAATTTGTCCAGCTCAAAAAAGGCTTGTCTTAATTCATGAGATGAATTTAAGACAACACCTGCTAATTTCTAGCACCTGCCAATTTCATTTTAGGACATCTGTCAGAAATTGATATATGGGTCTTAAACTGAAGAGGGCTCATTTGAGGATTTTTATGGAGTGTCCACATTTCAAAATCCAATTGAATTGGGTCCATAATCAGATTATGGCATGAGCCCAATTGGATTTAAGTGGGCACCCCAAATGGATAAGAACCAAAGAGTCCTGATAAATTTGGACTCTTTGGCGCCACCTTCTTTGAGCTTATCCATTATTGGTGCCAACTTAGGCAAGAGGGTGGGGGTTCTTATTTGATGTGATCAGATGATATCACTCCACCAATTAAAATTTTTTCAAAATTTATTGAAATTTTCTGATTGGTTGAATGATGTGGCACTGCGCAGCATACATGGTCTATATAAACCCTACTGCGCCTAGGGTTTCATGGAAGAAATTATTTGATGCACAAAATCTAATAGCAGCTGCCCCCTACCCTTTTCTCCATATCCTTCCTGCTCTGCTTCCTCCCCTCTTCATGTCCAAAAAGTTGGACATCCATCTGGCAGAGATCCAAGGCGTGGTGACGCCTGGAATAGAAGGCTGCAAGACATCTTCGACAGGCTGCTGCTCCAACTTCAGAAGGAGTTCTGAAGTACCTTCAAATCAGATAAAAATCTGATTTTTAGAGTGTAATTTGCAAGGAGAAGGCATTCTAGATCCTACTTGAGTGGATATCAGTAGAGGCCAGGCGCTTGTGTGGCTACATCAGAACCTCGGGCTGTGCAGAGATCATCTACAGGGTAATCAGATTATCCTTGAGGTACTTCTTCTTTCATCATAGATTTAGATTTAATTTTAGATTTTAAATATCAAATAATAAAATTAGATCTAGAGAATTAGATCTAAAATATGTAGGATAATTTTTTTTAAAAATTATTCCACCCACGATTTGATGAAATCTGGAAAATCCTATGCGGAGAAAACGTTTCTCCTCCCTTTATTGCTCTCCTCAAGACCCTGCATAGAAGTGCACAAATGAGCACTAGAACCAGAGTCAAGCACCCAACTGGATGCAAAAAAAATTGTAAGGTTAGATTCTAAAATGAGCATACCTCCAGAAGGACCATCCTTCTTATTCTTTATGGTGGCCAGATACTGAGGATAGTTCTGCTTCCAATGGCCGTCTGATTGGCAGTGGAAATATTTTTCCTTATCAGCAGCCTTCTTCTTTGGTTCTGTCTTCTTCTTCATGCCATCCACCTTTTACTTCTTTACAAACTTTTTTTTCTTTCCAAAAGACTTTCTCTTGGAAGAAGTCCTCTCCACGTAAGAATTGAGCCTTTTGAACCCTTCATAGAAAGCTCAGCCGTAACCAGCATGTTCATTAACTCGACCAAGGTACATTGCATCTTATGCACATGAAAGTTCATGATGAACTAACTATATGCATCAGACAAGGACTGAAAGATCACATCAATCTAAAAATTTTGTCTAAGATGATATCGAGTTTTTCAAGCTCCTCAAGGTCCTTGATCATTGTCAAACAATGATCTTGGACTGACTGCCCATCATGCATCTTAGCCTTAAAAAATCTTTGATAGACTTGATACTTGACCACATGACTCTGTTCACCAAACAACTCTTGTAGGTGAGCCAACATTTGATGGGTAGTCAAAATGTTCTAATGCTGGCACTGCAAGTCATCAGACATTGCACCCAACATGTAGTACCTTGCTTTGTTATCATCATCCGTCTACTTTTTTAGAGATGCTCTCTGTTCAGCAGTCAGACGTGCTGGCATGGCAGGTGGGTCCTGGTCCAAGATGTCAATCAATTTTTTAGAATCCAGAATAATTCTGTAGTTCCTCAACCAGTCTTTGAAATTGGGTCCAATCAATCTGTGGGTGTCTAGTATTTTGGTCAGGGGGTTGGAGGTAGACATATTTCCTATAGAGAGTCAAAAATTTCTAGTTAAATTTTATAATCAGACTTAACCAATTTGTTTAGAAGTTTTATTTTTAAACAAATTAGGCTCCCACTATTTTCTCAGATCCCTACACTTTCTTGGTAGAGATGTGAAAATCTCCGTGATCAGTGATTTCTAGTGGGTGGTGCGGTCTCACCAACTGGCTCATCACCTCACCTAACAGTTATTGATGATGGGTCAACCGATGAGTAGACAACTCTTATCAATGATTCTCTAATTATGGTGCACCCAAAACATGGTCTCTAATTCATGAAGCTCACCGTGTCCAGAATATTCTCCAATCCTTAGTTAAGTCAGACCCACCATTTGCATGAACTAGATTCCTGATTGGGTCCCTCACCGTATCTGAAATATTGAGCCCAACCCATCCTCTAATTCGTAGCATCCAATACCTAATGGACATGGTTGATCTTTCAGTGCAATTGAGCTACTGTAACCAGTCGAGAACACTCAACCCCGGGAAGGGCCTGCACATCCACAATGGTGGAAGATCTAGACTTAATATTTTCTTAGGAAGATTTGATTTAAGTCTCATTAAACTTGACTTGACATAGTCATAACAATTATGACTAACCTAGTGGCATGGGTCAGCTCGAATTGTTAGCCATCTTAAATCAGAACTGGATCGACACATATGGCCAGATAAGTGAGACCGATAGAAGGGATATGCCATTAACTCGATAAGAACGCATTCGAGTCGAGTAGCTCTCAATTAAAAATCAGTCAGTCGCATCTGCCCAACTTACCTTAGACACCAAATTGTTGAACCAGAACCAATTGGGTTTGCCTACAATCCAGACTCTAATCACTGAGCCAAATTAGGTCTTAACTTGATCGAGTCACATCTAAATATGATTCGACCTTGACCCAGACTTAATCCTATTAGGCTGGTCAATTATTAGCTTTCATGATCCCACCTAACTAATTCTTGATTCGGTTTGATCAACCGCTAGACCTAATCGAGCTACCCAAGCCCAAACCCAATTTTATGAAAATATCTTAGATCTGAAATTCTCAATTTTAGACCAAATTTATTTCATAAACTTAGTTCATTAATTAAGTATAGGTTCATAAACAAAACATGTAAAATAAATCTTAGGGTTTCAGGATCTAGGGTTTTGCAGAAAAGTAAGTTTTGATTTCTGATTAAGGATGAACGTGCGGCACCCCTACACGTCATAAGGATATCCCATTGAATGGAAGAGAGAGTCTTAAAACTTAACTTCATTCTTATGACTGGATGGCCACAAAGAAACCTTAATCAGAAATATAAATTTAACTACAAAACTAGTTAGATCTAAATTTACATATTTCATATACAATTTAAGATCTAACTAATACATGCTTTGCATACATCTCATGTATCAAAAATCAATCTAATTAATATACTTTCAGATCTGATACATCATATGTAATATCTAAAAAATAAATTTAAATTAAACTATTCAAAATTAAATCTATTCTAGACAAGTTATTGGAACAATTCTACAACTAGTCTAGGCATGCAACAGATCAATTTTATGAAAAAATTAAAATTTTATTTTCTATTTTTTGATCTTATTATAATACTTATAACATCAAAAAAATAAAGAATAAATTAGATTTAATTCATCTTTTAATCTCATTAAAATATAAAACTTAAGACTGTTTATGGATTCAACTAATCTTAGTCTAGTCATGCATCTCATGCATGTTAGATCTTCTTAGATTTAATTTAAATATTTTAATTTAGATCTATCATATCTAATATGACATCTAAAATCTTTTAATATCAAATAAATTAAAGTTAAAATCAGATTTAAATTAGATCTGAAACTGAGCCATCAACCTGGCTCTGATACCAGTTGAAGGAAAAATCGCCTTTTTCCTTTGTAGGATCTTCCAAATTTTATCAAATCTAGGATAGAATAATTTAAAAATTTTATCCTATGCTATTTTAGATCTAATATCTATTAGATTTAATTTTATTATCTAATATTTAAAATCTAAAATTAAATTTAAAAAGTATGAGAAGTATAGACATACCTCAAGGATAATCTGATTACCCTATAGATGATCTCAGCACAGCCCGAGGTTCTGATGTAGCCACATAAGCGCCTGGTCTCTATCGGTATCTACTTAGGTAGGACCTAGAATGTCTTCTCTTCACAAATCTATGCTCTAAAAATCAGATCTCTATCTGATTTGGAAGTGCTTCAGAACTCCTTCTGAAGTTGTAGCAGCAGCCTGTCGAAGATGCCCTGCAGGCTTCCTGTTCCAGGCATCACCACGCCTTTTTCTTGCACCAGATGAACGTCCAACTCCTTGGACATGAAGAGGGGAGAAAGGAGAGTAGGGAGGATGTGGAGAATAAGAGAGAGGGTGGCAGCTATTGGGTTTGGTGCATAAAACAACTTCCTCTTAAAATCCTAGGCGCGGAAGGATTTATATAGACCCTGTATGCTGCGCAGTGCCATATCATTCAACCAATCAAAAAATTTTAATAAATTTTGGAAAAATTTTGATTGGTTCTTGATGTCATCTAATCACATCAGATAAGAACCCAAGCATCTATCTCAAAGTTGGCACCAACACTGGATAAGGACAAAGAAAGGTTGGCGCCAAAGAGTCCAATCTTTCAAGACTCTCCAACCTTATCCACTTGGGGTGCCCACTTAATCCAATTGGGCTCATGCCATAATCTAATTATGGCACCCAATTTGATGTTGTTTGGCTCCAAAAAAATCCTCCAATAAGCTCTTGCCAAGTGGCCTTCAATTTAAGACCCATATGTCAACTTTTGACAAATGTCCTAAAATAAATTGGCAGGTGATAGGAATTAGTAGGTGCTTGTCTTAAATTCATCTCATGAATTAAGATAAGCCTTTTCTGAGCTGGACAAGCTTCATTTAGACTGAGAAAAATTTTTCCAAGATTCTCTGGATGAGTCAAATCATATTTGGCTCAGTAGAGACAGAAAAGATTACACGAGGAGAAAGTTAGGCTCAATCGTGTGCTAGCACGATTTCCTTGAACCTAATTGGATCTTATCCAAATCAATTGGGTTAGCCCAATTGATGACATCCAGACCCTAACTCTTGTTTGTGTGACCCAGTTAAGTTCAATTTCATATGGTAATGAGATATGTCGTGATCTCATCATCGACATCATCGAAACTCCTTTTGATGGATCAGAACTCTTCTGATTCAGACAATTAGAATGATCGATCATCAATATCATTCTAATTGCTCCCAAAATCTATCAGTGATACCTAGCAGTATGTGGTGGCAACCCATCAGAATTGAAGATAAACCTCTCGATGTAGCTACCTGTGTGATTGAGTTCCTCTATCATGAGTCCCGACTGAATTAGGGTTAAGGTGAACTCGTCAAACCCAACATCAGTCATATAAATCAATCGATCGATCCGAGTTCGATGTAAAACTCTAATAAAAAATACTTTTTTCATTATTTCACTTTACCATGGCCATGGGATTAAGGACTCGATCTTTCGATCATCATAGGACTACTCCTCTCATCTATCGAGGTTGATAGATCCCATCTTGGTGCGACCTAGTTCCTACAATGAATATGCTATATCCAACAAACACCTCAGGGTTTCGAATGGCTAGAAGACCGAGTTATGGTGTAGTCAAACTATAACACACTCAAGGTGAACTATCGATGCACCTCAGGTCAAAGAACTAGACACACAACTGCAGCATCGAGCTAGTCATCGATGAGAAGGTAGACATCTTTATGACTGCTCGATATGGTCACGCTCAATACTCTCATTCTCAATGAATACCTGTACTCTCACTCCGGTGTCTCTACACCATAGACTCAAGATACATCTATCCTAAGAAAGCGATCGTACACCAACCTTCCGGATCGATCACCATCCTCGTGATGATCCTATGGTCAGGAGCTGTTTATGAGTTAGTTATGTAAATTCATGCCTTAAATTTTCAACTCTTGAAAATATGAATTGATATTCTACTAACTCAAAAGATGTATCACAAACACAATATACACAATGTGATAGAAGAATAACCCCTTTATTGATTTATAGTCAAAATTATAAATTTGTCCTTAGATTTGTATAGGAATGTATCAGCCAATCTGGCATCTAGGGCACACATCTAACACCTTTGACCTGAGATCACCATGGTACCATGTATACATGAATCCATATTTTGGTTCACTTCCTAACTTGGTTCTTTGATCCTTGTGTAGGGTGTTTTGGATATGGTGAAATATACATGGAGGTTGTGAGTGGTCAATAAGGAATCAGTCACTCCTAATAAAGAGAGTGAATATCCTATGTGATCTCATAGATTGATAATTTTAAAAGTTTTTGGCCAAAGCAGGATGATAATTAGAAAGAGATTTCTAATATATATCTGTTGAGAAATGTATCCCAAAGTCAATCGTCAGTCTGTTGACGAATGTGCTCATACTTGTAATTGTATATGAATTTTTATTAAGAAAAGTTATTTGGCTTTTTCATCATAAATTTATCCATCTTATTTAAACTCTTTTGTTGTGATGAAGTTTTTAGGACTATAATTAAAAGTATTCATGACCAAATGATATGCTGTTAATAGGATGATAGTAATATCGAGTATAGATCATCGTGTGCCATATGAGTTGGTTGTCCTCTTAATCAAGGAGTGTGGAGATATTGTTATGGCATGCTAATAGAATATAAGAGTATCTTCACATCGAGCATGACCATTTGTCGAGCACTCTGCTCTCAAGAGTAGCTATGAAGGGTATGGGTATAAGTGTCCCTCAGATCTGAAATCACCATAGTAACTTGTAAGCAACTTACTGTACTTTAGCATTAAACCATCTGAGTTTCTAACTCAATGATGAAAGAACACTGGATGCAATCAAGTACTTATCAAGTCGATGTGTGAGTCAAGAAGGAATTGATCCCTCTAAATTTGTAGGAGATATGCATTAGTGTATTTCAATTTAGTAAAACCTTGGTTAGGATAATTCATGTGATGGATTTGAAAGATTGAAATATAATGTGATTGACTAAATTAGGATTGACAGTCAAACCCTAGGTCACCTTGAGTATTAGGATCAAAGGGATAAATTATACGATAACCATATGCCAGTAGGTTCTAGAATATTGCTTTGTAATCTTTCGACCTATTTAGACATTGGGTCCCATTGCTAGATGGTTACATCGATTGGTACAAAAATTATTCTATGCTACCAGCTTAGGTTTGAATCTATGGGGTCACACACATTAGAAGATTTAGTTAGATCTGATGGCTGAAGAGTTCAATTGGATTGTGACTCTGTTGAGGAGTCCCACTAGGACTGAGACTTTGGAGGAGAGTCCCACTGGATTGAGATTCTATTATTAATAAAAAATTAATTAGTAATTAGATTACTAATTAATTCAATTTGATTAAGTAAAGAGCTTTGAATCAAGTTTAATTAAATTAGATTCAATTTGACTTAGTTTGGGTTTAATATGATCAAGCCTGATTGCAAGAAAATTTGATCCTAATTTGATCAGAATTTGGACTCAGCTAATTCCTAATTGGATTATGAATTTATTAAGATGATTAAGATCCTAATTGAATTAGGTTCATTTCTAATATTGGGTTCAAATCAGATTTGATTTGGTTTAAAATTAATTTAGAAATAATGAGTCCCAGTCGGTAGAGACTCTATCCTTATCTCTTACGCCACACCTGGACCCATGCCCATATCTCAACGCCAAATTAGATTTGGCTTGAGCCTTTTGGTGTCAAGGGAGTGGGCCCAGTAAGAGTGGGCACCAATGGATGGTGACTCATAATCTTATCTCCTACCTAATTCGAATGCAATTTGAATTAGAGATAAGGTGATAAGAAGGAAAGAGATTTTTCAAACAAAAAAGGTTGGGAGGTGTCTAATAATTTTTTTCTTAACTTCTATGAGGTATTTTTGGGAATGTGAGATACTAGATCTCCTCCTCACACCAAAGAGAATTTTCTAGAAATTTTGAGATGCCCAAAATTATGTTTTGGCATGGAGATATGGCGCCCCATCCCCTGAACCAAAACCCTAGCACTGGTCTGTAAAAGGAGGGCTTCAATTGTTGATGCCATATCTTGGTTCCCATTGCTATTTTTATTTTTTTAGAGCTCTTTTTCCTCTCCTCTCTTTTTCCACTAGATCTCTTCATCCTTTGGATCATCCAAGGCCCTTGAAGAAGAAGAAGAAATCAGTCTCTATGTTTTTGCAAGCTCGGCACTTCAAGAACCCTAATCTACAC
>NC_025999.2:35140339-35167641 GCF_000442705.2 Elaeis guineensis | reverse complement strand
CCCCTAAGGGGTGTGAAAGTGCTGGCTTACGTCCCGTCCATATCTCATATGGAGTCTTAATTACAGACTTACTTGGAACCCTATTTAATAGATAACAAGCCGATTCGAGTGCATATCCCCAGAAGGATATCGGCAAGCTAGCAAAACCCATCATGGATCGGACCATGTTTAACAGAGTCCGATTCCTCCTTTCAGACACACCATTATGCTGTGGTGTTCCTGGAGGAGTCCATTGGGAGAGAATCCCATTCTCTCCTAGATATGTGAGAAATTCACTAGAAAGGTATTCTCCTCCTCGATCAGATCGAAGAGTTTTAATACTCTTCCCAGTTTATTTTTCTACTTCACTTCGGAATCGTTTGAACATTTCAAATGAATCCGACTTATGTTTCATCAGATAGAGATATCCATATCGGGATAGGTCATCCGTGAAAGTTATGAAGTAGAAATATCCACCTCTAGCACTGGTGCTCATGGGTCCGCATACATCAGTATGTACTAGGCCCAAGAGCTCAGTAGCTCTCTCACCTTTTCCAGTAAAAGGTGACTTGGTCATTTTACCAAGAAGACAGGACTCACAGGTTGGAAGTGATTCACAATCACTTACTTCGAGGATTCCTCTTGAGTCAACCTGTTTATTCTGTTTTTGTTTATATGACCTAGTCTACAGTGCCATAAGTAGATATCTGACACACTATCTAATCTAGGGTGCTTGCCAGTTGAATAGACTACATTAACAGGTTGTGATAACATATACACACCATTGTTCAAATGTCCACAAAAAATAGTAACACCATTCTCAATGATATTACAAATTTGTTTCTTTATTAAAATTTCATAATTATTTTTGGCCAGAAGGCCTACAGAAATGACATTTAAAAAGAAACTGGGACAGAAATGACAATCATTAAGAACAACGATATGGGATTCAAATACAAGTTTCAAGATTCCTAATGCTAGAACTGGAACTGGTCTTCCATCTCCAACGTTCAGGAACCTCTCGCCTTGCTCGAATCTCCTACTGACCTGCAACCCCTGCAACGAATTGCAAATATGGTAAGGGCTACCGGTATCTAATACCCAGTCAGTTATATCACAAATAGAGAAATTGCAAGGAGTTATCATATAAATACCTTGCCCAGCAACAACTTGCTGCTTTCTCTGCTTGTTCGGGTCTAGGGAGGCAATGTACTGGGGACAGTTCCTCTTCCAGTGCCCCCGTTTCTTGCAAAAGAAGCATTCAGCTTGACTCTTATCGGGTTTGATCTTTTTGGTCTGACACTGCACAGTTGTCCTAGCCTAAACTTGTACCTTCTTTGCTTTCTTCTTCTTGTTCTTCTTCCCTTTCTTAAAGGGTCGAGAACCAGAAGATGAACCTCCCACTAAGTTCACCGACTCCTTATGGAGTTGGTGATCTTTCTCAAAGTTCTGAAGTAACCCCAGTAATCCATGGTAGTTTACTTCAGGCTTTGTCATTCTATAATGAGTGAGGAATGGGAGATAAGACTTGGGCAGCGAGTTCAGTATTGCATCTTTCCCAAGCTGCTCATGCAAGGGAAAGCCAAGCTTGCTCAATCGTTCCATCAGCTCGATCATGTACAATACATGATCAGTGACAGAGGCACCATCCTGCATTTTGGCGTTGAAGATGGCACAACTAGTCTTGTGCCTCTCCACGTCATCGGGTGTGCCAAAGGCATCCTCCAACACTTGAAGCATGTCCTTTGGCTGAGCTGTCTCGAATCTGCGACTGAACTCGTCGCTCATAGCAGCTAGCATGATACAGCGCACCGTGGTCCGGTCACTGAGCCACTTCTGGTAAGTGTCTCTGACTGTTCCACGTGCATTGACAGCTGGCTCCTCAGGTGCAGGATCCATTATCACATATAGGATCCGTTCATGCTCCAGGACTATCTTCAACTTTCGGTACCAGCTATCGAAATTGGGTCCCACCAACTTATCATTGTCCAACAATGATCGGAGCGATAGGGAAGTGGCCATATCTGCACAAAAGAAAATCATAACCTAATTAGTAATTGATTCATTAAACCTAAAGATTTGGACTTTAATCAAAAGGTTTCTCCCACTATTTTATTCGAATTGGTAGCCTCTACCTCCAATTCGAGAATTACCCTAATTCCTTAGCGGGTACTAGAATCCACTTAGACTGCACACAAGCCCAACTTTGGTTGGCCAACCCATGTACATCTAAGGGTAGGTTCATAACCAATTGTTTCTCTAAACAATTTCTAGTAATTTTAATTTTGCCCCAAAAACCTAATCAGTAGGCTTTGGCCTCCACTGTAAGGATCCGGTTAGGTCCAACCATTAACATGATCATACTTGGTGTATCTAACCAATGAATGATTAAGCCCAACTTTGGTTGGCTCACCTAACCACCATTAGAGAGACACTTCCAAGTCGTCATATGATGAGTGATAATTCCATTAGTCAACAAGCACCAGGCCTTTGGGTCTGCAATGATTATTGAGTTCATGGACTCATTATCAAATACCTTAATGGGAGGCTATGACTCAGTTATCTCCATAACTTTATCATTTTAAGGACCTAATAATTTTAGAGGATTAAATAATATAGAGGATGAGGTCAGATGAACCAGCTTATCATGATCCTCCCACTGACTTCACCAAGTCAGCTTAAGGGAGACCATTAAAAGGGCTGGTCTAGGAGCACCTAAATCAGTCACACTGATTTACCTAGCTGACATGGGTCAGCTCGAATAGTCAAGTGATCTGATCAAAACATAATTTCACCAAGAGGCCAGGTAAGTTCGATCAGTGGGAGGGTCTGCCAAAGCTTGCCTTAGACACCATCATGAATGGCCAGGTAAGCGGGCTCCCAATTAAAAACCATCGGTCTGGTTTACCTTAGACACCAACTGGTTTAATTAGTTTCGATTAGATCAACCTAACAGTTCGTGCTAGACCGCTTAGCCAAGAATCAAGTCCATTTGGTTCTCGTTAAAGACATGGACTTGACCAACTATAACTATTGTAATTGATCTAGAGAATCCTTGACCTAATCTAAGACAACAATTGATTAGATTTAGTCAATTCTCTAATTAAGTCCATCTTTAATCTAACCATAGGTCTAACCCAATTAATGGACCTAATTCCCACTAACCCATTAACCAATGTGTTATGATTTGTGTCTTAGGTTCTTCAATTCACAATTCTAGAACCTAATCAAACAACTTCTTAATTCTTAATTAAGTTTTGGGCTGAGGTTGGGTTTGGCTTTTCAAAAAATAATTTTCATATTTGTAAAATAATTTTACAATATGATTCTATCAATCATATTGCATGTTTGATTCATAATCAAGATGCAAGTGAAATAAACATGAAACTACTTTAGATCTAATCTAAACAGGTTCATGTAATTGAAATAATTTCAACTTTAAATAATTTCTTTGCATAAAAATTATTAATAAAGAGATTTTATTTCAGATTTAAACATCTTTTAAATCTAATAAATCATAAATTTAATCTAGATCATATCTAACAAATTTATGATTAAAGATAGATCTACACAAACTAGGACAACCTTTGCACTGTAAGGGGTAAACCTTACAGCAGGACAACCTTGCAGTTTGTGATTGATCTAAAATTTTAATTTCAGATTTAATAATCAGATTATAAATTAGATCTAATCTAAGAAATAATCTAAGCATGTACAAATAATCATGTAATAAAGAACCTAGGCTTTGATACCAATTGTAGGAACCAGATCTAGGGTTTCAGGGTTAGATCTTGAAACTTTTTCAAGATCATACAGCGGAAGACTAAAATAAATCAAAATTTATTTTTTAAGATCAAAAAATCCCTAGATCTAAGATCCTATTACATGATTATTACATAGCATTAAATCAAAAATTAAAATATATATAAATATAGTATGAAGTACATGTTGATCATATCAACATGTTTCTATACTAGCTACATCTAATGTATGTATTAAATAATAGATCAGATCTATTACCTTGCAAGTTAGATGCTCTAACCTCGCTGATCCGGGCTTAAGGATGATGTTCAAGCTGCACACGCGTCCGGCCTCTAGGAGTCGTCCACACGAGCCCACGAATCTCGATCAGAAGTCCTGCTTCAGGAAATCAGCACAGTATGCTAGTACTGCGCTGATCCTTCTTTGATGGTTGATCAGGTGCCTCCTTCTTCTTGATTTGGACTCTTCCAAAGATGGAAAGTAGAAGGAGGAGTTTTAGATCTAGATGCTCTCAGGAAACTCAAGATGGAAGGAGGAAAGATATGAAAATAAAAACCCTAGAAGAAGACCCTCTTCTTCTTCACGTTTTTCTCTCTAAATGCCCAAACTTTCGTCTTTTATATCTCCACGACCCAAAGGTATTTCTCTCTGATTTTTGGATGGAAGAAAGGTATCTCAAATATCTATCTCTCCTTCAAATGTCATGAAGAAACTCATCTTATATAAAGAGATATGATAGAGTCCTTGTCTAGGTCAAACACCTAGTCAAGGCTTATCCAAACATGGCAAGTTAAGGGACGCCCAACTCTTGAGCACCTCCTCCATATTTTCGTGCATGGATCACCAGAAAAGGGTGTACAATGTAAACCCTAAAAGCCACAAAAATTCCAAAAAAAATTTGGATAAATTCGGTGCAAAATTGAAAGAGTTTTGGATTTCTAAAACTCTATCTCAAAGAATTCGAAATCCAAACTTATTCCTTTTAGATTTGATCCAAATCACCTTCCATGTAAGAAAGAAGAGAGGAGACCTTTTGTGAACGTGGGAGAGATCTGGAAGAGGGCTTTTGTCGCACAAAATAAGTGGAGATTGGCGTTGAATAAGAGAGAGGGCGTGGAGAAGTTTATGTGGTGCAAGGTGGAATCCTAGTCCTACTAGGATTCTGTCTCATAACTTATTTTAATTTGGTTTCCCAAACCAAATCAAATCAAAATTAGATCAACCCAATTAAAATAGGTCTTAACCTAATTAAGAACCTAATTTAATCAGATTAAATTAGATTTAAATCTGATTTAATTTTCTAATCAAATTAGAAATTAGATTGACCCAAGTCCTAGTTGAACTAGGACTAGTCTTTCCTTGCACTTGGCTTATCCAATAAACCAATTGGACTTGATCCAATCAAGCCCAAAATAAATCTAATTAAATCATATTTAATTAGACTTAATCTCAGCCCATTGGCTTAATCAAATTAAGCCAATTAGCAATCGAATTGCTAATCGATCCTCCTGCAACACTTGCACTGGGTTAAATGTCAATCGTATTGATCATTTAACCCTAGAATATTCTTAATCGTTGATCAACCATCTGATCGGATCATGAACTCTAATGTGTGTGACCTCATAGGTCCGAACCTAAGCCGGTAGCATAGAAAAAATTCCTATACCAATCGAAGTGACCATCTAGCAATGGTACCCGACATCGGATAGGTCGAATGTGTAGAACAACATCCTTAGAACCCATGCGGATATAGTTTTCATATAATTCATCCCCTTGACCAAAATGATCATAGGACACCCCAGAGTTTAACTGTCAACTCTGATCAGGTTGTCCACATTGTATTTCAAAATATCAAATCCATCTGATGGATTACCCTGGCCAAGGTTTTGCTAAATTGAAATACAGCGACTCATTCTTCTCCAACTCTTGGAGTGGTCAATCCCATCTCGATCACACTCTGACTTCGCAAGTACTTGACTGTGCCCAAAGCCTTCCGTCCCTGAATTAGAAATTCAGTTAGTCCAGTACCAAAGCACAGTGAGTTGCTTGCAAGTCACTGAGGTGATCTCAAGTCTAAGGGACACTTATACCTATATCCCATCAGAGACATTCTCGACAGCAGAATGCTCTGGAGTTGGTCACGTTCAATGACGATGTACCCTTACATCTCACCTGTATGCCATACCAGTGTCTCCACACTCTTTGGTTAAGAGGACAACCAACCCATATGGCCTACAGCGACCTATGCTCGATAGAAGCTGTCGTCCTTATTAACAGCCTATCATTTGGTCGTGAACAGTTTTAAGGACTAATCGATAAATCCTCTCTTTATCGAACCTAAATAGTCCTAAGGACTTCATCATAACAATGGAGTTCATTAGAAGATGAAAGCTTATGATGAAGATGCCAAATATATTTTATTTATTAACAAATCAATTACAATACTTGGTTGCTCAACCGTCAACAGCTTGACGATTGGCTTTTTGGGACACATTTCCCAACATTATCTACCCTAACACTTAGCTTATGTCCAAAATTTCTTATAACATAAGCTAGACAGCCCCATATCTTAAGATACTTAAGATTAGGATCATTCCTCTCCATAAATCATATAGAGTGCTTGACACAGATTTTGAAGGTACTCTATTCAAAATATAAGCAGCAGTTTCTAGGGCATGTCTCTAGAAAAAAATAGGTAAATCAGTAAGGCACATTATGGACCACACCATATCTAATAAAGTGCGATTCTTCTTTTCTGCTACACCATTTAGCTGTGGTATATATGGAGGGATCCATTCTGAGAGAATTCTATTTTCTTTAAGATGATCTAGAAACTCATTTGATAAGTATTCTCCTCCTTGATCAGATCAAAGAATTTTAATACTTTTTTCAGTTTATTTCTCGATCATACTTTGATACTCTTTAAATTTATCAAAGATTTCAGATTTGTGTTTCATAAGATACACATATCCAAACCTAGATAAATCATCAATAAATATTATAAAATAAGAGTATCCTCCTCTGGTTTCTATTATCATAGGACCACATACATCAGTACGTATAAGTCTTAATAACTCACTTGTCCTTTCTCCATGTCCACTAAATAGAGTCTTAGTCATTTTTTTCATAAGACAAGATTCACAAGTACCTAATGATTCATAATCATAAGGATCAAAAAACTCTTCTTTATATAACTTGTTAATCCTTGTCTCACTTATATGACCAAGTTGACAATGTCAAAGTAAAATGTTATTCAACTCTTCTCTCTTTCGCTTCTTTCTTTCATCAATATGAAAAATATTATCATTAGATAGCATCAGAAGACTATTATTAATAACACCATGATAAAAAAATTTATTAAAAAAAGAAATTAAGTAACTATTGCTCTTTCTATTTATTTCATAATCTCGTTGTAAAAAAACGATACAGAAATAATATTTCTAATGATCTTAGGCATATAATAACAGTTTTCTAGCTCTAAGATCTTCCTAGAAGATAACTTTAACATATATGTCCGCACAGCCTCTGCTTGGATGGACTCTCCTCCAGTGTCGTAGAGCTCGAAATCATCCTTCTTCAGTACTCTAATGTTCTGCAACCCCTGCAATAATTTACAGATATGAGAACCGCAGGCAGTATCCAATACCCAAGAGTCTGAATTGGAAGAACTTAATGATAAAATTGTATGTATCTCATACATACCTTTTGGTGCATCGCTTGCACTAGCCTTTACAGTTGCAAGATATAACTTGAAATTCTTTTTCCAGTGTCCTGCCTTACCGCAGTGAAAGTAGGTACCCTATCTTGAGACTTTCTTCCCCTTCTTCTTCATCTTGCCACCCTTAGGATTCAGTGCTTTCTTTGAATCCTTAAAATCTGACTTCTTCTTAGAGATTTTATCCATAAAAAGAAATGAAGCCTTTTCTTTATTAATATAACTCTCAGCTATCTTAAGCATATTCAACAGCTCAGGTAAGGAGGTATTCAGTTTGTTCATGTGATAGTTCATGATAAACTAAGCGAATGACTCGAGGAGAGATTGCAGGATCAAATCCTGACTTAATTCTCCATCCATCACAAAATCTAGTTGACCCAATCTAGTAATCAGATCAATGACCTTCAGGATATGATCTTGTACGGATGATCCCTTAGTTATTCTAGCATAGAATAACTGCATACATATCTCATATTTAGCAGTCCTACTCTATTCTCCATACAACTCTTTAAGATTGAAAAGTATGGACTGAGTACCCATGCTCTCATGCTGCCTCTGTAACTCATTGCTCATAGAGGCCAGTATGATGCACTTGACAGACAAACTATCATTCTTCCATATCCGGTACGTGGATACCTCCTCCTCTGTGGCATCATCCCCAATCTCTTGAAGTTCAGGGATGTCAAGAATATAGGAGAGCTTTTTTTGAGTGAGTATTACTTTAAATTTTTCAACCAGTCAAATAATTGGGACCAGTCAACTTGTTGGAATCTAAAATTCTCGCAATGATAGTGAAGATACCTTTTGTAGAATTTAATCTACAATAATTAAAGAATATTATATAAGCAAACAATTCAGGTTGACTCATACAATTAAATAAGATCTTTAGATTTAATTATGTCTCTCACTATTTTATCGAACATCATAACCCTCTACTATGATGAACGAGACATATTTCATATTTATCTTAGTGGGATTGAGATCCTAATTCCTCATAATGATCTTGTGTTAACACAACGAACCCTTATGAGCTCATAGGTAGAAAACTCTTTCCAATTGTATCTCATGCAATTTTCAGTATCATATCTTGGCCTCTAAACATTATTTGTTGAGAAATATGTCCCAAAAGCCAATTATCAACCTGTTGATGGTTGAGCAATCTTGTATTGTAATTATTTATTAATAAATAAAATATATTTTTGGTATTTTCATCATATGTTTTCATCTTCTAATGAACACCATTGTTATGATGAAGTCCTTAGGACTATTTAGGTTTGATAAAGAGAGGATTTATCGATTAGTCCTTAAAATTGCTCATGACCAAATGATAGGATGTTAATAAGGATAACAGCTTCTATCGAGCATAGGTCACTGTAGGCCATATTGGTTGGTTATCCTCTTAGCTAAGGAGTGTGAAGACACTGGTATGGCATGCAGGTCAGATGTAAGGGTACATCATCATTGAACATGACCAACTCCAGAATATTCTGCTATCGAGAATGTCTCTGATGGGATATAGGTATAAGTGTCCCTTAGACCTGAGATCGCCTCAGTGACTTGCAAGCAACTCATTGTGCTTTGATATTGGACTAACTAAATTTTTAATTTAGTGATGGAAGGCTTTTGGGTATAGTCAAGTACTTGTAAAGTTGGAGTGTGATCAAGATGGGATTGACCACTCTAAGAGTTGGAGAAGAATAAGTCACTGTATTTTAATTTAGCAAAACTTTGGCCAGGGTAATCCATCAGATAGATTTGATATTTTGAAATACAATATGGACAACCTGATCATAGTTGATAGTTGAACTCTGAGGTATCCTATGAGTATTTTGGTCAAGGGGATGAATTATATGGAAACTATATCCGCATGGGTTCTAAAGATGTTGTTCTACGCATTCGACCTATCCGACTGTCGGGTACTATTGCTAAATGGTTACTTCGATTGGTATAAAAATTTATTCCTATGCTATCAGCTTAAGTTCAGATCTATGAGGTCACACACATTAGAGTTCATGATCCGATCGAATGGTTGATCAATGATTAAGAATCGTTCTAGGATTAAATGATCAATACGATTAACATTTAACCTAGTGCAAGTGTTGCAGGAGGATAGATTAGCAATTAGATTGTAAATTGGCTTAATTTGATTAATCTAATGGACTGAGATTAAGTCTAATTGAATATAATTTAATTAGATTTAGTTTGGACTTGATTGGATCAAGTCCAATTGATTTATTGGATAAGCCAAGTGTAAAGAAAAACTAGTCTTAGTTCAATTAGGACTTGGTTCAACCTAATTTTTAATTCAATTAAAAAATTAAATCAGATTTAAATCTAATTTAATTTGATTATTTAATTGAATTAAGACTTATTTTAATTAGATTGATTTGATTTTGGTTTGATTTGGTTTGAGAAACTAAATTTGAAAAGTCATAGATTGAATCCTAGTAAGACTAGGATGCCACCTTGCACCACCTTTGCCCCCCCACACCCACTCTCTCTTATTTTGTGCAACAAAATCTTCTCTCCTAGGCCTTCATGTATGCCCAAAGCTTTCCACTCTTTCTCTCTTACATGGAATGTGGTTGTGGACCAAGTCAAGGTAGGAATTAGTTTAGATTTCAAATTCTATGAGATAGAATTTTAGGAAACCAAAACTCTTTCCTTATGGCATTGATTTTATCTAGATTTTTATTAAATTTTCATAACTTTTATGGCATATATCATGCATCCTTTTCTGGTGGTCCATGGCAGAAAAAGAAGGAGGAGGTGCCCAAGAGTTGGGCACCACTTGTCTTGGCCTGTTTGGATTTTCCTTGACTAGGTATTTGACCTAGACAAGGATTCTTCATATCTCTTTATTTAAGATGAATTTCTTCTTGATATTTTTATAGATTATAGAGCATTGAGAGACCTTTAGGGAATGTAAAAATTAAGGATAAAGAATGTTGGGGTATGGAGATATAATAGACACAAGACTAGGTATCTAGGTGAGAGCAAAGAGAAGTAGAAGAGGGTCTTCTTCTAGAGTTGCTGAGTTCACCTCTTCCCTTCCTCCATTTGTGAGTTTTCTGAGAGTGTCTCACATCTAAAACTCCTCTCCTATTTTCATCTTAGAAAGAGTCCAAATCAAGAAGAAGGAGGCATCTGATCGACCATCGAAGAAAAATCAGCACAGTACTAGCATACTGTGTTGATTTCCTGGATTAGGACTTTTGATCTTGATTCATGGCTCATGTGGATGACTCCTAGAGGTCGGATGCATGTGCGGTTGCAACATCATCCTCAAGCCCAGATTAGCAAAGTTAAAACATCTAACTTGCAAGGTAATAGATCTGATCTATTATATTTTCATACATTAGATGTAGTATAGAAACATGTTGATATGATCAACATGTAGTTCTTGCTCTTTATATTTTAATTTTTGATTTAATATCATATAATCATTATAGATCTTAGATAAATTTCCTAGTTTTATAAGATAAATTTTAATTTATTTTAGTCTTTCACTGCCTGATCTTGAAAAAGTTTTAAAATCTAACCCTGAAATCCTAGATCTGGTTCCTTCAATTGGTATCAGAGCCTAGGTTATTTGTTACATGATTATTTATACTTGTTTAGATTATTTTTAGATTAGATTTAATTTATAATCTGATTATTAAATCTAAAATTAAAATTTTTAGATCAATCACGACTGTAAGTTGTCCTGCTGTAAGATTTACCCCTCACAGTGCAAAGGTTGTCCAAGTTCGTGTTGATCTATCTTTAATCATAAATTTGTTAGATGTGATCTAGATTAAATTTATGATTTATTAGGTTTAAAAGGTATTTAAATCTAAAATAAAATATCTTTATTAAAAATTCTCATGCAAAGAACCATCATATATTTGTCTGAAAAATTTGCGCAGTTTAAAGTTAAAATTATTTCAATTACATGAACCTATTTAGATTAGATCTAAAGTAGTTTCATGCTTATCTCACTTGCATTTTGATTATGAATCAAACATGCAACTTGGTTGGTAAAAATTATGTTGTAAAAATATTTTACAAATATGAAAATTATTTTCGAAAAGTGAACCCCAACCCTCAGCTCAAAACTTAATTAAGAATTAAGAAGTTATTTGATTAGTGTTGCCCAGCTATGCAACCCAAGAGGGGGAGTGAATTGGGTTTCTAAAAAATTTTAAGCTTAACTTATGACTTATGAAAAATATTCGATAATAGATAAATAAATAGGGAGAGTAAAGCTAATTCAAGGTTAATGGCTAAAAGCAAGAATGCAAGAGAATAATGAAGAGTTAAAGAAGAGCAATTAGGCACACCACAAACAAAAAGATTTATAGTGGTTTGGTGCCAATCCTTGCACCTACATCCACTCCCCAAGCTCCTACTTGGGAATTTCAATCCACTAACTTATATTCAACCCGAATACAAACGTCGGAAACTCCGACTCTAGCTATCCCAAGCTAGTCCACTTATTTCCTGGGTACAAGCCAACCCAATACACTCCGATTCAAGGTTTGGATCAACCTTCCCTTGTTTTGAAACTCTTCCAAAACAAAAAACACTAACTCAAACAGAGTGTAACAATGAATAGCACAAAAAGTACAGAGAAAGCTCCTTTTATGAGCGTATGAGACTTTAAATATACTTTACTCCAGAAGAAGAAGACCCTTTTTGATTTCCTTAAGGTGGTTGGAGACTTGAATGTGCACTTGAGGAGTTGGTGAGCTTGATTAAAGGCTTCTTGAATGCTTTGAGTGAGCTTTTGCTTAGGGCTGAAAGGTTAGCTTGAAATCCTCTTTTCAAAATCTTTCTTCTTGATTATTGTTTTTGATTTCCACCTTTTTGTCCCTTTTATAGCTTCAGAAATAGTGGAAAATATTCTAGGCTAAAATAAAGCTGTTAGACCATAATAAATGAGCATTAAAAGTACTTAAAATAGGTTAAAAATAGCCGTTGCGAAAAATCCCATCACAGGGGTCGACTCATGGGTCGACTCATGCCTGGGGGTCGACTCATGGGTCGACCTCTGTGGAAAAACATCAGAGAATCGAACGGGATGCAAGGTTCTGTAAAATTGGCTTAAAACCCACAGAGGTCGACTCATGGGTCGACTCATGCCTTGGGGGTCGACTCATGGGTCGACTCACAGGGTGTGCCAAGTCTGTGCCGGCCAGGAATTTCAGCGTGCCAGTCATCTCATGTGCCATGAGTCGACTCATGGGTCGACTCATGATTTTCAAACATGCATATCTTTCAAAATACAAGTCCAAAAATAATAAAATTTTCATCAATGGATCACAAATCTTTTGTTCTATCATTTGATGCTTTCAAATCAGGATTTTGATAAAATTACAATTTTGCCCCTGATGAGCAATAAGACTTTTTCAAGTGAGAAACATTAGTACCCCTTCAACTGCTTTGTAATCATCAAAATCAATCTAAGGAGCAACAATCTCCCCCTTTTTGATGATGACAAAATACTTGAACAAAAGCATTTATATGAATCAATGATCATGAATTTCAAAGGAATGAAATGTATTATAGGTAGTTTGAAGATAAATAGGAAATTTACTACCAACTTATAAGTGCATTTGCTTGAAAAGAAGATTGATTCTTTTGGCATGTGATACATGTGCCCATTTGCATAAATAATTTGCCTATTGCTTAATGATTTGAAAATTTGCTCATTTGATTATGTGATTTTGGTATCAGAGCAGAAAATTTATTTTTGTTATCAGAGCAAAGTAGAATTTACCTTAGGATTTGAAAATTGCGTGTTTGAAAATATCTCATTTGCTTGTTTTTCAATTTTCCTAACATCTTGAAAATTCGCTCATTTTTATTTGATTATTTAATTTTGGTATCAGAGCATGTTTAAAAATTAAGTGTATCAATGCATGTCTAAGAATTAATTTTAAAGTATATCAGAGCATGTCAAATTTTAAGTGTATCAGAGCATGTCTAAGAAGTAATTTTAAAGTTTGATACTTTTCTTTAATTTCTCCCAATCCACTCATTTTGATTTTTAAGTCTTTTATCAATCTTGCTTTTGATATTTTTCTTTAATTTTTTCCCCTTTTTGACATCATCAAACATTGTTAACTCCCCCTCTTTTTTTGAATACATTTTCTCTCTCTCTTTTTATTTCTTCAAACTTCTTCTGCTAATCATTAATTTTACTGACATTAATGTTTACTCCCCCTGAATACAGCAATCATAACACAAAATATGCCATTGAGTACCATAGATATGAGATAGCAACATACATTAAAAGTCAAAGAGTAGATATATAATCAAAAGGTGATTGGTACCATAGCTGTTCCAATACATATTCCATAATATAAAAGTCAACCAGTTAATATCATTACATGGCCCAAAAGATAGATCCTAGAAAGAACAACAGACAAGGCTAGCTACAAGGATCTAGTAGAGCTCATGACTAGATGGATCAGAATCAGATGTATCAGAGATGGGGTGGGGAGATGATGGATCACGACCAAGGACTCATCTTCTACCCCGTCTGCCTCTGCCACGAGTGGAGGTGCTGGCACGAGTAGGTGGGCGAGATGATCCTGAAGGCTGAGAAGCCATAGACTGGACTGCAAGAGAGAGCCTGATGGTGTCAAGAAGGTTCAGAGCTCTCGAAACAGACTGAAGCAGTGCAGTGAACTATGTAGAAGCATGCTCACTAGAGCCTCTGATCTCTCTCCTCAAGAAATCAAATCCACCCTCCAATACACCTCTAAGTCTGGCTGCCTCCGTAGATAGGTCTGAGACCTCAGTAGTGCACTCCTGTGGCTGTGGATGGGCCAGAGCTAATACTTGCCCCTGCAAGTCAAGTACTCTCCCAGTCAGTCTCAAAATGTAACCCTCGAGCTGCTGAATCCGAACTGACTGATCTGAGATCATCTAAAATATAGTGGAGATATGGGGGATCAAGGTCTGATCAGATGCATCTAATGATGTGGATCCTGGTGCAAAGGCTGAAGTGCTCCACTGACGAGAAAGCAAGAAAGCCACACGCTGAGAAATCAGCTCAATCTGATCATCAGCCAATCTAAACTCTGAGGGAGGTGCTCTGCTGTCTGGCTGCTGAACTGGTGTGTGCCTCCTGGTGGACTCTGAAGGGCCAGCCTCTAGATCTGAAACAAACTGGATGTCTGGAGATGCTGCCCTGAAGTCATGGAGAGGTGATGAAGGACCTTCTTCCTCAGCTCTGTCCTCAGCTCTCTCTTCTGCACCCTTGATCCAACCACCATCAATCCTAGTGAATCCCATGCGGTGCAGAGTGTGTTGGTTGATGGTGTCAGAGTGAGAAAGCCTAGTAGATGCCTCCCCCTCAAAACTAACTCCAAACCTCCTGAATACCAAGGTGAGGGCCATACCAAATGGCAGATGAGCTTTGGATCTATTCAGGATTTCCCTCATGGCTTCTATCATTAATGCAGGGAGGTTTAGGAGGGTTTGGGTAATCACATGAAACATAATACAGATGTCTCGGCCTGAAAGAAGGTCATGTCTACCACTTCTTGGGAAGAAAAGCTTTGTTACCAATTGATGTAGAATTCTCATTTCAATGGACAGGATCTTGGCTTCTAGTTTATCTAGGCTTCCCAAGTAGGTTCCTCCTAAAATCACATTGATTCCTTCTTCCTTCACTGGGAGTTCCATGTTTGAGTATCCCTCACAGGAAAATGAAGAATCTCTCCCAAAATAACAGGATCTAAACAGATATCAATACCCTTAACAGTGGATGTTACTGTTCCATTGCCATAGCACAAATTTAGATAAAACTCTCTAACCAGATCCACATATGTAACTTCTTTAAGTGAACAGTAAAATTCCCAACCTTGGTTTTTGATCTTTGAACCAATGGAGAACCGCTCTTTTTCAAAAAATCTAAAGTCAACATTTTTCCTGGGTTCTACCTTTCTGACAGATAGAGAAATTTTACTAGGGCTTAATGGAGACTGAGCGGAACCTGGAGCAGATGCCGAAGCAGGAATGGAAGCAGAAGAGATCTAAGAAGCTTGCCTTTTCCTGCGCACGCCCTCTTCCAA
Organism: Elaeis guineensis; assembly: GCF_000442705.2. Lineage (NCBI taxonomy): Eukaryota > Viridiplantae > Streptophyta > Magnoliopsida > Arecales > Arecaceae > Elaeis > Elaeis guineensis. The sequence continues at coordinate 35,152,119 of NC_025999.2, read as the reverse complement.
CTCACGGACTGATTTCCTTCTTTGAGGGAGTTTTATTTTTGGAGCCATTCTCACCACCAGAACAAGCAAGGAGACTTGGAAGATCAAATGTGTGAGGAGATAGAGGGTTATTAGGGGATGGAAAGAGATTTTTTTTAGAGGAGAGAAACCCCATTTGGAAGAGAATGGTGGAAGCTAGGGCATGCTCCAACCGCTCCAATCACGGAAGAAAAATGGGAATAGCGCCTTTCCCAAGGGGCAATTTAAGGTGGAGAGGTGATGGGAGAAGGATCTTGGGCTTAGACCTTGGATTTGGAGAGAAAGAAGAAGAGGACTATGGGTTTTGGAGGGAGGAAGATAAAGATGGAGAGGGTCGGCTCATGAACAGGGTTTTAACCAAAAAGAGAGGAATCCGTGGGTTTTGGCCAAAAATTACAAGTATGCCATTGGGTCGACCCTAGGGGGTCGACTCATGATTCACAAAATTTCAGAAAAATTATGAATAAATTCTGAAAAGATTCAGAACTCTGGGAGAAAAATTTTTGCTCTATGTAAAGTTGTGAGAATGATAATCTTGAGCTTTTAGGTCCAAGAGAAATGATGAAAATTGAGTTTAAAGAATTTTTGACATTGATTCCTTAGAATTAGAGAGATATTTAAGCAGATGGATCAAGAATTCCTAGCTCTCTCATAATTTCACAGAATCTATCTTCACTTAGGGTCTTTGTAAAAATATCGGCTAATTATTTTTCAGTACAAATATAGTCAAGAATTAAATCTTTGTTTTGAACATGTTCTCTTATAAAATGATGTCTGATTTAATATGTTTAGACCTAGAATGCTGAATTGGATTTTTAGTAAGATTTATGGCACTAGTGTTATCACATATTATGGGTGTTTCATTAAGTTTGATACCAAAATCTTCGAGTTATTGCTTAATCCACAAGATTTGAGCACAACAACTTTCGGCTGCAATGTATTCGGCCTCGGCCGTAGACAGTGCTACCAAATTTTGTTTCTTGCTAAACCAGGAGATTAGATTAACTTCCAAAAAATTGGCAAGTTCCACTAGTACTTTTTCTATCTAATCTACATCCAGCAAAGTCAGCATCTGAATATCCTATTAAATCAATTAATGAGTCCTTAGAGTACCATAATCCTAGAGTTTGAGTACCATTTAAATATCTAAGGATTCTTTTAACAGCATTCAAGTGAGATTCTTTAGGATTAGATTGAAATCTAGTACTGTTGCCCAGCTATGCAACCCAAGAGGGGGGTGAATTGGGTTTCTAAAAATTTTAGGCTTAATTAATTACTTATGATGAACAAAACAAAGACTTTAATTCAATATTAATTACCTAAAGCAGGAATGCAAGGATATAATAAAGAAATAAAGAGAAACAATAAAGCACACCACAAACACAAGGATTTATAGTGGTTCGGTGCCAACCTTGCACCTACATCCACTCCCCAAGCTCCTACTTGGGAATTTCAATCCACTATACTTGTATTCAACCCGAATACAGAACGTCGGAAACTCCGACACTAGCTATCCCAAGCTAGTCTACTTGTTTCTCGGGTACAAGCTAACCCAAAATACTCCAATTTCAGGTTCGGATCAACCTTCCCTTGTTTTGGAAATCCTCCAAAAACAAGAACAATTACTCACAAAGAGTAAAAAAATTTAGAGCACAAATTAATACAATAACAGCTCCTTAAATGAGCGAATATAACAATAAAAATACTTTACTCAAATGAAGAAACCTTTTTGGATTTTCTCAAGGTGGATGAACGCTTGAATGAATGCTTGAGAAGAGGATGATCTTTGATTGAAGACTTCTTGAAGGCTTTGAAAGATCTCTTGATCAAGGTTGAACAATAGGCTTGAAAGATCCTCTCTTTGAATGCTCTTGCTTTTCTCTTTCACAATCTCTCTTGTATATTGTGGATCCTCTCTCTTTTTCTTTTGGGTATTTCGTTGATCTCAGGCTTTCTCGTGTAGATTTTGGATCCTTTTGTATATAGGTTTGATCTCTCCTTTTTGATCTAGCAATTTCTTTCACCATTTGAAATATTTTATAGCAATAAGAAACAAGAGAAAACAATTTTGGCAGATAAAGAGCCGTTAGAGCAATTTTAGGAAGCATAAAAGGCAATTAAAATGGGCAAAAAAATAGCCGTTGCTGACATTTTCCGTCGCAGGGGTCGACTCATGAGTCGACTCATGCTTCAGGAGTCGACTCATGAGTCGACTTCTGTTGCAAAGACCAGAGAATGAGTTTCTGGAAATTCTTGGCTCAAATCAGCAGGGGTCGACTCATGAGTCGACTCATGCCTTGTGGGTCGACTCATGAGTCGACTCACAGGTCATGCCAAGCCAGAAAACTAGCGTGCCAAGGGGAATTTTTGCATGCCAATCAGCTCATAGTGCCATGAGTTGACTCATGAGTCGACTCATGCACTTCAAACCTTCATAACTTCAAAAATATAAGTCCAAACACAATAAAATTTTCACCAATAGATTACAAATCACTTGTTCTACCAAATGATACTATCAAATCAGGATTTTAGTAAAATTATGATTTTGCCCTTGAAGAGCATAAAGACTTTTTCAATTTAAAATATTTGTATCCCTTCAATCTGCTTTGTAATCATCAAAATCAATCTAGGAGCAACAATCTCCCCCTTTTTGATGATGACAAAATATTTGAACAAAAGTATTTATGTGAATCAATAATTTCAAAAGAATGCATTATACATTTATATACTTGAAAAGAGTAAGATTCTTTTGGCATGTAATATAAATGATCATATACAAAAATAGTTTGTCCATCTTCTTAAAGATTTGAAGATATGCTCATTGGAATATGTGATTTTGGTGTTAGAGCAGAAAACTTATTTTTGTTATCAGAGCAAGTTGTATTTTGAAAATTTGCTTATTTTCATTTGATTTTAGTTTTAGTATCAGAGCAAAAATTAATTATGTGCTTTAATTGCTTTTGATACAAAAAAATAATTATGTGTGCCAAAGCATGTTTGAGAGTTGATTTTGAAAGTGTATTAGCTCATTTTGAGTTTAAGATATATCAGAGCAAGAGAAAAATAAATTTTGCAATGTATCGGAGCAAGAAAAATAATTTTACAATGTATCAGAGAAAATTTTATAATGTATCAGAACAAACTTTATGATGTATCAGAACAAATTTTATGATGTATCAGAGCAAGTTAAAAAAATTTTAAGATGTATCAGAGTAAGTTGGAATTTTGAAGTATATCAGAGCATATTTAAATTTTTAAAGTAAATCAGAGCATATGTAAAGAAGTAATTTAAAAGTTACATAATTGCATTGTACTTAGCATTGTACTTTTGATATTGTTCTTTAAATTCTTCAATTAATTTCTCATAATTTGTAGTTTTACTTTTGATGGGTTGCTTTTTCTTTAATTGCTCATAATTGAATTGCTTTTTGTTTAATTTCTGTTTGATGCCAAATTTCTCATAATTTAGGGTTTTGCTTTTAATGAGTTGCTTTTTGTTTAATTTCTCCCCCTTTTTCTCATAATTTAGGGTTTTGCTTTTAATAAGTTGCTTTTTGTTTAATTTCTCCCCTTTTTGACATCATCAGACATGGTTAACTTCTCCTTTTTCTGAAACATTCTTTAATTTCTCCCCCTTTAAAGTTAATCACAGATGTTTGCTCCCCCTTAATACAGCAATTATTAACAGCAAACAACAACAAAGAGAAGACATTATTTCAACAAGGAGAATATATATATAACCAAAATATGATCAACATCATTACAAAAGGTAGAAATATAAGTAAAAGATGATTCCATTAAAATCATAATTGTTTCAATACATAGTTCATATTATAATAATCAACCAGCTAATTGTCAATACATGGCCCCAAAATACAGATCCTAGAACAAGACACTAACACCTAGGATCTAATAATGATCAAGACAAGTCATGGATCGGAGTCATCAGATATGGTATGAGAAGCTGATGGATCAGAAGTGCGTCCTCTACCCCGTCTGCCTCTGGCACGAGCAGGAGAGCGAGATGAACTGGGAGGCTGAGTACGCTGAGATGCTAAGGACTGAACAGAAAGGGTGAGTCTAATGGAATCAAGTACGTTCAGTGCTCTGGAAACAGACTGTAGTAGAGCAGTGAACTGAGTGGTAGCATGCTCACTCGATCCTCGGATCTCTTTCCTCAGTAACTCATATCCACCTTCTAGTGCTCCTCTGAGCCTGCCAGCCTCTGCAGTGAGGTCTGTGACCTCAATAGTTGACTCCTGTGGCTTGGGATGGGCCAATGCAAGGACTTGCCCCTGCAAGTCTAGAACTCTGCCAGTCAGTCTCCAGACTGTGTCCTCAAGCTGCTGGATCCGGATGGACTGATCTGTTATCATCTGAAATACAGTGGAGATGTGGAGAGTAATGGTCTGATCAGAAGAGGTGGCTCCAGGTGCAAAAGAAGTACTACTCCACTGACTAGACAGCAAAGAAGCCACACGCTGTGATATATGCTCGATCTGATCGTCAGCCAGTCTGAACTCTGAATGAGGTGCTCTGCTCTCTGGCTGATACACTGGTGTGGGCATCCTAGTAAACTCTGAAGGGCCAGCCTCTGTATCAGGAATGAACTGGATAACTGGTGATGCTGCCCTAAAGTCATGAACAGGAGATGATGGACCTTCTTCTTCTACTCTGTCTTCAACTCTGTCTTCAGCTCTTTCCTCAGCTCTCTCCTCAGCTCTCTCTTCAGAGCCCTTGATCCAACCACCATCAGTCTTTGTAAATCCCATTCGGTGTAGGGTGTGTTGGTTGAAAGTGTCCACATGAGAGATCTTAGTAGAAGCCTCCCCCTCACAGCTAACTCCAAACCTCCTAAATACTCTAGTAAGGGCCATACCATAAGGCAAGTGTGCCTTGGATCTGTTCAAAGTTTCTCTCATGGCCTCTATCATAAGTACAGAGAGGTTCAGGGGGGTCTGAGTGATGACATGAAACATGATACATACATCTCTGCTGGAAAGTAAGTCATGCCTACCACTCCTAGGAAAGAAGAGCTTTGTTACCATCTGATGCAGGACCCTCATCTCAATGGACAAAATCTTTGCTTCCAATTTGTTTAAACTCCCTGAATAAGTTTCTCCTAAAATAATTCTGATCCCCTCTTCTTTTACTGGGAGTTCCATATAAGAGTAACCTTCACTAGGCAACTGAAGTATTTCTCCCAATATCCTAGAATCCAAGCAGATATCAATTCCCTTGACTGTTGAAGTCACTGATCCATCTCCATAAAGTAGATTCTGGTAGAATTCTCTAACTAGGTCAACATAGGTGACTTCCTTAAGGGAGCAGTAGAATTCCATCCTTGGTTTTTAATTTTACTTGCAAAAGTAAAACCTTCTTTCTCAAAGAACCGAAAATCTATATTCTTCCCGGTTTCAACTTTTCTATCAGAAAGAGGATTCTTACTGGGGCTTAGGGAGGATTGAGGGGGACCTTGAGTAGATACTGAAGCTGGAGTGGGATCAGTGGAAGACTGAGCATGCCTTTTCTTTCGGACAATTTCTTCAGGCTCACGGATTGATTTTCTTCTTTGGGGAAGTTTCATCTTCGGAGCCATATTCAATATAGTAGCAGGCAATGAGACTTGGAGGAGTGGAGGAGGGATCACAAGAGAGTGAAGAGGGATTTTGGTGGAGAAAAGAAGTGGATTTTGGAAGATCGGTGAAGTGCTAGGGCACGTTCCAACCGCGCCAAACAATGTGAGAAAGCACAAAAAAATTCCTTTCCAAGGAGGCGATTTTTGGTGGAGAGGAGGAGGGAGAGTTGCTTCGAATTGGATCCTTGGATTTGGAGCAAAAGGAGTTGGAGAAGACGGCTTTTGGAAGGAGGACGATGAGAAGATGAGTCGTCTCACGAACAGGGATCCAATATAAAGACAATGAGCCCGTGGATAGTTTGAGGAAATAACAAGTTTGCCATTGAGTCGACTCATGGGGGTCGACTCATGAAGTTCAGAAATTCAGAAAAAATATGAATAAATTCCAAAAAAATTCGAAATTTTGGGAGAAGAAATTTTGCTCAATGATAAGTTTTTAGAATGATAAATTTGAGCTTTTGGGACCAGGATAGATGTTGGAAATTGAGCTCTAAGAGTTTTTGATATCAATTCTTTGAAATTGAGAAATTTTAGGCATATGGATCTAGAATTCTTAGATTTCTCCTAATTTCATAGAATCTATCCTCACTAAGGGCCTTTGTAAAGATATCAGCTAATTGATTTTCAATGCAAATATATTCAAGAATTACATTTTTATTTTGAACATGTTCTCTTATAAAATGATGTCTTATTTCAATATGTTTGGATCTTGAGTGTTGAATTGGATTTTTAGATAAATTTATGGCACTTGTGTTGTCACATCTTATTGGTGTTTCATTAAGTTTGATTCCAAAGTCTTCGAGTTATTGCTTAATCCACAAGATTTGAGCACAACAACTTCCGACTGTAATGTATTCGGCCTCAGTCGTAGACAGTGCCACCGAATTTTGTTTCTTGCTAAACCATGAGATTAGGTTAACTCCAAGAAATTGGCAAGTTCCACTTGTGCTTTTTCTATCTAATTTACATCCAGCAAAATCAGCATCTGAATATCCTAATAAATTAATTTGTGAGTCCTTAGAGTACCATAACCCTAGAGTTTGAGTACCATTTAAGTATCTAAGGATTCTTTTAACAGCATTCAAATGAGATTCTTTAGGATTAGATTGATATCTAGCACATAAACAAACACTGAACATGATATCAGGCCTACTTGCAGTTAAATATAATAATGAGCCGATCATACCTCTATAGTATTTTAAGTCTACACATTTACCTTCATCATCCTTGTCAAGCTTACATGAGGGACTCATTGGTGTGCCAATTGGTTTGCAGTTCTCCATTCCAAATCTTTTGAGTAGTTCCTTGGTGTACTTGCTTTGGGTGATGGAGATTTCCTATTTTGATTGTTTGATTTGTAGTCCGAGGAAGAAGGTGAGTTCTCCCATCATGCTCATCTCGAACTCTCCCTGCATAAGCTTAGCAAAGTATTGACAAAGGGATTCATTAGTAGACCCAAAAATTATGTCATCAACATAAATTTGTATAATTAGCATATCATTTTGATTTCTTTTAATAAATAGGGTTGTATCTACATTTCCTCTTGTAAAACCATTATTTAGTAAAAATTTGCTTAGCCTTTCATACCATGCTCTAGGTGCTTGTTTTAATCCATATAAAGCTTTATTTAATCTAAAGACATGATTAGGAAAAGCATGATTTTCAAATCCAGGAGGTTGTTCTACATATACTTCTTCAGCAATATATCCATTTAAAAATGCACTTTTAACATCCATTTGAAATAACTTGAATTTCATAAAGCAAGCATATGCAAGTAGAAGTCTAATAGCTTCTAATCTAGCAACAGGTGCAAAGGTTTCATCAAAATCAATTCCTTCTTCTTGATTATATCCCTTAGCAACCAGTCTTGCTTTATTTCTAATTACATTTCCATGCTCATCTAATTTATTTCTAAAGACCCATTTTGTGCCAATTATTGAATAATTTTTAGGTCTAGATACTAAGATCCAAACATTATTTCTTTCAAATTGATTAAGTTCCTCTTGCATTGCATTAATCCAGTTATGATCATTTTCAGCTTCTTCAAAAGTTTTAGGTTCAAGTTGAGATACAAAAGCATAATGATTAACTACATCTCTAAGTGAAGAACGGGTTTTTACCCCATGCATAGGATCACCAATAATTAACTCCTTAGGGTGGTTGTGAGCATACCTCCATTCCTTGGGTAGGTCATTTGTACCTTGAGGTTGTTCTTGCGTTTCTTCACCTCTCTCATTTTGTTCGTCTTCTTGATCCTTGTCTTCTGGAGTTGCTGAATCTTTCAGAGTGATCTCCTTCAAACCTTCTATTAGTGGATCTGCATCATCAACACCCTCATTCTTCCTTGAAGGAAGATCGTTAGATTCATCAAAGACAACATGTATGGACTCCTCAACTATTAAAGTTCTTTTGTTGAAAACTCTAAATGTTTTACTAGTGGAGGAGTAACCTAGAAAGATTGCTTCATCTGATTTTGCATCAAATTTACCAAGTTTTTCTTTGCCATTGTTTAATACAAAACATCGGCAACCAAATACATGAAAATATGCAATATTTGGTTTTCTTCCTTTCCAAAGTTCATAGGGGGTTTTCTTTAAAAATTGTCTAATTAAAGCACGATTTAAAATGTAACATGCTGTGTTAATTGCTTCCGCCCAAAAATATCTTGGAAGGTTGCTTTCACAAAGCATGGTACGGGCCATTTCTTCTAAGGTTCTGTTTTTCCTTTCAACTACCCCATTCTGTTGGGGTGTCCTAGGAGCAGAGAAGTTATGGCCAATTCCATTTTTATCACAAAAATTTTCAAAATCTTGATTTTCAAATTCAGTTCCATGATCACTTCTAATATTTTGAATTGAAAAACCTTTTTCATTAGTGACTTTTCGATGAAATTTAGTGAAAATATGAAAAGTTTTATTTTTGTGTGCCAAAAAGAAAACCAAGTAAAACGAGAGTAATCATCTATAATTACAAAGCCATATCATTTTCCTCCTAGACTCGTGGTTCTAGTTGGTCCAAATAAGTCCATATGTAAGAGCTCTAGAGGTCTAGAAGTTGAAACAGTATTTTTGGATTTAAATGAAACTCTAGTTTATTTTCCTAATTGGCATGCATTACAAATTCTATCCTTTTCAAAATTAATTTTGGCAAACCAAGAACTAGTTCTTTCTTAATTAGTTTTGAAAGAGAATGCATGCTAATATGTGCAAGTCTACGATACCACAGCCAACTAGTCTCATTAACTTTAGCATTTAAGGAAACTAGGCATTGCATGTCTAATTTAGCTAAATCATTCAAATCTACCATATAAACATTGCCATGCCTATGTCCTATAAATTTAATACCATCGTTAATAGGACTAGTCACAATGCAAACAGATGATTCAAAAATAACTTTATACCCTTTGTCACAGAATTGACTAATGCTAAGTAAGTTATGCTTTAAACCTTTAACTAATAAAACATTCTCAATGTATTTGGAGGGAGTGATACCAATGTTACCTATCCCGATGATCTTTCCTTTGCCATTATCTCCAAAGGTGACCATCCCTCCATCCTCAGCATCAAGCGTGATGAATTGTGATTCATCACCAGTCATGTGTCTCGAGCATCCACTGTCAAGATACCATTTCCTGTTTCCTTCTTGGGATGCTAGACACACCTGCAAGCAAAGGTCAAGTTTCTATCTTAGGTACCCAAGCTTTCTTGGGTCCTTTTAGGTTAGTCAAAATGGTTCCTTTTGGAACCCATATTTTCTTTGTGTTTGCATATTTGTTAATAAGATATGTGTATGATTTATGTCCTATTCTTCCACATTTGAAACAAGTAATATTTGTAGACTTGTTACTTGAATAATTTACATAAATATCCTTCAGAAACTTTTGTTTCTTCAGAGGTTTATAGCCAAGTCCAGCCTTATCATATATAGCTTTCTGATTATCAAGGATCATATTTAGTTTGTTTGAACTTAAGGTGAACTTATCTACTATAGGTTTCAGCTTGTTAATTTCATTCTTTAAGTTTTGATTTTCTTGAATCAAGGTGGATTTTTCAATTGAAAGGTTTTCAGCTTGTTTCACTAAGGACTGATTTTCCAATTTCAGTTCTTTATTTTTCTTCCCTAGTTTCTTTAATTCATCAATTGAATCATAGAATGCTTCATGCAATTCTTCAAAAGTAAATTCACTAGTGGATTCAGAAGTTACCTCATTTTCGTGTGCCATCAGGCACAGGTTGGCTTGTTCTGTTGAGGTTTCCTCGTCGGAGCTTGAGTCATCACTCGCACTCCAAGTCGCCATCATTGCTTTCTTTTTGAACTTTTTGGGACCTTTCTTCAGTTGTGGACATTCGGATCTGAAATGTCCCGGCTTCTTGCACTCGTAGCATATAAGGGGTTGATCTTTCTCTTTCTCTTTGCTTTGTTCCCCTTTTGTGAACTTCTTTCTCATCCCCTGTTTCCTTTTTTCTTAGGAACTTGAATCTTCGGGTGATGAGTGCCATCTCTTCATCCTGTTCTTCATCTTCAGTGTCATCCGTTTCATCATCAGGCGAAGCTGTGGATTTAAGGGCAATGGTTCTTTTCTTTTTGACTTCATCCTCTTGATGTTGCTTCATGCTGAGTTCATGAGTCATCAAGGATCCAAGAAGCTCTTCTAGAGGTAGAGTGTTCAAGTCCTTTGCTTCTTGGATGGCAGTCACCTTGGCTTCCCAAGTTCTTGGCAATGACCTGAGAATCTTTCTTACTAGTTCACTGTTAGTATAAGATTTGCCAAGACTCTTCAAACCATTAATTATATCAGTAAAACGAGTAAACATAGTAGTTATGGACTCATCATGCTCTATTTTGAACAATTCATATTTATGCACTAGCATATTTATTTTAGTCTCTTTTACTTGATTTGTTCCCTCATGGGTTACTTCTAACCTATCCCATATTTCTTTAGCAGATGCACAAGTAGAAATGCGATTAAATTCATTTGCATCTAGTGCACAATAAAGAACATTCATAGCTTTGGCATTTAATTGTGCCAATTTCTTATCAACCTCATCCCATTCTTTCTCGGATTTGGTTGACTCCTCACCATCTATAATCTTGGTGGGTGTGTGAGGACCGTTCACTATGATACTCCACATATCATAGTCGAGTGCTTGTATGAATATCTTCATCCGAGCTTTCCAATAGGTGTAATTAGACCCATTGAAAAGTGGAGGTCGGTTTGTAGATTGCCCCTCGGCTAGACAAGTACCGACATGGGTTGCCATAGATCTTTGGCTCTTTGATTGTTAGATCAAAGAAGGGCTAGAGCACCGGGCTCTGATACCACTTATTGCCCAGCTATGCAACCCAAGAGGGGGGGGTGAATTGGGTTTCTAAAAATTTTAGGCTTAATTAATTACTTATGATGAACAAAACAAAGACTTTAATTCAATATTAATTACCTAAAGCAGGAATGCAAGGATATAATAAAGAAATAAAGAGAAACAATAAAGCACACCACAAACACAAGGATTTATAGTGGTTCGGTGCCAACCTTGCACCTACATCCACTCCCCAAGCTCCTACTTGGGAATTTCAATCCACTATACTTGTATTCAACCCGAATACAGAACGTCGGAAACTCCGACACTAGCTATCCCAAGCTAGTCTACTTATTTCTCGGGTACAAGCTAACCCAAAATACTCCGATTTCAGGTTCGGATCAACCTTCCCTTATTTTGAAATCCTCCAAAAACAAGAACAATTACTCACAAAGAGTAAGAAAATTTAGAGCACAAATTAATACAATAACAGCTCCTTAAATGAGCGAATATAACAATAAAAATACTTTACTCAAATGAAGAAACTCTTTTTGGATTTTCTCAAGGTGGATGAATGCTTGAATGAATGCTTGAGAAGAGGATGATCTTTGATTGAAGACTTCTTGAAGGCTTTGAAAGATCTCTTGATCAAGGTTGAACAATAGGCTTGAAGATCCTCTCTTGAATGCTCTTGCTTTTCTCTTTCACAATCTCTCTTGTATATTGTGGATCCTCTCTCTTTTCTTTTGGGTATTTCGTTGATCTCAGGCTTTCTCGTGTAGATTTTGGATCCTTTTGTATATAGTTTTGATCTCTCCTTTTTCTGG
>NC_025999.2:35063279-35140239 GCF_000442705.2 Elaeis guineensis | reverse complement strand
CAACCTAATGTGCCCCCACAGCCCTGTTAGGGACAGGAGGAAAACCTCGCCCTAACTTGAGCAATGTCGAAGGCCCGGTTCTTTTAGACCGGATGGGGGGAGAGGCCTTGCAACGCCCTAATGTGCCCCCACAGCCTGTTAGGAACAGGAGGAAAGAACCTCGCTACTAATGAGCAAAGTTGAAGGCCCGGTTCTTTTAGACCGGAGGGGGGAGAGGCCTTACAGCGCCCTAAGCGCCCCCACAAGCCAGGCTGATGACGAGAACCTCGCCACCGGCCCAAGCAAAATGGAAGACCCGGACTCCTACGGGAGCCGGGTTCCGCCGCAAAGGTAGGCTCCACCCGGACTCCTACGGGAGCCGGGTTCCACCGCCAAGGTAAAACTTCACCCGGACTCCTACGGGAGCCGGGTTCCGCCGCAAGACCACCCGGACTCCTACGGGAGCCGGGTTCCCGCCGCCAAGAAACTTCACCCGGACTCCTACGGGAGCCGGGTTCCGCCGCCAAGCAAGACTTCACCCGGACTCCTACGGGAGCCGGGTTCCGCCGCCAAAGCAAGACTTCACCCGGACTCCTACGGGAGCCGGGTTCCGCCGCCAAGCAAGACTTCACCCGGACTCCTACGGGAGCCGGGTTCCGCCGCCAAGCAAGACTTCACCCGGACTCCTACGGGAGCCGGGTTCCGCCGCCAAGCAAGACTTCACCCGGACTCCTACGGGAGCCGGGTTCCGCCGCCAAGCAAGACTTCACCCGGACTCCTACGGGAGCCGGGTTCCGCCGCCAAGCCAGCTTCACCCGGACTCCTACGGGAGCCGGGTTCCGTCGCCCGGTAAGACTTAGCCCGGACTCCCACGGGAGCCGGGCTCTCATCGCCACTTCTACGACAGGGGTCAATGATGGTAGCAAGACTCGGCCGCGCAACAAGATCGGATGGAAGGAAGGAGCCCCCCCCCCCACGGCGACATCTACATCAAACAAGCCAAACGACAAGAAAGGCCCAACAATCGACATTATCAGTACTACACGTGAACAAGGTAACACAAAGCGCTCCTTTTTCCATTTTCAATATATACACTACAAAGCCAGAGCGGCCAGAAAAAGAAAAACAAAACGACAAAAAGAAAATAGCTACATAAAGACAAAGGGGCTCTAAGGGGGCCCTGCCTCCTCCGACCTTGAGTCGCCACCTGCATCCCTCAACCAGGACGGCCTCAGGCTCTCCACCGTTTCTTCTAGTTCTTCCTTCTTTCGCAGCACGTCCTGGAGCGCCTGACGAAGTCGCCGGACCTCAGCCTCCGCTTCCCGATGCCACTTCCGCAACACTTCAGACTCCGCCTCTGCGTCCGCGACGGCCTTCCGCTCAAGCCCCAGTTGAATTTTTACTTGTTGTAGCTCAGCTGTCTTCTCCCCAAGGAGACAGAAATCCCTTCGACAGAGCCTCTCAGGGCTTGGAGCTCTTCGTTATCTTGGCGTTAGCAAGCTGCGCCCTAGTAATCAACTGCCTCTGGAGACGGACTACCTCATCCGCCACTCGACGGAATCTCCCCTTGTACTCCTCTACCTGTCGGCGCCAGCTGGCCCGCTGCACATCGTGGCTCATCTCAGCATCTTGAAGCTGCTTCTGGAGGTCGGAAAACTTTTTTGTGACCATATCTGCTCATCCCGTGCTGCGAGTCGGGGGTGAGTTCCCTTCCAGCTGGCCGATCCTCCTCTTGGGCAGCCGGACAGCTCCACTTTAGGGCGCTGATCCTGGCCTCTTGAGCCCAAGTTCGGTCACTGGCGCTCTTCTTACATTCCTCAAGCTCTTTTGTGAAGCTCGCCTTCCTCCGACTGTAGTCCATGATCGCCCGCACTTGGATACTCCTGAAGTGGGCTGCCTCGGCAGCGGCCTCGGAGTAGCATTTTTTCGCCTGGCGGAGCTCGCCCTCCGACTTTTTCAACTTCTTCGTCAAGTGGAGGACCTCCTTTTTGAGCCGCTGGATAGTCGACTTCAGCGGGACCCCCAGGGGCAGGGGGAGTGCTTCGGCGGGGCGCTGCCATTGGAAGAGGCAAGCGTCAAAGACCGATTCATTACAAGAAGAAAGGCCGGAAAGAAGGAGCAGAGGGAGAAAAAAATCATCCACAAAAAGGAATTCGGCTTTATTGATTGATCTTGAAGACAAATGAAAAGGAAGCATGATAACAAAAGAAAGATACAAGGTCGGAGGTCTCAGACCTCGGGAGCGGGGGTGGAGAGTTCGGCGCGGGGGGTGCAACTGCTGTGGCGGCGGGCGAAGGGCCGGCCTCGTCGTCGGACTCCTCCAAGAATTCGAGGCCAAGATCGGGATATCTGCTGGCCACCTTCTCCCGGCAAAGCTCAAACCCCTTGGTAAATGCCTCCAGGCCGAACTGGACGTTCAGCTCCCTCATCTCCGCGGAGGCCTTGAACTCCTCCACCGCAAGGGTCCTGGCCTCCGAGACCAGAACCGGAGTTTGCTCGGCCAGCTGGGCGACCTCGGCCTCCGCCTTCCTCACCGACTCCTCCAGGCTCCGTCTCTCCGCCTCCCGGGCTTGTCTCTCCTCCTCCCGGGCTTGTCTTTCCTCTTCCCGGTCCTGTCTCTCTCTCTCCAGGGCCTCCCGGAGGGCGGCCACCTCGGCCATCTTCGCTTGAAGACGAACAACCTCGTCTTGGCAGCGCTCCTCTGCCCGGAGGAGATCCCTTCTCATGCGGCCCGACGCCTCGACATAGGCGAAGAGCTGGTGCCCGATCTGCAAAGATAGATGGAGAATTACAACAAAGACCGAGGCAACTGTGCAAATAAAAATCCGCTCACCTCAAGAAAGGACCCCAAGGTGTCCCAAGCCCGCTGCTCGGGATCGGCGCGGTCGATCCTCTCCACGACGTCGGACAGGATGCAACCATCGAGCAGCCGACGGATTAGAGCCTTGTCGTTGAAGGGATTCTCCGATCCCCCCTCGGAGCAGACGGACTCGTCTGCAGCGGCTCGGTGGCTGCTCGGCCTGCGGGCCATCGATTTTCTCCTCCTCCCCGCGGCAGGCGCCTCCGCAGGGCAAACCTCCAGAATTGGGACCCCAGTCGGGGGGCTCCCTGGAGGAGCCCGGGGGGCCGCTGGCTCGGCATCCGAAGGAATGTCGATCGCCGGGGTCGCCTGGACGGGCGCGGCAAGGCTCATCTCCTCCACCCTGGCCCTCTTCGTCGAGCCGGAAGTCGTCACGCCCTTCCTTTTCTGGGCTCTCATGGCCTTGGCAAGCATTCGTGTGGCTTCGGCGTCCATTGCTAAAAAAAAAAAAAAAAAAAAAAGAAAAAAAGAGAGAAAAAAAGAAGAAGAAAGAAGAAGGAAAAAGCAGCACCAGTCAGTCCAAAAAAAAAAAAAAAAAAAAAAAAAAAGAGAGAAAAGAAAAGAGGAAAAAGGAGAGAGAAAGGAAGAGAGGGAAGAAGAAGACAAGAAAAGGAAAGATGTATACTTGCTGGATCTTGAGGGCTCAGGCCGATGTTGAAGAGAAGCGGCTCCCTCAGCAGGTTTGGAAGGGAAGGAGCGGGATAGCTCAGGAGCTTCTGAGCGGCCTGAAGGTCGTCCTCTCCTAGGCCAGGAGCCCGGCGGACGGAATCCCTCAGAGACCCCCAAGGGGGTAGGCCCAATTTCAGGGTCGGGCAGTAAACAAAGAGGAATTTCCCCTTCCAGTTGTGAATCGAAGAAGGGGCGCCCTTCAGCAACCCCTTCTTGCCGAACTGAGGGGAGAAGTACACCAGTCCTTCGCTGAAGGATGGCGTTTGAAGGTGTAGAAATGTCTGAATAAGGAGAGGGACGGCTGGACCTCGGCTATGTGGCAGAGAGAGAGAAACCCTATTAAAAACCTAAAGGAATTCGGGGCAACAGAAGCAAGCGAAATGTCTAAAAAGCGAAAGAAGGCGGCGACAAAGTTTGGGAGCGGAAGCCGAAGCCCGGCACGAAAGGCCTCCTGATACAGACAAAAGCGGCCGGGGGGGGGGCACTGGCCCTATCAGAGGGGCCAGGAAGCTCCAGGTCGTACTCCGCAGGGACCCCGTATCGAGCCCTTATCAGGAGAAGTTCGTCCGGAGTCGACGAACACGAAATGGCGCCCGACGCGAAAACCGGGCGAGACCCTGCCCCGAGCGCGGGTTCATCCGCAGAAACGGGGGCCTGGGGGTTCGAAGCAGAAGAACTCCCAGAACTTACGGGGACAGAAGATTCAGAAGACATTTTTTCTCGGGGAAGAACCTAAAGGGCCCTAGAAAGGCAAATTGAGAGGGGAACGAAGCGCCAAAGGTCAACCCGGAGGAAGACACGAAGAGAATGAAAAGACGAAAGAGCCCTAGGCGGTGAAAAGAAGGTGGGCACTAACCTATCTTGCTCTGAGGACCCGGGGGGCGAGAGACGGAAGGCGCCTACGGCTCGAAGGGGCGTTCGCAAGAGCAGACTCTCGGGGAGATGACGGACGCCAGCGAAAATCAAAAATGGAGTAGGACGCCTGAAGGGGGAGGACGGGTTTAAATAGACCCTGGGATCCGGCGCCATAATGACCTCGAATCCCCCCAGGCCAGTCCGCGCTCGACATGTGTCCCACTCCCCATGGCAGACGGCTGAAGGCAGCTGGCGGTTGGCAGGGCCATGATTGCGCCGTACCTAGGCCAGCGTACTTGCGGGGTCTTCGAAGCGTCCCCTCGTTCCGCCCCAATTTGAAAAGACTCCGGCATGCGCTCATTTAATGCCAAAATATCTGGGAGCGGCAGGGTGCGGGATTCGAAGGGACGGTTCCGGCTGTACTTCTGTGTACTTCCTTCATTTGAAATTCAAAACTCAGATGTAGGGGGACTGGTGTTGGGTATAAAATACCCACAGCCGGAACCCACGGTGGAACCGCCGTCAGCAAGTGCTGCTCCGCCCGGGCTCCTACGGGAGCCGGGCTCCGCCGCCGACGTCAAAATAGCTCCGCCCGGACTCCTACGGGAGCCGGGCTCCGCTCTCAACATCAATTGCTGGTAAGCTCAGTCCGGACTCTTACGAGAGCCAGACTTCACCCTTGACTTTGTTTGCAGCGCAGCTCCGCCCGGACTCCTACGGGAGCCGGGCTCCACCAACGGCATCAGCAAGTGCAGCTCCGCCCGGACTCCTACGGGAGCCGGGCTCCGACGACGTCAGCAAGCGCTGCTCCGCCCGGACTCCTACGGGAGCCGGGCTCCGCCGCCGATGTCAAAACAGCTCCGCCCGGACTCCTACGGGAGCCGGGCTCCGCTCTCAACATCAATTGCTGGTAAGCTCAGTCCGGACTCTTACGAGAGCCGGACTTCACCCTTGACTTTGTTTGCAGCGCAGCTCCACCCGGACTCCTACGGGAGCCGGGCTCCACCGACGGCATCAGCAAGTGCAGCTCCGCCCGGACTCCTACGGGAGCCGGGCTCCGACGACGTCAGCAAGCGCTGCTCCGCCCGGACTCCTACGGGAGCCGGGCTCCGCTCTCAACATCAATTGCTGTAAGCTCAGTCCGGACTCTTACGAGAGCCGGACTTCACCCTTGACTTTGTTTGCAGCGCAGCTCCGCCCGGACTCCTACGGGAGCCGGGCTCCACCGACGGCATCAGCAAGTGCAGCTCTGCCCGGACTCCTACGGGAGCCGGGCTCCGACGACGTCAGCAAGCGCTGCTCCGCCCGGACTCCTACGGGAGCCGGGCTCCGCTCTCAACATCAATTGCTGGTAAGCTCAGTCCGGACTCTTACGAGAGCCGGACTTCACCCTTGACTTTGTTTGCAGCACAGCTCCGCCCGGACTCCTACGGGAGCCGGGCTCCACCGACGGCATCAGCAAGTGCAGCTCCGCCCGGACTCCTACTGGAGCCGGGCTCCGACGACGTCAGCAAGCGCTGCTCCGCCCGGACTCCTACGGGAGCCGGGCTCCGCCGCCGACGTCAAAACAGCTCCGCCCGGACTCCTACGGGAGCCGGGCTCCGCTCTCAACATCAATTGCTGGTAAGCTCAGTCCGGACTCTTACGAGAGCCGGACTTCACCCTTGACTTTATTTGCAGCGCAGCTCCGCCCAGACTCCTACGGGAGTCGGGCTCCACCGACGGCATCAGCAAGTGCAGCTCCGCCCGGACTCCTACGGGAGCCGGGCTCCGACGACGTCAGCAAGCGCTGCTCCGCCCGGACTCCTACGGGAGCCGGGCTCCGCTCTCAACATCAATTGCTGGTAAGCTCAGTCCGGACTCTTACGAGAGCCGGACTTCACCCTTGACTTTGTTTGTAGCGCAGCTCCGCCCGGACTCCTACGGGAGCCGGGCTCCACCGACGGCATCAGCAAGTGCAGCTCCGCCCGGACTCCTACGGGAGCTGGGCTCCGATGACGTCAGCAAGCGCTGCTCCGCCCGGACTCCTACGGGAGCCGGGCTCCACTCTCAACATCAATTACTGGTAAGCTCAGTCCGGACTCTTACGAGAGCCGGACTTCACCCTTGACTTTGTTTGCAGCGCAGCTCCGCCCGGACTCCTACGGGAGCCGGGCTCCACCGACAGCATCAGCAAGTGCAGCTCCGCCCGGACTCCTACGGGAGCCGGGCTCCGACGACGTCAGCAAGCACTGCTCCGCCCGGACTCCTACGGGAGCCGGGCTCCGCTCTCAATATCAATTGCTGGTAAGCTCAGTCCGGACTCTTACGAGAGCCGGACTTCACCCTTGACTTTGTTTGCAGCGCAGCTCCGCCCGGACTCCTGCGGGAGCCGGGCCCCACCGCCATCAGCAAGCGTTGCTCCGCCCGGACTCCTACGGGAGCCGGGCTCCACCGCCGACATCATTACGGCTCCGCCCGGACTCCCACGGGAGCCGGGCTCCGCTCACGACGGCTCCGACCGTTATCGAGCTTCAGTCGACAGATCCACGCCCCCTGACAGGCCCTTAAAACAGCCGCGACCCTGCTCCACCTCCTGTGGCGGACTCCGTACAGCTCCATTATCCCCCTGGCAGGCCGCAGTGACGGCCACGAACCTGCTCCACCTCCTGTGGCGGACTCCGCACAGCTCCATTATCCCCCTGGCAGGCCACAGTTACGGCCACGAACCTGCTCCACCTCCTGCGACGGGTACCATGCGGTTCCCCTGACGACGGACGCTGCTCCACCCTTCATAACGGATTCCACGTGGCAAGTCGAGGTGATACCCGCGTGTCCGCTCCACTATCTTTCGCAATCAATTCCCCTGACCATGGGCGGCCCACTACCAGGCAGTTACGCACGTCGCCATCAGTCCGTTGCCTCCCCCGCCTATAAAAGGAGGGACTCAGATACGTTATTTTTTAAGCTCATTTCTCTTATCTCGTAACTCTGCTAAATTCTCCGTTCGAGCACTCCATTCTTGTTGAGGCAGAGAACTGACTTGAGCGTCGGAGGGTCTTGCCGGAGCAACCCCACCTCCGGTTTAGACTTCCCTTGCAGGTCCCGACGGCGACCGCGGCCTCCTCAACTCCAGCTTCTCCGGCGCAGGCGGATTTTTGCACCAACACAATTCTTCAAAAGTAAATTCACTAGGGGATTCAGAAGTTACCTCATTTTCGTGTGCCATAAGGCACAGGTTGGCTTGTTCTATTGAGGTTTCCTCATCGGAGCTTGAGTCATCACTCACACTCCAAGTCGCCATCATTGCTTTCTTTTTGAACTTTTTGGGACCTTTCTTCAGTTGTGGACATTCGGATTTGAAGTGTCCCGGCTTCTTGCACTCGTAGCATATAAGAGGTTGATCTTTCTCTTTCTCTTTGCTTTGTTCCCCTTTTGTGAATGACTTCTTTCTCATCCCTTATTTCTTTTTGCTTAGAAACTTCTTAAATCTTCGGGTGATGAGTGCCATCTCTTCATCCTGTTCTTCATCTTCAGTGTCATCCGTTTCATCATCAGGCGAAGCTGTGGATTTGAGGGCAATGGTTCTTTTCTTTTTGACTTCATCCTCTTGATGTTGCTTCATGCTAAGTTCATGAGTCATCAAGGATCCAATAAGCTCTTCTAGAGGTAGAGTATTCAAGTCCTTTGCTTCTTGGATGGCAGTCACCTTGGCTTCCCAAGTTCTTGGCAATGACCTGAGAATCTTCCTTACAAGCTCACTGTTAGTATAAGATTTGCCAAGACTCTTCAAACCATTAATTATATCAGTAAAATGAGTAAACATAGCAGTTATGGACTCATCATGCTCCATTTTAAACAATTCATATTTATGCACAAGCATATTTATTTTATACTCTTTTACTTGATTTGTTCCCTCATGGGTTACTTCTAACCTATCCCATATTTCTTTAGCAGATGCACAAGTAGAAATGCGATTAAATTCATTTGCATCAAGTGCACAATAAAGAACATTCATAGCTTTAGCATTTAATTGTGCCAATTTCTTATCAACCTCATCCCATTCTTTCTCGGGTTTGGTTGACTCCTTACCATCTATAATCTTGGTGGGTGTGTGAGGACCGTTCACTATGATACTCCACATATCATAGTCGAGTGCTTGTATGAATATCTTCATCCGAGCTTTTCAATAGGTGTAATTAGACCCATTGAAAAGTGGAGGTCGGTTGGTAGATTGCCCCTCGGCTAGAGAAGTTCCGACATGGGTTGCCATAGATCTTTGGCTCTTTGATTGTTAGATCAAAGAAGGGCTAGAGCACCGAGCTCTGATACCACTTGTTGCCCAGCTATGCAACCCAAGAGGGGGGGGTGAATTGGGTTTTTAAAAATTTTAAGCTCAACTAATTGCTTATGAAAAGTATTTGTTAAAAGCTTGATGAATGAGAAGAAAGACTTTAATTCAAGATTAATTACCTAAAGCAAGAATGCAAGGATATAATAAAGAAATAAAGAGAAACAATAAAGCACACCACAAACACAAGGATTTATAGTGGTTCGGTGCCAACCTTGCACCTACACCCACTCCCCAAGCTCCTACTTGGGAATTCCAATCCACTATACTTGTATTCAATCCGAATACAAACGTCGAAAACTCCGACACTAGCTATCCCAAGCTAGTCCACTTATTTCTCGGGTACAAGCCAACCCGAAACACTCCGATTTCAGGTTCGGATCAACCTACCATTATTTTGGAAACCCTCCAAAAACAAGAACAATTACTCACAAAGAGTAAGACAGTTTAGAGCACAAATAAGTACAAGAATAGCTCCTTAAATGAGCGAATATAACAATAAAAACACTTTACTCAAATGAAGAATCCCCTTTTTGGATTTTTTTAAGGTGGATGAACGCTTGAGGAGGAGAAGGTGAGCTTTGATTGAAGACTTCTTGAAGGCTTTGAAAGAGCTCTTGATCAAGGTTGAACAGTTTGGCTTGAAAAACCTTCTCTTTGAATGCTCTTGAATGCCCTTTTGAACGCTCTTGCTTTTCTCTTTCACAATCTCTCTTGTATATTGTAGATTCCTTGTCTCTCTCGAGTATATTGTGGATCCCCTTTTCTTTTTCTCTCGTGTATCTCATTGATCACTGTCTCTCTCGTGTAGATTTTGGATCCTCCCTTTTTCTTTCACCTTTTGAAACCTTTTATAGCCTTAAGAAACAAGGGAAAACATTTTAGGCAGAAAAAGAGCCGTTAGAGCATTTTAAGGGAGCATAAAAGGCAATTAAAACGGGCAAAAAACTAGCCGTTGCGGACGATTTCCATCGCAGGGGTCGACTCATGAGTCGACTCATGCTTCAGGAGTTGACTCATGAGTCGACTTCTGTTGCAACAGCCAGACACTTTGATTTCTGGATTTTTTGGCCCAAATCAGCAGAGGTCGACTCATGAGTCGACTCATGCCTTGTGGGTCGACTCATGAGTCGACTCACAGGTCGTGCCAAGCCAAAAATCCAGCGTGCCAAGGAAAATTTTTGCGTGCCAATCAGCTCATTGTGCCATGAGTTGACTCATGAGTCAACTCATGCACTTTAAACATTCATAACTTCAAAAATATAAGTCCAAAAATAATGAAATTTTCACCAATAGATTACAAATCATTTGTTCTACCAAATGATACTATCAAATCAGGATTTTAATAAAATTATGATTTTGCCTCTGAAGAGCATAAAGACTTTTTCAACTAAAAATATTTGTATCCCTTCAATCTGCTTTGTAATCATCAAAATCAATCTAGGAGCAACAACAGTTATTGATGATGGATCAATCGATGAGTGGACAACTCTTGTCCAATGATTCTCTAATCATGGTGCACCCAAAACTTGATCTCTAATTCATGAAGCCCACCGTGTCCAGAATATTGCTCCAATCTTTAGTTAAGTCAGATCCACCATTTGCACGAACTAGATTCCTGATTGAGTCCCTCACTGTATCTGAAATATGGAGCACAACCCATCCTCTAATCCGTAGCATCCAATGCCTAATGGACATGGTTGCATCTTTTTGGTGCAACTGAACCACTGTAATCAGTCGAAAACAATCAACCCCGGGAAGGGCCCGCACATCCACAATGGTGGAAGATCTTAGACTTAATATTTTTAGGAAGATTTAATTTAGGTCTCATTAAACTTGACTTGACATAGTCATAACAATTATGACTAACCTAGTGGTGTGGATTAGCTCGAATTGTTAGCCACCTCAAATCAGAACTGAGTCGACATATATGGCCAGGTAAGTGAGACCGATGGAAGGGATATGCCATTAACTTGACAAGAACGCATTCGAGTCGAGTAGCTCTCAATTAAAAATCATTCGTTCGCATCTGTCCAACTTATCTTAGACACCAAATTATCGAACCAGAATCAATTGGGTTAGCCTACAATCCAGGCTCTAACCACTGAGCCAAATTAGGTCTTAACTTGATCGAGTCACATATGAATGTGATTCGACCTTGACCTAGACTTAATCCTATTAGGTTGGTCAATTATTAGCTTTCATGATCCCACCTAACCGACTTTTGATTCGATTTGATCAACCTCTAGACCTAATTGAGCTACCCAAGTCCGAACCCAATTTTATAAAAATATCTTAGATCTGAAATTCTCAATTTTAGATCTAATTTAATTTCATAAGCTTAATTCATTAATTAAGTCTTGGGTTCATAAACAAAATATATAAAATAAATCTTAGAGTTTCAGGATCTAGGGTTTTGCAGAAAAGTAAGTTTGATTTCTGATTAAGGATGAATGCGCAGCACCCCTACACACCATAAGAACACCCCATTAAATGGAAGGAGAGGGTCTTAAACCCTACTTTGTTCTTATGACTGGACGGTCATGAGGATCACCTTAATTAGAAATATTGATTTAACTACAAAACTAGTTAGATCTAAGTTACATATCACATATATAATTTCAGATCTAACTTATACATGCTTTGCATACATCTCATGTATTAAAATCTGATCTAATTAGCATGCTTTCAGATCTGATACATCATATGTAATATCTAAAAAATAAGATTTAAATTAAACTATTCAATATAAAATCTATTCTAGACAGTTATCAGAATAATTCTACAACTAGTCTAGGCATGCAGCAGATCAATCTTATGAATTAATTAAATTTTATTTTCTATTTTTTAATCTAAATATAATATTTATAATATTATAAAATTATAGAATAAATTAGATCTAATTTATATTTTAATCATATTAAAATATAAAATTTCAAGACTATTCATAGTTTAAACTATTCCTAGTCTAGTCATGCATCTCATACATGTTAGATCTATTTAGATTTAATTTTAAATTTTTTTGATTTTAGATCCTATCATATCTGATGTGACATCTAAAATCTATTAATATTAAATAAATAAAAATAAAAATTAGATCTAAATTAGATCTAAAATAGAGCCATCAACCTAGCTCTGATATCAATTGAAGAAAAAATCGCCTTTTTTCTTGTAGGATCTTCCAGATCTAATGAGATCTGGGGTAGAATATTTAAAAAAAAATTATTCTACTTTATTTCAAATTTAATATCTATTAGATTTAATTTTTATTATCTAATATTTAATCTAAAATTAAATCTAAAACTTGAGGATTAGAGAAATACCTCTAGGGTAACTAGATTACCCTGTAGATGATCGCAGCAATGCCTAAGGTTCAAAAATAACCACGCAGTCATCTAGCCTCTACCAGTATCCACTCAGGTAGGATCTGGATCATCTTCTCCTTACAAATCTCTACTCTAAAAATTAGATCTGGATCTGATCTGGAAGATCTTCAAAAGATCTTCTGAAGCTGGAGCAGCAGCTTCTTAACAAATCCCTACAGCCTTTTGATCAGGTATCCACCACGCCTTGGACAAGCACCAGATGGATGCCCAACTTCTTGGATGTGAAGAGGGGAGAGAGAGGACTAGAGGAGATATGGAGAAGTGGAGGGATATTGGGCTTTTGCTGGGTATTGAGCAGAGACTCTAAACCCTAGGCACAGATAGGGTTTAAATAGACCCTACTGCGCCATGCAGTGCCACATCATTCGACCAATCAAAAAATTCTAATTAATTATGAAAAAATTTTGATTGATGGAGCGATATCATCTAATCATATCAGATAAGAACCCCACCAAGGTTGGCACCCAACAGTTTGAGTCGATCAAGGCATAGAGTCCTCATCTCATGGGACTCTATCCTTATCCACTTGGGGCGCACGCCCAATCTGATCTTGGTGCCCACTTTGAGGCCTAATTTAGTAGGTGGACACTCCAAAAAAACTCTACAATGACCTCTTGCCAAGTGGCTTTCAATTTAAGATCCATAAGTCAATGTTTGACCGATGTCCTAAAATGAAAATGACAGATGACAGAAATTGGCAGGTGTTATCTTAAATTCATCTCATGAATTAAGACAAGATTTTTCTGAGCTGTCCTGGCTCTAGTCAGACTGAGAGAAATCTTCTCAAGGTTCTCTGGGTGAGTCAAATCACATTTGGCTCAGTTGAGATGAAAAAGATTGCATGAGGAGAAAGTTAGGCTCAATCGTGTGCTAGCACGATTTCCTTGAACCTAATTGGATCTAATCCAAATCAATTGAAGTGAGCTAGCTCAATTGATGACATCCAGATCCTAACTTTTGTTTGTGTGACCCAGTTAGATTCATTTTCGTATGGTAATGAGATATGTCGTGATCTCATCATCGACATCATCGAAACTCCTTTCGATGGACCAGAACTCTTCTGATTCAGATAATTTAGAATGATCGATCATCAATATCATTCTAATTGCTTCCAAAATCCACTAGTGACACCTAGCAGTATATGGTGGCAACCCATCAGAAATGAAGACAAACCTCTCAGTGCAGCTACCTGTGTGATTGAGTTCCTCTATCATGAGTCCCGACTGAATTGGGGTTAAGGTGAACTCGTCAAACCCAACATCAGTCATATGAATCAATCGATCAATCTGAATCCGTTGTGAAACCCCAATGAAAAATTCTTTTCCATTATTTCACTCTACCATGGTCATGGGCTTAAGGACTCGATCTTTTGATCATCATAGGACTACTCCTCTCGTCTACTGAGGTTGATAGATTCCATCTTGGTGCAATCTGGTTCCTACAATGAATATGCTACAGCCAACATACACCTCAGGATTCTGAATGGCTAGAAGACCGAGTTATGATGTAGTCAAACTATAACACACTCAAGGTGAACTGTCGATGCACCTCAGGTCAAAGAACTAGACACACAGCTGCAGTATCGAGCTAGTCATCGACAAGAAGGTAGACTTCCTTATGACTGCTCGAGGTGGTCATGCTCAGTACTCTCATTCTCAATGAATACTTGTACTCTCGCTCCAGTGTCTCCACACTGTAGACTCAAGACTCATCTACCCTAAGGAAGCGATCATCCACCAACCTTCCGGATCGATCACCATCCTCATGATGATCCTATGGTTAGGAGCTGTTTATGAGTTAGTTATGTAAATTCGTGCCTTAAATTTTCAACTCTTGAAAATATGAATTAACATTCCTACTAACTCAAAGGATGTATCACAGACATAATGCACACAATGTGATAGTAGAATAACCCTTTTATTCATTTATAGTCAAAATTATAAATTTATCATTATATTTATACAGGAATGTGTCAGCCAATCTGCATCTAGGGCACACATCTAACAGAACAGTTCTAGGTCTCTCACCTAAGAGGACAATGGTCTCCTCTTTTGTTCATGCCAAGAAAGAATGAAACCCACCCAAAGCTCACATATTAAAGAAGGATTTTTGCCCCACTTTCTCTTTGGTATCTCACAGTGAAAAGCTCTCTTAGTTTGGCAGGATAAGATAGGATTATCATACAAACCAGATAAGACAGGATAAGGGCTGAAGTTTGTTGCAATTCAAATTATTTTGAATTTTAATTTAACTCCAACTTTTTTCACCCTTATCTAACTTAAAGAGGGACCTACCAAATAAAATTAGATAGAAAAATCAATTGAGAAGACTTCTTTTTTTGGTACACAATGGGCACCTTCAGAAGCTGCCAACGTGTGGAAGGATATAGATAAGGTTTTAAGTTGAAATTCAAACTAATTTGAATTCAAATCAAAATAAACTAATTTCTATCCTTAATAGATAAAAAAATAAAGATTATTTTTTAATTTTCTTACATACAAACTAATTTTGTGTGGTGAGAAAAGGTGTGAGACAATTTGGGTGGTGCAAGGGAGAGAATCCCACTCATTTGGGACTCTAGGGTTTAACCAATTAAATTTTTTTCAAATCTAATCCAATTAAATCCAAATAAAATATGATGAACCTAATCTAATTAAGCTCCTATAATTTTAATTAAATTTAATCAAATTAATAAATTAATTGAGCCATGGATCTGATCAAATCAGGATCATTTCTCCCTTACCGATTAGGTCATCTCATAACCTAATCAGACTTGACCTGATTGAATCCAATTCAATCAAACTTGATCCCAAATTTAATTCTCAATCAAATTGAGCTAATTAGTGATCTAATCATTAATTAATCCTCCATTAATGATAGAGTCCAAATCTAGTGGGCTCTTCTCTAGAGTCTCCGTTCAGTGAGACTCTTCAGCAGAGTCCCCATCCAGTGAGACTCTTCACTAGAGTCTCCATCCACTGGGACTCTTCAGATTAACCATGTGATCAGAAAGAAACTTCTAATGTGTGTGACCCCATAGGTTTGAACCTAAGCCAATAGCACAAAAACTGATTCTAGTATCAATTAGAGTAACCATCTAGCAATAGTACCCGACATCTGGATAGGTCGAATGTATGCAAAGCAACACTCAAGAATCTATTTGGATATAGTTACCATATAATTCATTCCTTTGACCTTTGATGCTAGGATGATTTAGAGTTTAAACTGTCAACTTTTAATAGTACATCCATTATGTGTCTCAACCTGATAAATCTTGTGACTCCTCACAAGGATTGCCCTGGCCAAGGTCTTACTAAATTGAAACATAAAGCATTCTCTCCAATCTCTTGGAGTGGTCAATTCAATCTTGACTCAAGCACCGACTTCACAAGTACTTGACTGTGTCCAAAAACTTTTCGATCCTGAATTAAAAGTTCAGGTAGTCCGGCATCAAAGCACAGTGAGTTGCTTGCAAGTCACCATGGTGATCTCAGGTCAGAAGAGCACTTATACCCATATCCATTCGGAGTGACTCTGGACAGTAGAGTACTCCAGAGTTGGTCACGTTCAGTAAAATATACTCTTATATTTCATCTGCATACCCTACTAGCATCTCTACGCTCCTTTATTAAGAGGCCAACCAACCTATATGGCACACAATGACCTACTCTTGATATGTCTATCATCCTCGTAATAGCATATCATTTGATCACGAACTCATTTAAAGACTAAATGATAAATTCTTCTTTATTAATTTAAAATAATCCTAAGGACTTTCATCATAACACAAAAGTTCGATGTAGAAGATGTACAAGCTTATGATAAAATTATCAAATAAATATTTTATTAATTAATTTATATACAATTACATCAAATAGCACAACCGTCAACAAGCTGACGATTGGCTTTAGGACATATTTTTCTATCGGTATGGCATACAGATGGAATGTAGGTGTACATTTGCACCGAACGTGACTATTTGCCGAGCACTCTACTGTCAAGAGTAGCTCATGAAGGGTATGGATATAAGTATCTCTCAGATCTGAGATCACCATGGTGACTTGTAAGCAACTCAGTATACTTTAGTGTTGGACTATTTGAATTTCTAATTCACTGATGAAAGATTACTGGGTGCAGTCAAGTACTTATCGAGTCGGTGTGTGAGTCAAGATGGAACTGACCCCTCTGAATTAGTAAGAGATACGTATCAGTGTATTTCAATTTAGTAAAATCTTGACCAGAGTAATTCATGTGATAGATTTGAGAGGTTGAAATATAATATGATCGACTATATTAGGGTTGACAGTTAAACCCTAGATCACCTTGAGCATTGGGGTCATAGGGATGAATTATATGGTAACCATACGCAAGTAGGTTCTAGAATATTACTTTGCAATCTTTTGGCCTATCCAGATGTCGAGTCCCATTGTTAGATGATTACAATGATTAGTATAAAAAAATATTTTTATGTCACAGGCTTAGGTTTGAACCAATGGGGTCACACACATTAGAAGATTCAGACAGATCTGATGGCTGAAGAGTCCAATTGGATTGTGCTCTGATGAAGAGTCTCTCTGGGATTGAGACTCTGGAGGAGAGTCTCGCTGGACTGGGACTCTACTATTATTGAAGAATTAATTAATAATTAGATTATTAATTGACTCAATTTGATGGAGTAAAGAGCTTTGGAAAGTCTAATTGAATTGGATACAGTTTGACTTAGATTGGGTTTGATTTGATCAAGTCTGATTAAGAAAATTTGATCTTGATTTGATCGAAACTTGGGCTCAGCTAATTCCTAATTAGGTTAGAAATTTATTAAGATAATTAAGCTTCTAATTTGATTAGATTTATTTCTAACATTGGGTTCAAACCAGATTTGATTTGGTTTAAAATTAATTTGGAAATGGAGAGTCCAAGCCAATAGAGACTCTATCTCTTAATCCTTATGCCACCCTGGACCCATGCACCTGTTCTCAGTGCCAAATTGGATTTGTCTTGAGAATTTTGGTGTGATGAGAAAGGGCTCAATGAGAGTGGGTGAAAATATATGATGAGTCATGATCTTATCTCCTGCCTAATTTGAATGCGATCCAAATTAGAGATAAGAAGATAAGAAGGAAAGAAATTTTTCAAACTTGGAAAAAAGGGTGGCATCTAGAAATTTTTTTTTTAAATCTTTTGAAGAATTTTTAGGTGTGAGAGACTCTTGATTCCTTCTTCATGCCAACACCAATTTTTAGAAATTTTTGGATACCAAAATTGGTGGTTGGCATGGAGATTATAGCACCCTCCCCTTTGACCCAAAACCCTAGCCCTTTGTCATAAAAAGAAGTCTCCAATAGTGGATGCCCCATCTTGAATCCCTTGCTGGTTTTTATTTTTCTCCAGAGCTCTATCTTCTCTCCTCTTCCTCCTCTAGATTTCTCTTCCTTTAGAGCATCCAAGAGTTGTGAAGAAGAAGAGAGAAATCAGCCTTAAAGATCCTTGCAAGCTAGCACTTCCAAGGAGCCTAATTTGTGCCAGTCTTCATGTGGATGTTCTATAGAGGCCGGACATCTTTGTACAGCTGTGATCAACCTAAAGGAGCATCAATCCAAGTGTTGGACCAGTAGAGATCATCAACATACAGTTTGGTAATGGTTCCTGAACTTGTTTGATTGTTTTTTGATAAATCTAAGGGTTAGATCTAGATTGTAGCATCGATTAGATCGATGTAGTTTTTATTTTTAGATTTAAAGAGCATGTTAAATCATATTATAGGTCTTGGCATGGTAGTCTAAATTAGATCTTATGCATATAAATTAGGTTAAATCATTTAATCTAATAGATTCACTGCATAAAATTTTAAAATTGCATGCATATTATTGTCTATCTTTCCTTTAATTTATTAGATCTAAAGATCTGATATGCAGATCTTAATAACATACATGTGAAATAAAACTTGCTCTGATACTACTTGAAGGTATCGCACATCCGAGATATGCATGCGGAGATAAAAAAATATAGATTTTTAACTTTAAAAAAATCATAAACACACAAGAAATTGAAATTGATCTAGATTTAAATAATTTTAAATCTATCATGCATAAAATATAGATCTAATCTATATATGTCAGGAATGTTCACATAATGAAATTAAGATACTGAAAATTAAAATCAGATTTGGATTTTAACCTTTACCTTTGCGTGGGTAGATCTTCACCATGATTCGATGGTCCATGGTAATCTGGTGAGATTCCTGTAAAGTTGCACATACGTCTGGCCTCTATGAGTATCCACTGAAGCTGATCTGATCAGAAAGACTTGATTTCACTAGGGTGCTAGCTCCCTTACAAAAATCGCTCTCTGGATTGTCGAATCCACTTGATCTTTTGATTTCTTCTCAAGAGAATCAATCAGATCTATAGGAGAATGATAAAATCAGATCACATCTGATTTTTTTTTTCACTTTTCTTTTCTCAAAAGAAAATCAAAGATCCACTAAAGAAGATAAGAGATCTAATCTATTTTTTCTTTCTTTTTTGTCCAACCCTTAGATTAGATCTTTGAATGAGAGAGGAGAATGTTTTGTATCCATCTCATGGACCAAGAAGGAGAGAAAAATCAAATCTAATATGATTTTATTTATGTCCAACTTTTGGACATCTTTTTAAGAAGGAAGATAGAGTGTCCAACTCTGAGACAAGGGAGAGAGGGAGAAAGTTTTCTAGCAATCAACGTTTGAATGTAAGAAAGAAGAGATAGGAAAAAGGGTGCCATACCTCTTTTTCTTCCCGTAGAAAGCTTCACACCAACCAATCGACTGTTGGGAATAGTGTCCCAAAGCCAATCGTCAGCCTATTGATGGTTGTGCTCTTTCTTGTATTAGTATATAAATTATAAATAAATAAAAATTATTTTGATATTTTTCATCACATATTGTTTCATCTTCTAATGAACTCCTGTGTCGTGGTGAAGTCCTTAGGACTATTTAGACTCGACAAAGGAGGATTTGTCGTTTAGTCCTTAAACCTATTCGCGATCAAATGATACGTTGTTACCAAGGACAATAATATTTATCAAGCATAGGTCATTGTGTGCCATATGGGTTGGTTGTCCTCTTAACCAAGGAGTGTGGAGACACTGGTATGGCATACAGGTGAGATGTAAGGGTACATCTGCACTGAACATGACCGACTCCGGAGCTATTTTTACTGTCAAGATTTACTCCGATGGGATATGGGTATAAATGTCCCTCCAACCTGAGACCGCCATGGTGACTTACAAGCAACTCACTGCACTTAGGCACTAGACTATCTGAATTTTTAATTCAGTGATGGAAGGCTCTGGGTGTAGTCAAGTACTTGACTTGTCGGTGCGTGTGTCAAGATGGGATTGACCACTCCAGTTCAGGAGCTGTGTACAGTCATATTTCAATTTAATAAAATCTTGGGCAGGATAGTCCTAGTGAAGAGTCATAGGACTGTTTGAGTTGAGCACGATTCGGATGATCTAATCAGGGTTGACAGTTTAACCCCGAGTCATCCTAAACACAGGGGTCAAAAGGGATGAATTATACAGTAACCATATTCACGTAGGTTCTGAGTGTTGCGATTGTGACTATTCAACCTATCCGAATGTGGGTACTATTGCTAGATGATCACTTTGATTAGTACAGGAATTGGTTCCTGTGCTACTAGCTTAGGTTCGAACCTGCGGGGTCACACACATTAGAGGTTCCTATCTGATCTGATGGTTGATGAAGAATCCTAATGCTCATGGACTATGAGTCCTATATGTCTGGGACTCTATGATCAAGAATCAGGATTCTTTGATCATGAGTTCCATACATTTTGGATACCGGGGTCAAGAGTCCCACTGGTTTGGGACTCTTCGATCAAGGTTTCATATTGATGGACTTTGATACCGATTGCCCATCAAATTTGGATTTAATATTTATGAGATGTTTAATTAGTAATTTAATCACTAATTAACTCAATTTGATTGAGTAATTATTTTTGGATCAAGTCCAATTGAATTGGATTCAATTGGGTTTGACCTGATTAGGTTAAGTGTTGACCTAATCATCGAAGTGGTTTGGTCCCTGATTTGATCAGAGGTTGGGCTTAGTCAATTTTTGATTTGATTAGAATTTTATTGATCTTAATTAAGTTTAATTATATTGAGTTTAATTTAGTCTAATTATGCTTAACCTATTTTGATTAGGTTGGCTCAATTAGGTTCAAACCACCTTGACTTTTCTCCCTGCGCCACCTCACTTCTTCAGCACCCATTTGAATTCACGAGAAACAACTTCTCATGAATTTTCTCCCACACAGAAGGCATCTCATGCCCACACTTGTGTGCCAAATTTTGGATAAAACTTGATTTGTTAGCCATTCAAATTCAAAGGATGTTTGAATTTGAATGGATAACTTATCCCTTGCGCTTTCTTGCTTATCCATCTTGTGTGCCACTTATCATACACGAGAAAGAGTTTCTCATGAAATTTTTCTATGCACAAAGAAGTGATGCCCCTTCTCTTCTCACACCCAGAGTAGATAGGGATGAGTTGATTTGCATTTGAATTCAAATTTGATTTGAATTCAAGTGTGCAACCACTTATCTTTATCCTCTCATGCGGATAAGACACGTCTTGCACTATTTTAAAAGAGAAAGAAATGTGGGGTGTGCCTAGAATTTTTTTGAGAGAAAGAAGGGGGTGTGAGGAAGCTTTTTATGTAAGGTGAAGGTCCAAAACCTTTCGAGAGAAAAGAAACAAAAAGAAATAAAAGTGGGCGCAGAGTTTTCTTGTATACCCTAAGGTTTTGGCTTAGGGTTCGAAAAGTGAGAACGTGAGCTACGAGTATCGTGAGCCTACCAAACTTTAGGGAGTGCATCATCCACCTCTCTACCACCTTTGCTGATAATCTGAAGCATCCAAGGAGTCAGCAGACATCGATCGAAGGAGTTCGATCAACATTGGCCATCAAAAAGGTGCAGTCACGAACTAGCATTCGTGAGGAGCCGATCAGACTGGGAGCTTCATGTGGATGATCCGCAGAGGCTAACATATTGTGTGGCTATATTGCAATGATCAGACTCTTCCGACGATGATCAGATTGCGGCGATCGACTACCCGCACAAAGGTATTATGTTCTGAACACATAACAGTAAATTATTTACTGTTCAAATTTAAATTTTAAATTTAAATGTATGCATGCTGTATATTATATTTAGATCCTAGTGTAAGATAAATATATGTTAATTAATTAGATTAATTAATAATTTTCACTGTAAAATAGTAATTTTAAAAAGTTTTAAAATTATCATTTTACCCCTGCACTAAAAAATTCACTTCAAATAGTATCAGAGCCGGTTCTAAAATATGATATATATATTTTTCCATGCATAGATTAAGTTATAATCTAAAGTTTAAATTTAAAATTTGAAATTTGAATTTTGAAAGTTGTTCAAATTTAAAATTCAAAAAATTTGAAATTCAAAATTTAAAATTTGAATTTTGAAATTTGAAATTCAAAATTCAAAATTCAAAAATTTAAAATTTAAAATTTGAAATTTGGTTGAAATTTCAAATTTGAAATTCAAAATTTAAAATTCAAAATTTAAAATTCAAAAATTTAAAATTTGAAATTTGTTTGAAATTTGAAATTCAAAAATTTAAAATTTAAAATTTGAAATTTGAAATTTAAATTTTAAAATTGATATATTTAGATATACTTGATTCAAGTAGCAAGTAATCTAATTGGGTTGGTTGCCATGGTTGTCCAGTCATAGGAGAAAAGTAGGGTTTAAAGGCCCTCTTCTCCCATTCGATGGGGTTCTCCTATGGCGGTAGGGGTACCACTATAATTATATCCCATGCAGATGAAGTAGCGAAAGAACTTAATTGTAAAAGTTCAATTATAAAATTTATCATGAATGTGTTAGATTAGATCTAAAGGAATATTCATGATTTATTTTGATGGAGTTATTTTCTGTTATGTAATTAGCAATAGGATTGCTCTTTATGAAATGTGCTGATCTATTTGTGAAATGAGTCAACATATTTGGTGAACAGAAAATAAAATCTTTCAAATTTGAAAATTATTTTCAAAATGTCAAACCCTGACCCATCAGCCCAAATACTTAATTAAAAGAATTAAGTGTTGTCTAGTTGGTCTAGAATTATGAATTAAGACCTAAGATAATTGCATAAACTTGTGGGTCAATGGGTTAGATGGATTAGGTCCATAATTGGGTTAGACCTAAGGTTAGCTTAAAGAAATGGACTAAATTAGAGTAATTGGTCAAATCTAATCAAAAGTTGAATTAGATTAGGTCAAGGACACTCTAGACTCAACTCCAATAGTTGTAGTTGAATAGGTCCATGTCTTTAACTAGACCAAGATGGACTTAATTCATGGCTACGTGGTGGAACCCTATTAACTAAGTTGATCAAATTAAAACTAATGAACCGGTTGGTGTCTAAGGTAAGTTCGACAGTTTGACCAGTGATTTTTAAGTGGGAGCTACTCGTATTGATTCGATCTCTGACGAGTTAATGGCATATCCCCACCACTGATCTCACTTACCTGGCCAACCTGGTAAGTTAGGTTTTGATTAGATCACTTTTTGATTAGGGCTCACCCATGTCATTACGTAAATCAGTGTGACTGATTTAGGTGCTCCTAATACCGGCTTTAATTAAATCCTTTTTAATCTGACTTGGTGAAGTCAGTGGAAGGATTGAAATTGGCTGGTTAATTTCTTCTCTTCTATCCTTTAATAAAATCCTCAAAAATTATTAGATCCCTAAAAATAATTAAGTTATAATGATAACTAAGTCATAGCCTCCCATTAAGTGAGTGATAATGAGTCCATTAGTTTAATAATCATTGGAGGCCCAAAGGCCTGGTGCTTATTGACTAATGGAATTATCATTCATAGTATGATAATTTGGTTGATTCTTTCTAATGATGGTTAGGTTGGCCAGCCAAAGTCAGGCCTGATCATTTATTGGTCAGATTCACCAAATCAAGTCATGTTAATGGTTGGACCTAACCAGATCTTTTCAGTAGAGGCCAAAGCCTACTGATTAGGTTCTGGGGCAAAATTAATTACTAGAAGTTGTTTAGAGAAACAACTGGTTATGAACCTACCCATAGATGTGTTATGATCCAGGTGGTGTGCCCAAGGCCCAGGGGACCAAGGCTAAGGCCAAGGTCCATCATTCATGAGGGCTTCATGGAGGCTCTAGGGCTAGTTGGGCCCTAGGTTGAAAGGCTGTGGGCCTTTCGGGTTCTTGAGGTCTAGGTTATGTGGGCCTCAAGGGACCAACTCTTTATGGGCAGGTCTGGGCCCAGGATAGGTGAGATTAGGTTGAGTCATGGGTGTACATGGGCTTGGGTTAACCTAATCTCCCATAGAGTTGGTCAAGGGAGTTTTGGGTTTGGGTCACTTGACCCGGTGTTTATATATACATGTACTTGTATAGGTTTGAAGAAGCCAAGTAATAGATGACTCTTTCTCCCAAATCTTTCTCTCTCTTATCCCTCTCTCTCCAGCCATCCTCCATGCCCCAGGAGTAAGAAACCCTAGGGTTTCTTGCCGCCAAGTCCAGATAAGGAAAGAAAGAAGGGAGGCGCTAGCCCCTTCCTCCTTGTAGCTGCCAACCAGATTGCTCCCCTCCTCTCTTGCAGTCACCCAAACACTAGGTCCAGGATCTAAAATCTCTTGAGAAGAGATTAGTACAAGTTCCTCTCAGATCTGGAGTTGATCTGAGGTTGTTTGAGGCATGGGTGAGATCTCCATCAACAGATCTACAAGAAAGGTTGCAGCAAGATAGATCTACAAGGTCTGTCTCCATCTACCTTCTTCCCTATCTAGAATACCCCAATTTGAGATCTATAAGTGGAAGACCTTGGTCCAGGTCTGATCTGATTGGGTACCAGATCTTGGATTTTTTAGAGGTGATTTCAGAGGCATTCTTCATCTGGAACGAAAGGTTGATGAAGAAGATAGTAACCAGGCTGATTTCGTTAAGGGCCTTCAATCGAGTCTAGAAGTCTCCAGATTTATTCGTTGCTGGTTCTGCTACACCCAAGGTCTGTGGGAGGAGCCAGGATCATGCTCCAATAGTTGGTATCAGAGCCACGGTGGTGAGGAAGCAGTTCCAAGCACGAGAAGTTGAAGATCCCAAGTGCTGAAAATTTTCAGCAAGGTACCATCAAGGTATATTGTACACTACTTGATTTTATATTGTTTGTTTGGCTTGGATCCAGTCATGGGAAGTAATATGAAGGTTGAGTTGAGAAGTTTGATGGCAAGAGAAATTTTTCCATGTGGAAAATTTGGGTGGAGGATCTTCTGGTGCAAGCAGATCTGGATCAGGCTTTGGATGAGAAGCCTGAGGGAATGACAGATAGACAGTGGGCATCGTTGGAGAAGAAAGCATGCTCAGTGATCAGAGGATGTTTGGTGGATGCGACGTTGTGTTCGGTGCTGGAAGAAAAGACCTCGAAGGGCCTTTGGTCGAAGTTGCACACCATATATATGGGGAAGAATATGTGCAACAAGCTAATGCTGAAGAAGAGGTTGTACAGTCTTTGGATGCAGGAGGGATCTGATGTGATTGGCCACATTCAGAGGTTCGACCAGTTGTGCATGGAGTTGATGAATATCGGGGTGAAGCTGGATGAGGAGGACAAGTCCCTGTTGCTTTTGTGTTTGCTGTCAGGATCATATGATTCTTTGGTGACTACACTGCTCTATGGCAAGGAGACTCTGGAATATGAGGACATGGTCTCGGTGCTGAGGTCTAATGAGCAGAGGAAAAAGTTGACCAGAGATCGGGCTCCCTAGGGGGTTTGGTAGTAGGGGAGAGGACAGGTAGAGGCAGAGGCAGAAGCAAGTCCAGGGGGCAGTCCAAGTCCAGGAAGGGAAAGAAAGAGATGAAATGCTTCAAGTGCAACGAGTTCGGGCACTTCAAGCGAGAATGTCCACTATGGAAGAGCAAGAAGGGAGAAAGAAGTGGCTCAAAATCAGTGAGTGCAGTTGCTGGGTAGCAGGTGGAGGATGATCTACTTGTGGTATCAGATGGTCACAGGCATTACACAGAGAAGTGGACACTAGACTCTGCGTGCTCACGTCACTACACACCACACAGTCTTGGTTTGCAACATACACCAAGACAGATGAGGAATCAGTGACTCTAGGCGACAATCATCCTTGCAAGGTGGCTGGGATAGGGACAGTCAGGGTGAGGATGTTTGATGGGATTGTGAGGACATTGACAAATGTAAAGCACATCCCTGAGCTGGAAAAGAATCTGGTGTCACTTGGCTACTTGGAGCGCAGTGGATACAACTTCAGCAGTAGGGCTAGAAGCGGAGTACTGAACATCTCCAATGGAGCTATGGTAGTGATGAGAGGCAGGAGGTTGGACAATAACCTCTATCGCATGGAGGGATCTGTGGTGACCAGAGAGTCTGATGCAGCAGCTGCAGCACAGGACCAGCAGGGGGCTTACAGGATGTGGCACTACCGCCTAGGCCACATGGGTGACAAGGGGCTGAGGGAGTTGAGCAGGAGAGGACTCATCTCTGATCTGGAGGATGGTGCTACAGGGGAGATCTGTGAGCCTTGCCAGATGGGAAAGCAGAGGAGAGTTCAGTTCAACATCAGTACAGCCCGTAGTGCAGCCCCTCTAGAGTTAGTACACACGGATGTGTGGGGACCAGTCCCAGTTTTAGCTAGGAATGGGGCCAGATACTTCATGACCTTGATTGATGATTTCTCAAGGAAACTCTGAATTTACTTCATGAGAGAGAAGTCTGAGGTCTTCACCAAGTTCAAGATCTGGAGAGCTGAGGTGGAGAAGGAGCAGGGGAGGAGCGTGACGTGTCTGAGGTCAGACAATGGCGGGGAGTACACCAGCAGAGAGTTTCAGGACTACTGTGAGGAGTGTGAGATTAGGAGATACTTCTCAGTTAAGGAGACTCCACAGCAAAATGGGGTGGCCGAGAGGATGAACAGAACACTTTTGGAAAAGGCAAGGTGCATG
The DNA here is from genome assembly GCF_000442705.2 of Elaeis guineensis. NCBI lineage: Eukaryota > Viridiplantae > Streptophyta > Magnoliopsida > Arecales > Arecaceae > Elaeis > Elaeis guineensis. The sequence goes on along the minus strand of NC_025999.2, from coordinate 35,114,113 downwards.
AGGCTGCAGGTAGGGCTTCCAAAGGAGTTCTGGGTTGACACAGTTGACGCAGCGGGTTACTTGGTCAATCGATCACCTCACACCAGGTTGGATGGCAGGCTTCCAGAGGAGGTGTGGTCTGGGAGGACAGTTGGGCTGGGCCATCTACGGGTATTTGGGTGCATGGCTTATGTGCACATTGGAGCTGGTGAGCGGAGCAAGCTAGACGCCAGATCACGCAAGACGATGTTTCTAGGCTATCCGCGAGGAGTCAAGGGATACAGGCTGTGGGATCCCTTGGAAAAGAAGGTCATCATTAGTCGGATGTGACTTTTGATGAGGAGTCAGTCCTACGAAGGTGAGTAGGCATGGAGGAGCAGTAGGAGCAGGAGGAGGTCCAGCAGGGCACTGCTGGACAGCTAACCTTTTTGATTTTGCCTCTTGCAGGTACTACTGGAGGACATGACATTCAGGTGGAGCACCTACCTAAGGTGTCTCCACAGGTGGAGAGGATTCAGATGGATGATCGAGGTGGAGAGGTCTAGTAGGAGCGAGCTGGATCGAGGACTTATATCGGTGTTGCCCTACACAAGCCCAAGAGGACCATCAAGCAATCGGACCGATATGGCTTCGAGGAGACGCTGTCATATGCCCTGATGACAGTGAATGGAGATCCATATATGTATCAGGAGGCTATTGAGAGCCAGGATAGAGAGCGGTGGGTCCAGACGATGTCCGAGGAGATGCAGCCTCTCCACCAGAACCAGATATGGCGATTGGTGCAGTTGCCACAGGGGAAGAGGCCCATTGGCTGCAAATGGGTCTACAGTCGCAAGGACAGAGTGGAGCTGGTTGAGGCCTTGGGACACCAAGGTGGAGATTGTTATGATCCAGGTGGTGTGCCCAAGGCCCAAGGGACCAAGGCTAAGGCCAAGGTCCATCATTCATGAGGGCTTCATGGAGGCTATAGGGCTAGTGGGCCCTAGGTTGAAAGGCTGTGGGCCATTCGGGTTCTTGAGGTCTAGGTTATGTGGGCCTCAAGGGACCAACTCTTTATAGGTCAGGTCTGAGCCCAGGATAGGTGAGATTAGGTTGAGTCATGGGTGTACATGGGCTTGGGTTAACCTAATCTCCCATAGAGTTGGTCAAGGGAGTTTTGGGTTTGGGTCACTTGACCCGATGTTTATATATACATGTACTCGTATAGGTTTGAAGAAGCCAAGTAATAGACAACTCTTTCTCCCAAGTCTCTCTCTCTCTTCTCCCTCTCTCTCCAGCCATCCTCCATGCCCCAGGAGCAAAAAACCCTAGGGTTTCTTGCCACCAGGTCCAGATAAGGAAAGAAAGAAGGGAGGCGCTAGCCCCTTCCTCCTTGCAGCCGCCAACCAGATTGCTCTCCTCCTCTCTTGCAGTCATCCAAACACTAGGTCCAGGACCTGAAATCTCTTGAGAAGAGGTTGGTATAAGTCTCTCTCAGATCTGGAGTTGATCTGAGGTCGTTTGAGGCACGGGTGAGATCTCCATCAACAGATCTACAAGAAAGGCTGCAGCAGGATAGATCTGCAAGGTCTGTCTCCATCTACCTTCTTCCCTATCTAAAATATCCCAATTTAAGATCTATAATTGGAGGACCTTAGTCCAGGTCTGATCTAATTGGGTATCAGATCTGGGATTTTTTAGAGGTGATTTCAGAGGCGTTCTTCATCTGGAACGAAAGGCTGACGAAGAAGACAGCAACCAGACTGATTTCGTCAAGGGCCTTCAATCGAGTCCAGAAGTCTCCAGATTTATTCGTTGCTGGTTCCGCTGCACCCAAGGTCCGTGGGAGGAGCCGGGATCGTGCTCCAATAAGATGCACATGGGTTGACAACCAAAGTTGGGCTCATGTGTAGTCTGTGTGGATTCTAGTACCCACTAAGAAATTAAAGTAATTCCTCGAATTGGAGGTTGAGGCTACCAGTTCGTAAAAATACTGGGAGAAACTTTAGACGAAAGTCCAAGTCTTTAGTATTAATAATTTATATACTAATAGAGATCTGGTTTTCCTTTATGCAGATATGGCCACTACCCTATCGCTCCGATCATTATTAGATAATGATAAACTCATGGGACCTAATTTCGATAGCTGGTATCGAAAATTAAAAATCATCCTTGAGCATGAGCGGATCCTTTATGTAGTAAGGATCCGGCACCTGAGGAGCCAGTCCCGAATGCTAGAGGGACGGTCCGAGATACTTATCAGAAGTGGCTCAACGATCGCACCACCATTCGGTGCATAATGCTAGCGGCAATGAATGATGAGTTTAGCCATCGGTTCGAGAACACCAAGCCGCAAGAGATGCTTCAAATATTGAATGACTCTTTTGGCATGCTTGACGATGTTGAAAGGCACAAAACTAGTTGTGCCATTTTCAATGCTCGGATGAGGGATGGGGCCTCAGTCACCGATCATATACTGTACATGATCGAAATGATTGAGCACCTAAGTAAATTGGGCTTTCCCTTGCATGAGCAGCTCGGTAAGGATGCGATCCTTAATTCTTTGCCCAAGTCCTTCCTCCCCTTCCTTACTCATTTTTGAATGACAAAGCCTGCAGTGAACTACCACGGCTTGTTGGGGTTGCTGCAGAACTTTGAGAAGGATCACCAGCTCCAAAAGGAGTCGGTGAATGCTATGGGAGGATCTTCTTCTAGTCGTCGACCCTTTAAGAAAGGGAAGAAGAATAAGAAGAAGAAAAATAAAAAGGTACAGCCGCATGCTGGGACGTCTGCACAGGGTTAGACCAAGAAGCACAAGCCCAACCAGAGCCAGGCGGAGTGCTTCTTTTACAAGAAGCAGGAGCACTGGAAGAGGAACTGTCCTCTATACATTGCCTCCCTGGACCCGAATAGGCCAAAAAAGAAGCAAGGTAATTATATGATAACACCTTGTAACTTTTTCATTTGTGATACTACTACCTGAGTATTGGATACTGAAAGCCCTTATCATATTTAAAATTGATGTAGGGTCTGCAGGTCAGTAGGAGATTTGATGACGGTGAGAGGTTCCTGAACGTTGGAGATGGAAGCAAATTTTCAGTTCTAGCTTTAGGAATCATGAACTTTGTAATCAATTCTCGTAATGTAATTCTTAGTGAATGTCACTATTGTCCAAGCTTTTTATTAAATATTATTTTTGTAGGCTTTTGGCCATGTACGGTTATGAATTTTTAATAAAAGAAATATTTGCAATATCATTTTGAATGGTGTTACAATATTTGTTGGACAAATAAATATAGAATTTACTTACTATCATAGCCTGTTCATGTGGTTCAAACCTCCGATAAATGCCCTAGATAGATAATGTGTCAAAAGTCTACCTTTGGCACTATAGGCTAGGTCATATCAATAAGAATAGAATAAACAGGTTGGCTTAAGAAGAAATTCTTGAAGTTGGTGATTGTGAATCACTTCCAACCTGTGAGTCCTGTCTTCTTGAAAAATTGACCAAGTCACCTTTTACTGGAAAAGATGAGAGAGCCAGTGAACTCTTGGGTCTGGTACATTCTGATGTATGTGGACCCATGAGCTCAAATGCAAGAGGTGGATATTTCTACTTCATAACCTTCACAAACGATCTATCGAGGTATGGGTATGTCTACTTAATGAAGCATAAGTCGGAGTCATTTGAAATGTTCAAACTATTTCGAAATGAGGTAGAAAAATAAACTGGGAAGTGTATTAAAACTCTTCGATCTGATCGAGGAGGTGAATACCTTTCCAATGAGTTTCTGATATATCTTGGGAGAATGGGATTCTCTCTCAGTGGACTCCTCCTGAAACACCACAACATAATGGTGTGTCTGAAAGGAGGAATTGGACCTTGTTGGACATGGTTCGATCCATGATGGGGTTTGCTGGTCTGTCAATCTCCCTTTGGGGATATGCGCTCGAATCGACTTGTTACCTTCTAAATAGGGTTTCGAGTAAGTCTGTAACCAAAATGTCATATGAGATATGGATAGGACGTAAGTCAGTACTCTCGCACCTTAGGGTTTGGGGGTGTCCGACTTATGTTAAACATTTAATTACGGATAAGCTTGGACTTAGGTCTGACACGTGTTATTTCATAGGGTACCTAAAAGAGACCAAAGGGTATTATTTCTACCTAGCTGATGAGCAAAAGGTGTTTGTCAGCCTTAAGGCAATCTTTTTAGAAAAGGAGTTCCTTAGTGAAGGGACTGTTGCCTCTAAGGTCGAACTTGAGGAAATTCGGCAAGTTGAAAAACCGACACAAGTAGCTGAACCTGAACCGAATTTGGTTAGATCAGATCCGAAGCTCATTGTTCCTGCACCCTTAAGGCGATTTGGTAGAGTACCACGTCAACCGGATAGATACTATGGTTTCTTGGTTCGGGACGGCGATCCTATCGAACTTGATGAAAACGATGAGGATCCGATCACCTACATGGATGCAATGCAGAGACCTAACACTGAGAAATGGCTAGAGGTCATGAAATCCAAAATGGAGTCCATGAAGGTCAACGATGTGTGGACATTGGTTGACCCACCCGAAGGAGTAAAACCCATAGGGTGTAAGTGGGTCTTCAAGAGGAAGAGAGACATAGACGGAAAGGTGAAAACCTATAAAGCCCATTTGGTTGCCAAGGGATATCGTCAACGTTATCGTATAGACTATGACGAGACATTTTTTTCTGTGGCAATGCTCAAATTCATTCGGATTATGCTTGCGATAGCTGCCCATCTGGACTATGAAATCTGGCAGATGGATGTGAAAATAACTTTCCTAAATGGAGAGCTGGACGAAGAGGTGTATATGATACAACCTGAAGGATTCACATCCATAGATGAGTCTAAGGTGTGCAGGCTATAGAGGTCCATTTATGGACTTAAGCAGGCATCCTGAAGTTGGAACATATGTTTTGATATGACGATCAAGACGTATGGCTTCATTAAGAATAGAGAAGAGCCCTGCATTTATAAGTGGGCTAATGATCCAGTAGTGGTACTTCTTGTATTGTATGTGGATGACATTCTCTTAATTGAAAATGATGTCCCACATTACAGAGAATAAAGATTTGGCTATCATCATAGTTCTCCATGAAGGATCTGAGAGAAGCTTCCTACATCTTAGGGATGAGGATCTATAGGGATAGATCTAAAAAGTTGCTTGGCTTATCCCAGTCCACGTACATTGATACTATGCTGAAGAGGTTCAACATGGAGAATTTCAAGAAAGGCTATCTACTGATAGGCCATGGAATTTCTTTCTCGAAGAGGGATTGCTTACAACACCTCAAGAGAGAGAGCGTATGGATAGAATTCCATATGCTTCGGTAGTAGGATCTATCATGTACGCTGTTGGTGCAAAAATTCGCTTGCGCCGGAGAAGCTGGAGTCGGGGGAGTCGTGGTCGTCGTCGGGACCTGCAAAAGAAGTCTAAACTGGAGGTGGGGTTGCTCCAGCAAGATCCTCCGATGCTCAAGTCAGTTCTCTGCCTCAACAAGAATGGAGTGCTCGAACAGAAAATTTAGCAGAGTTTTGAGGTAAAAAATGAGAGCTTATGGAATAACGTATCTGGGGTTCTCCTTTTATAGACGGAGAGGGCAACAAATTGACAGCGATGCCTGTAACCGTCTGGTAGTGGGCCGCCCAGAGCCAGGAGAAATTTATTGTGGAGGGTAGTGGAGTGGGATCATGACTATCACCATGGCTCGCCATGTGGAATCAGTTACGGGGAGTGGAGCAGCGTTCGCTGTCGTGACTCGTCAGGGAGTGGTGGAATCGCACAGGATCCACCGCAGGGCATGGAGCAGAATTGTGGCCGTTAATACAGCCTGCCAGGGAGTAATGGAGCTACGTAGGGTCCACCGCAGGGAGTGGAGCAGTGTTGTCCGTTACTGTGGCCTGCCAGGGGGTCCAGACTTGTCGGTCGAAGTTTGGTTGGAGTTGGTAGCGAGGTCTAGTATCCGTAGGAGTTTGGGCGAGGTCTTCCCGCAGTCGGACTAGAAGATGGAGTCTGGCTTCCGTAGGAGTCTGAACGAAATCTACTTGCAGTTGGGGTCGTGGGCGGAGTCCTGCTCCCGTAGGAGTCCGGACGAAGTCTGTCTGCAGCCGTTGGAGTCGAGGATGGAGCCTGGCTCCCGTAGGAATCCAGGCGGAGTCTTCTTGCAATTAAAATCAACGATGAAGTCCGGCCCCCATAGGAGTCCGGACAAGGCTTACCAGTGGATGAAGTTGAGGATGGAGCTCGGCTCCCGTAGGAGTCCGGGCAAAGTCTTCCTTGCTGTAGAACTCGCGGACGGAGCCCGGCTCCCATAGGAGTCCGGACGAAATCTTCCTTGTTGTAGAACTCGCGGATGGAGCCCGGCTCCCGTAGGAGTCCGGGCGGAGTCTTCCTTGCTGCCGAAATCGCGGACGGAGCCTGGCTCCCAAGGAGTCCGGATGAAGTCTTCCTCGCTGCCGAAATCGCAGACGGAGCCTGGCTCCCGTAGGAGTCCGGGCGGAGTCTTCCTTGCTGTCGAAATCGCAGACGGAGCCCGGCTCCCGTAGGAGTCCGGACGAAGTCTTCCTTGCTGTAGAACTCGCGGATGGAGCCCGACTCCCGTAGGAGTCCGGGCGGAGTCTTCCTTGCTGTCGAAATCACGGACGGAGCCCGGCTCCCGTAGGAGTCCGGACGAAGTCTTCCTTGCTGTAGAACTCGCGGACGGAGCTGACTCCCGTAGGAGTCCGGGCGGAGTCTTCCTTGCTGCGAAATCGCGGACGGAGCCCGGCTTCCGTAGGAGTCCGGACGAAGTCTTCCTTGCTGTAGAAATCGCGGACGGAGCCCGGCTCCCGTAGGAGTCCGGGCGAAGTCTTCCTTGCTGCCGAAATCGCGGATGGAGCCCAACTCCCGTAGGAGTCCGGACGAAGTCTTCCTTGCTGTAGAACTCACGGACGGAGCCCGGCTCCCGTAGGAGTCCGGGCGAAGTCTTCCTTGCTGCTAAAATCACAGACGGAGCCCGGCTCCCGTAGGAGTCCGGACGAAGTCTTCCTTGCTGTAGAACTCGCGGACGGAGCCCGCTCCCGTAGGAGTCCGGCGGAGTCTTCCTTGCTGTCGAAATCGCGGACAGTGCCCGGCTCCCGTAGGAGTCCGGACGAAGACTTCCTTGCTGTAGAAATCGCGGATGGAGCCCGGCTCCCGTAGGAGTCCGGGCGAAGTGACGGGGGTTCACAAACAGTTGTCGAAAGTCCGGACGGAGTCTCGCGAGGGTCGACCCTGCCAAGAACTTCGGCCGAGAGAATTTTATGCCCAACACCAGTCCCCTCACTTTCGAGTTCGAATTTCGAATGAAGGAAGTATGGAGAAGTTGTCGTGGCCGAAGTTCTTCCCCTGACGCCCGGGCGCAACCGTCCTCAGATATGCTGGCATTTAATGTGCGCGTGCCAGAGCCCTTTTTTCGATTATGGCGACCCGAAGAGTCTTTTCGGAACTTCCACCGAGATGTGATCCCAAGCATCGTGCCATGGAAATTTGCGAATAGTCAATCCTCGATAGCGGCGAGTGGGACATGCGGGACACACGGCAAGCACCGGTTGGTCTGAAGATGCCCACCATCATAATTGTGCCAAGATTCGCTGCCTATTTAAACCCCTTACCCTTCCCTCGGGGCTTTACTCCGCCAAAAGGACGGCACCTTTCTTCCGTCTGAGAGCCTAGCTACTCAGCCACTCTCTCGGTGTCCCTGCCAACTCCGAGCATCCTCTGTGCCGGTCTTTGCCGTCTTCAGCCCCCCGATTCCTCTCTAAGGGGTTTCCCCGCCATGTCCTCCACCCGGAGGCCATCCTCAAGGGGATGTCAGGGGCTTGGAGGAAGGCAAGGAGGAGAACAGTGGTCCGTGAGTTCTCCGGTCATCGAGCAGCCGCTGAAGGTCCCCGTTGTTTTAAAGGGGGCTCAAGGAAGGATTTCTTCAACAACAGGGGTTTAATATCGGGGACCGTCGGTAAAGGTGTTCTGCCGAGAATTTTGGAGCAGCAAGATGGGGTGAAACCGGTCAGGAGGGTAGAGCTGTCGTCATGAGCCGTGGCGGGATCCTTGGTGTCGTCGGGGCCGAGGGACCAGAAGCGGTCGGCATCGACGGTGGGGCAGTAAAGCTTGTTGCGGGGGTGGTGGAAGTAGCGCATGCCGACCTTGCCGGAGCATCTTGGACGGCGGCTGTCGCGGAGCATTCGGTGATGGCGCATATCTCTGGCACCACCGCTGCCTCCAGGGTGACTCCGGTTCTTCTTGAAATAGGTCTTCGTCGTGCTGTCGTTGCCCTTACTGCCCCCTGGAATCTATCCCATCCTTTTCCCCCTGGGGTTGGGACTTCGGAGATAGAGCGAAACAAGGCGGGGCGAGAGCCGATAGGCCTGCTACACGCACTGGAAAATGCGGCCGAGAAGGATAGAAACGGGAAGAGAAGTTTGCAGCTTGAAGCGACCTCCGGTGTGTCCTTTCCAAGCCGTGTTCTCAAGCCTTGTAATAATGTATTCTTTTCTGACCCTCCGGGTCTTGTAACATACATCTTGTCAGTTGAAAAATGAGAAGAAGATTTTGTTATCTCGTCCGCACCTTGCATCGAATTGTTGTCTGTCGAACTTCCTTCTTCTTCTTTCTTCTCTCTTCCTCTCTTTTTCTTTTTCTTTTTTTTTTTTTTGACATCATCCCAAGGTCGCCGGTGGCCCTTTTATTCGTGTTGAATTATCGTTTGTCGAGCTCCTTTTTGGTTTTTATGTCGTTCGAAGGTACCGATTGTCATCGTATCAACCCATCTTTTCCGTCAGTGGCCGCAGGCTCGCCTGGGGCCATTCGGGCTTGGTGTCCCCTCAGGGCTTGAGCTCGGAGGTCCGAGCTTCTGTCACCCTGAGGAAGTTGTCATATTTTGCATCGAAAGCTTCCTTGAAAGCCGGGACTCCTGATGGAGCCTCAATTCTTGCTGTGACAGGGTTCTATGCACCTTGGATGCTGTTTGTTTTCCAATCATCGCTGATGTGGTCCATCGCCTTCCTTTTTCTTTTTCGCTTGGAATTTTTCTCCGCTCTCAGTGAGGCTACGGGAGTTCGGCTCCCGTAGGCGAAGTCGGGGTGAAGTTTGGCTCCCGTGGGAGTCTGGGCGAAGATCACTAGCAGTTGAAGTTGGTGACGAAGTCCGACTCCCGTAGGAGTCCGGACGGAATCCTCCCTGTGATTGGAGTCGCGGACAGAGCCCGGCTCCCGTAGGAGTCTGGGCGGAGTCTTCCTACAATTAAAGTAAGGTACGAAGTCCGGCTCCCGTAGGAGTCCGGACGGGGTTTATCAAAAATCAAAGTTGGCGACGGAGCCCGGCTCCGTAGGGGTCCGGGCTGAACTTACCACCGGTTGAAGTTGGTGACGGAGCTCGGCTCCTGTAGGAGTCCGGGCGGGGGCCTCCTTGCGATATAGGTTGCGGACGGAGCTCGGCTCTGGTAGGAGTCCGGGCCTTCGACTCCGCTCAATCCAGGGTGAGGTTCTCCTCCTGTCCTTAGCAGGGCTGTGGGGGCGTGTATGGGCGTTGCAGGGCCTCTCCCCCCATCCGGTCTAAATAGAACTGGATCTTTGACTTTGCTCAAGTTAGGGCAAGGTTCTCCTCCTATCCCTAAAAGGGCTGTGGGGGCGCATATGGGCATTGCAGGGCCTCTCCCCCCATCCGGTCTAAATGGAACCGGACCTTCGACTTTGCTCAAGTTAGGGTGAGGTTCTCCTCCTGTCCCTAACAGAGCTATGGGGGCGCATATGGGTGTTGCAGGGCCTCTCCCCCCATCCGGTCTAAATGGAACCGGGCCTTCGACTTTGCTCAAGTTAGGGCGAGGTTCTCCTCCTGTCCCTAACAGGGCTGTGGGGGCGCATATGGGCGTTGCAGAGCCTCTCCCCCCATCCGATCTAAATAGAACCGGGCCTTCGACTTTGCTCAAGTTAGGGCGAGGTTCTCCTCCTGTCCCTAACAGGACTGTGGGGGCACATATGGGCGTTGCAGGGCCTCTCCCCCCATCCGGTCTAAATGGAACCGGGCCTTCGACTTTGCTCAAGTTAGGGCGAGGTTCTCCTCCTGTCCCTAACAGGGCTGTGGGGGCGCATATGGGCGTTGCAGGGCCTCTCCCCCCATCCGGTCTAAATGGAACCGGGCCTTCGACTTTGTCGGGACGAGGTTTCCCTTTCATTTTTGATACAGTTTGTTTGGATTGTCCAAAGACATATAGGTATGTAATTTTCAATTAAAATGAAGTTACTGGTAGTACATCCATAAGTTTTCCGAGCTCCACAGTTGCAGGAGGTCGGCTCCTCCGAGTTCCTTAAGATAATAAGTTTCGGGCCGGACTACTTCTTTGACTTCATACGGTCCTTCCCAGTTTGGGGCGAGTTTCCCTCGGTCCTGAGGTTGCGAGACAGCGGCTCGTCGAAGCACTAGATCTTTCGCTCTAAAGGCTTTGTTCTTGACCCTGACGTTGTAATATCGAGCGACTTTCTGTCTGTAGGCTGCCATAAGAACCTGAGCTATCTCCCGTCTTTCTTCCAGCAGGTCGAGGTTGGCTCTAAGACTTTACAAATTTTGATGTTCGTCGAACGCCATGACTCGTGCCGATGGGAGTTTAAGCTCGATCGGGATGACGGCTTCCGCACCGAAGGCTAAAGCAAAAGGGGTCTCCCCCGTAGATAGCCTCTGGGTAGTTCGATACGCCCACAACACATGATAAAGTTCGTCCGCCCAAGTTCCCTTTGCTTTTTCAAGCCTTGTTTTAATCCCCTGCAAAAGGGTTCTGTTGGTCACCTTAGCTTCGCCATTCGCCTGGGGATGGGCTACTGATGTGAAGTTGTGGGAGATATTTAGATCTTCACAGAATTTGGCAAATTTTGCTCCCGCAAATTGCCGTCCATTATCAGTGATTAGGGTTCTAGGCAGACCGAACCTACACACGATCGACTTCCAGAAGAAATCTTGCACTTTTGCTTCTGTGATTTTCGCTAGTGGTTCGGCTTCAACCCATTTGGTGAAGTAGTCGATCGCTACAAGGAGGAACTTCCTTTGCCCAGACGCCATGGGGAAGGGGCCAAGTATGTCCATCCCCCATTGTGCAAAAGGCCATGGGGCACTCAAGGGTGTGAGCTCGATGGCGGGCTGTCTCTGGACGTTGGCGTATCTCTGGCATCGATCACACTTTTTGACATATTCAATCGAATCATGATGCATCGTTGGCCAGTAATATCCTTGGCGGAGCAACTTGTGGGATAAAGATCTAGCCCCCAAATGGTTTCCGCAAATTCCTTCATGTACTTCCCACAAGGCGTAGTCAGCTTCCGAGGGTCGAAGATATTTCAAGAGGGGCAAGGAGTATGATCTCTTGTACAATTTTCCTCATAAAGGATGTACCGGGAGGCTTGATTTCAGAGCATCCGAGCTTCCTTCGCATCCTGGGGGAGAACTCCATCTCTGAGATAAATTATCAGTGGGTCGACCCAGTTGGGCTCGTGGTCAATCTCCATCATGGGCCACGATTCTTCTGTACTCGAGTGTTTTAGAACTTCAAAGAGGATGCCTTTGGGCAATTCGACCGGAGCCGACGTCGCCCGCTTGGAGAGAAGGTCAGCCCTGGTATTTTCCAACCTTGGGATCTGTCTAATGTTGAAGCTGCTAAAGGCGGGGGTGAGCTCCTTTACCTTCTCAAGATATTTGGCCATACTGTCCTCCCGCGCTTTGTAACTCCCGCTGACCTGCCCCACCACCGCTGAGAGTCACTGTGCACCGGAGCTTACTTATTCCCAGCTCTCTGGCGATCCTTAGTCCTGCGATCAGAGCTTCATATTCCGCTCCATTATTTGTTGCGGGGAACTCAAAACACAGAGCGTATTCTGCGATGACTCCCTCCAGACTGACCAAGATCAGGCCCGCACCTGCACCCGACATGTTGGAAGATCCGTCCACATAGAGGGCCCAAAAGCGATTAGCGGGATCGGCCTCTTCTTCGGGGGAGTTCGGTTGGGACTTCAGGTCGTCAACTTCGCTTTGTTCAGGTTCAGCCTCCTCTGGAATGGTACACTCTACTATGAAATCTGCCAGTATTTGGGCCTTTACTGCTGGCCTGGATCGATAGTGGATGTCGAATTTCGTGAGCTCGATCGCCCATTTCGCCATCCTCCCGGAGGTGTCCGCCCGGTGCAAAACTGCCTTGATTGGTTGGTTGGTGAGTAGCATCACGGTGTGCCCTTGAAAGTAGGGTCGTAGCCTCCGGGCTGCAATCAACAAGGCGTAAGTCAGTTTTTCTAATTTGGTATACCTGGTCTTAGCGTCTCTCAACGCGCGACTGATGTAGTAGATCGGCCGTTGGACTTTCGCTTCTTCTTTGACAAGGACAACCGCGAGAGCCATGGGAGAGACCGCCAGGTATAAAAATAGTTCCTCCCCAGGCTCCGACTTTGCCAACAGTGGGGGTGAGCCGAGGTAGCTCCTTAGTTCTTCGAACGCTACTGGCACTCAGAGGTCTAACAGAAGTTCTTCGACTGCTTGAGGGTTTGAAAGAAGGGTAAGCACCATTCGGCTGACCTTGCGACGAAGCGATTCAGGGCCGCTACCCTCCCTGTAAGGTGCTGAACCTCTTTTATCGACTTTGGGGCGGCCATCTCTTGGATGGCGCAAATTTTTTTGGATTGGCCTCGATTCTGTGCCCTGATACCATGAAGCCCAGAAACTTTCCTGAGGTTACGCCGAAAGCGCATTTAGTTGGGTTCAGCTTCATTCTATATTTCCAGAGAGCGTCGAAGGTCTCCTCGAGGTCGGCGACATGATCTCTGAAAGATTTGCTTTTTACGAGCATATCGTCCATGTAGACCTCCATGTTACGGCCGATCTGCTCCTTGAAGATTTTGTTCACCAATCGTTGATAGGTCGCACCCGCGTTCTTGAGGCCGAAAGGCATGACCCTGTAACAGTAAAGGCCATGATTAGTGATGAAAGCTATCTTTTCTTCATCTTCCGGCCCATTCTAATTTGATTATAGCCGGAGAATGCATCCATGAAGGTGAGGAGCTCATGGCCCAAGGTCACATCCACCAGTTGATCGATTCTGGGAAGGGGGTAGCTGTCCTTCGGACAGCCTTATTCAGCTTTTTGAAGTCTATGCACATCCTCCACTTGTCGTTTGCCTTTTTGACCAGGACAACGTTGGAAATCCAATCAGGATAATTGACTTCCTTAATGAATCCGGCCTTAAGGAGCTTATCCACTTCCTCGGCTATCGCCTTCTGCCTCTCCGGAGCATGACTTCAGATTTTCTCTTTCATCGATCGATGTTTTGGATCGACGGCCAGATGATGCTCCATGACTTCCGTGTCAATCCCCGGCATGTCTGCTAGAACCCAAGCGAAAACATCCGCATTCTTTTGTAGAAAATGAATGAGACGCGCCCGCACCTCCTTCCCTAGGTTGGAGCCAATCATTGCTACATGCTCCACGTTCCCGTCGTTCAAAGGATTGGTACCAGATCTTCGATGGGGGCACCCCTCTCTTCGGTGAGGTCATCACGAGCATCCAGTCCATCGACGGGGCAGGAGTCAGATTGATCACCTCTTTGCAAGGCTATATTGTAGCAGTGTCTGGCCAGGGCTTGGTCTCCCCGGACCTCTCCGGTCCCCTGGTTGGTGGGGAACTTCAACTTCAAATGGTAGGTCGATACGACGGCTCAGAGAGCATTGAGGCCAGGTCGGTCGAGGATTGCATTATAGGCGGATGGTGCCTTCACCACCAAGAAATTCACCAGAGCCCTGGATTGCCTTGGATATTGACCTGCGGCCACAGTCAAAGTTATTATTCCTTCCGTCGGAACGGCGTCGTCGGTAAACCCTACCAAGGGGGAGCTAATCGACTCAGATGACCGTCAAGAGTGGACATTTTTGAGAAGGCGTCGTAGAACAAGATGTCAGCCGAACTTTCATTATCGACAAGAATGCGGCGGACGTCGTAATTTGCTATATTCAAGGAAACTACGACCGCATCGTTATGAGGGAATTGGACTCCCTGAGTATCTTGTTCGGTAAAAGTTATGGGCTCTTCAGTCTTTTGTCGCTTGGGGGATACAGTCGGTATGTTGGTCGTTTCCTGTCGGGATCCTCCCGAGATGGTGTTGGCGGAATCCGTCGGAGGCCAATCGTCCGGCCACTCCATGCTGGCGACCATAGTCGGAGGATGCGGGGCCTGGGAAACCAAAGGCGAGACCGGGGTCCGGGACATGGCTGCGGAGGCCGTGGGTAGCTATGCAGATGCTTCGCGAGAGGTCATCGGGCGAGGATCCAATGGGGGAAAGAAGGAGTGGGTGTCGGAGGAGACGATCGAAGGTGGCTCCGTTGAGCGCTCCTTTAAGAATAAGGGTACTGCGAAGATACAACCCCTTCCTCTAGCGCCAATCCTGTTGGTGCAAAAATTGCTTGCGCCGGAGAAGCTGGAGTCGGGGGAGTCGCGGTCGCCACCGGACCTGCAAAGGAAGTCTAAACCGGAGGTGGGGTTGCTCCGGCAAGACCCTCCGATGCTCAAGTTAGTTCTCTGCCTCAACAAGAATGGAGTTGTTGCTCCTAGATTGATTTTGATGATTACAAAGCAGATTGAAGGGATACAAATATTTTTATTTGAAAAAGTCTTTATGCTCTTCAGGGGCAAAATCGTAATTTTACTAAAATCCTGATTTGATAGTATCATTTGGTAGAACAAATGATTTATAATCTATTGGTGAAAATTTTATTATTTTTGGTCTTATATTTTTGAAGTTATGAATGTTTGAAGTGCATGAGTCGACTCATGAGTCAACTCATGGCACAATGAGCTGCTTGGCATGCTAAAATTTCCCTTGGCACGCTGGTTTTTTGGCTTGGCACGACCTGTGAGTCGACTCATGAGTCGACCCACAAGGCATGAGTCGACTCATGAGTTGACTTCTGCTGTTTTGGGCCAAAATATCCAGAAACCCAAATCTCTGGTTTTTACAACAGAGGTCGACTCATGAGTCGACCCCTGAAGCATGAGTCGACTCATGGTCGACCCCTGTGACGGGAATTGTCCGCAACGGCTAGTTTTTTGCCCATTTTAGTTGCCTTTAATGCTCACTTTAAATGCTCTAACGGCTCTTTTTCTGCCTAAAATATTTTTCCTTGTTTCTTAAAGCTATAAAAGGTTTCAAAAGGTGAAAAACAAGAAGGAGATCTACAATATACATGAGAGATACAAGGGGATATACAATACACACAAGAGACATACGAGAGGTTTTGAAAGAGAAAAGCAAGAGTGTTCAAAAGGGCATTCAAGAGCATTCAAAGAGAAGGTTTTTCAAGCCAACTTTTCAACCCTGATCAAGAGCTCTTTCAAAGCCTTCAAGAAGCCTTCAATCAAAGCTCACCTATTCCTCAAGCGTTCATTCAACTCTTCATCCACCTTGAGGAAATCAAAAAAAAAGGGGGATTCTTCATTTGAGTAAAGTGCATTTAATGTTATATTGCTCATTTAAGGAGCTATTCTTGTACTTATTTATGCTCTAAACTGTCTTACTCTTTGTGAGTAATTATTCTTGTTTTTGGAGGGTTTCCAAAACAAGGGAAGGTTGATCCGAACCTGAAATCGGAGTGTATTGGTTGGCTTGTACCCGAGAAACAAGTGGACTAGCTTGGAATAGCTAGTGTCGGAGGTTCCGACGTTTGTATTCGGGTTGAATACAAGTATAGTGGATTGGAATTCCCAAATAGGAGCTTGGGGAGTGGATGTAGGTGCAAGGTTGGCACCGAACCACTATAAATCCTTGTGTTTGTTGTGTGCTTTATTGTTCTCTTTATTTCTTTATTATATCCTTGCATTCTTGCTTTAGGTAATTAATCTTGAACTAAAGTCTTTCTCCTCATTCATCAAGCTTTTAACAAATACTTTTCATAAGTAATTAGTTAAGCTTAATTTTTTTAAAAATCCAATTCACCCCCCCCCCCTCTTGGGTTGCATAGCTGGGCAACAAGTGGTATCAGAGCCCGGTGCTCTAGCCCTTCTTTGATCTAACAATCAAAGAGCCAAAGATCTATGGCAACCCATGTCGGTACTTCTCTAGCCGAGGGGCAATCTACCAACCGACCTCCACTTTTCAATGGGTCTAATTACACCTATTGGAAAGCTCGGATGAAGATATTCATACAAGCACTCGACTATGATATGTGGAGTATCATAGTGAACGGTCCTCACACACCCACCAAGATTATAGATGGTGAGGAGTCAACCAAACTCGAGAAAGAATGGGATGAGGTTGATAAGAAATTGGCACAATTAAATGCTAAAGCTATGAATGTTCTTTATTGTGCACTTGATGCAAATGAATTTAATCACATTTCTACTTGTGCATCTGCTAAAGAAATATGGGATAGGTTAGAAGTAACCCATGAGGGAACAAATCAAGTAAAAGAGTCTAAAATAAACATGCTTGTACATAAATATGAATTGTTTAAAATGGAGCATGATGAGTCCATAACTGCTATGTTTACTCATTTTACTGATATAATTAATGGTTTGAAGAGTCTTGGCAAATCTTATACTAACAGTGAACTTGTAAGGAAGATTCTCAGGTCATTGCCAAGAACTTGGAAGCTAAGGTGACTGCCATCTAAGAAGCAAAGGACTTGAAAACTCTACCTCTAGAAGAGCTTCTTGGATCCTTGATGACTCATGAACTTAGCATGAAGCAACATCAAGAGGATGAAGTCAAAAAGAAAAGAACCATTGCCCTCAAATCCACAGCTTCGCCTGATGATGAAACGGATGACACTGAAGATGAAGAACAGGATGAAGAGATGGCACTCATCACCCAGAGATTTAAGAAGTTTCTAAGAAAAAGGAAACAGGGGATGAGAAAGAAGTCATTCACAAAAGGAGAACAAAGCAAAGAGAAAGAGAAAGATCAACCCCTTATATGCTACGAGTGCAAGAAGCGGGACATTTCAAATTGAATGTCCACAACTGAAGAAAGGTCCCAAAAAGTTCAAAAAGAAAGCAATGATGGCGACTTGGAGTGCGAGTGATGACTCAAGCTCCGATGAGGAAACCTCAACAGAACAAGCCAACCTGTGCCTTATGGCACACGAAAATGAGGTAACTTCTGAATCCCCTAGTGAATTTACTTTTGAAGAATTGCATGAAGCATTCTATGATTTAATTGATGAATTAAAGAAACTAGGGATGAAAAACAAAGAACTGAAATTGAAAAATCAGTCCTTAATGAAACAAGCTGAAAACCTTTCAATTAAAAAATCCACCTTGATTCAAGAAAATCAAAGCTTAAAGAATGAAATTAACAAGCTGAAACCTATAGTAGATAAGTTCACCTTAAGTTCAAACAAACTAAATATAATTCTTGATAATCAAAAATCTGTATATGATAAGGTGGACTTGGCTATAACCCCTTGAAGAAACAAAAATTTTTGAAGAATATTTATGTAAATTATTCAAGTAACAAGTCTACAAATATTACTTATTTCAAATGTGATAGAATAGGACATAAATCATACACATGCCTTATTAACAAATCTGCAAACACAACTATAAAGAAAATATGGGTTCCAAAAGGAACCATTTTGACTAACCTAAAAGGACCCAAGAAAGCTTGGGTACCTAAGACTTGACTTTTGCTTGCAGGTGTGTCTAGCATCCCAAGGAGGAAACAGGAAATGGTATCTTGACAGTGGATGCTCGAGACACATGACTGGTGATGAATCACAATTCATCACGCTTGATGCTAAAGATGGAGGGATGGTCACCTTTGGAGATAATGGCAAAGAAAAGATCATCGGGATAGGTAACATTGGTATCACTCCCTCCAAATACATTGAAAATTTTTGTTAGTTAAAGGTTTAAAGCATAACTTAGCATTAGTCAATTTTGTGATAAAGGGTATAAAGTTGTTTTTGAATCATCTGTTTGCATTGTGACTAGTCCTATTAACGATGGCATTAAATTTATAGGACATAGGCATGGCAATGTTTATATGGTAGATTTGAATGATTTAGCCAAATTAGACATGCAATGCCTAGTATCCTTGAATGCTAAAGTTAATGAGACTAGTTGGCTGTGGCATCGTAGACTTGCACATATTAGCATGCATTCTCTTTCAAAATTAATTAAGAAAGAATTAGTTCTTGGTTTGCCAAAACTGAATTTTGAAAAGGATAGAATTTGTGATGCATGCCAATTAGGTAAACAAACTAGAGTTTCATTTAAATCCAAAAATATTGTTTCAACTTCTAGACCTTTAGAGCTCTTGCATATGGACTTATTTGGACCAACTAGAACCACTAGTCTAGGAGGAAAATGATATGGTTTTGTAATTATAGATGATTACTCTCGTTTTACTTGGGTTTTCTTTTTGGCACACAAAGATGAAACTTTTCATATTTTCACTAAATTTCACCAAAAAGTCACTAATGAAAAAGGGTTTTCAATTCAAAATATTAGAAGTGATCATGGAACTGAATTTGAAAATCAAGACTTTGAAAATTTTTGTGATGAAAATGGAATTGGCCATAACTTCTCTGCTCCTAGGACACCCCAACAGAATGGGGTAGTTGAAAGGAAAAACAGAACCTTAGAAGAAATGGCCCGTACCATGCTTTGTGAAAGCAACCTTCCAAGATATTTTTGGGCGGAAGCAATTAACACAGCATGTTACATTTTAAATCGTGCTTTGATTAGACAATTTTTAAAGAAAACCCCCTATGAACTTTGGAAAGGAAGAAAACCAAATATTGCATATTTTCATATTTTTGGTTGCCGATGTTTTGTATTAAATAATGGCAAAGAAAGACTTGGTAAATTTGATGCAAAATCAGATGAAGCAATCTTTCTAGGTTACTCCTCCACTAGTAAAGCATTTAGAGTTTTCAACAAAAGAACTTTAGTAGTTGAGGAGTCCATACATGTTGTTTTTGATGAATCTAACGATCTTCCTTCAAGGAAGAATGAGGGTGTTGATGATGCAGATCCACTAATAGAAGGTATGAAGAGATCACTCTGAAAGATTCAGCAACTCCAGAAGACAAGGATCAAGAAGACAAACAAGATGAGAGAGGTGAAGAAATTCAAGAACAACCTCAAGGTACAAATGACCTACCCAAGGAATGGAGGTATGTTCACAACCACCCTAAGGAGTTAATTATTGGTGATCCTATGCATGGGGTAAAAACCCGTTCTTCACTTAGAGATGTAGTTAATCATTGTGCTTTTGTATCTCATCTTGAACCTAAAACTTTTGAAGAAGCTGAAAATGATCATAATTGGATTAATGCAATGCAAGAGGAACTTAATCAATTTGAAAGAAATAATGTTTGGACCTTAGTATCAAGACCTAAAAATTATTCAATAATTGGCACAAAATGGGTCTTTAGAAACAAATTAGATGAGCATGGAAATGTAATTAGAAATAAAGCAAGACTGGTTGCTAAGGGATATAATCAAGAAGAAGAATTGATTTTGATGAAACCTTTGCACTTGTTGCTAGATTAGAAGCTATTAGACTTCTACTTGCATATGCTTGCTTTATGAAATTCAAATTATTTCAAATGGATGTTAAAAGTGCATTTTTAAATGGATATATTACTGAAGAAGTATATGTAGAACAACCCCCTGGATTTGAAAATCATGCTTTTCCTAATCATGTCTTTAGATTAAATAAAGCTTTATATGGATTAAAACAAGCACCTAGAGCATGGTATGATAGGCTAAGCAAATTTCTACTAAATAATGATTTTTCAAGAGGTAATGTAGACACAACCCTCTTTATTAAAAGAAATCAAAATGATATGCTAGTTATACAAATTTATGTTGATGACATAATTTTTGGGTCTACTAATGAATCCCTTTGTCAAGACTTTGCTAAGCTTATGCAGGGGGAGTTCGAGATGAGCATGATGGGAGAACTCACCTTCTTCCTCGGACTCCAAATCAAACAATCAAAAGAGGGAATCTCCATCACCCAAAGCAAGTACACCAAGGAACTACTCAAAAGATTTGGAATGGAGAACTGCAAACCAATTGGCACACCAATGAGTCCCTCATGTAAGCTTGACAAGGATGATGAAGGTAAATGTATAGACTTAAAATACTATAGAGGTATGATTGGCTCATTATTATATTTAACTGCAAGTAGGCCTGATATCATGTTTAGTGTTTGTTTATGTGCTAGATATCAATCTAATCCTAAAGAATCTCATTTGAATGCTGTTAAAAGAATCCTTAGATATTTAAATGGTACTCAAACTCTAGGGTTATGGTACTCTAAGGACTCACAAATTGATTTATTAGGATATTCAGATGCTGATTTTGCTGGATGTAAATTAGATAGAAAAAGCACAAGTGGAACTTGCCAATTTCTTGGAATTAACCTAATCTCATGGTTTAGCAAGAAACAAAATTCGGTGGCACTGTCTACGGCTGAGGCCGAATACATTGCAGCCGGAAGTTGTTGTGCTCAAATCTTGTGGATTAAGCAACAACTCGAAGACTTTGAATCAAACTTAATGAAACACCAATAAGATGTGACAACACAAGTGCCATAAATCTATCTAAAAATCCAATTCAACACTCAAGATCCAAACATATTGAAATAAGACATCATTTTATAAGAGAACATGTTCAAAACAAAAATATAATTCTTGAATATGTTTGCATTGAAAATCAATTAGCTGATATCTTTACAAAGGCCCTTAGTGAGGATAGATTCTGTGAAATTAGGAGAAATCTAGGAATTCTAGATCCATATGCCTAAATTTTTCTCAATTTCCAAGAATTGATGTCAAAAATTCTTAGAGCTCAATTTCCAACATCTATCCTGATCCCAAAAGCTCAAGTTTATCATTCTAAAAACTTATCTTTGAGCAAAACTTCTTCTCCCAAAATTTCAAATTTTTCTGGAATTTATTCATATTTTTTCTGAATTTCTGAACTTCATGAGTCGACCCCCATGAGTCGACTCAATGGCAAACTTGTTATTTCCTCAAACTTCCCACGGGCTCATTGTTTTTATATGGGATCCTGTTCGTGAGCCGACTCATCCTTTCATCTTCCTCCTTCCAAAAGCCGACTTCCCATTTCCTTTTGCTCCAAATCCAAGGATCTAGCTCGAGGCACTTCTCCCTCCTCCTCTCCACCAAAAATCGCCACCTTGGAAAGGGATTTTTGTGCTTTCTCCCATTGTTTGGCATGGTTGGAGCGTGCCCTAGCACTCCACCGTTCTTCCCAAATCCACCTCTTTTCTCCACCAAAATCTCTCTTCACTCTCTTGTGATCCCTCCTCCACTCATTCACTTGTTCCTCCAAGTCTCCTTGCCTGCTACTGTAGTGAATATGGCTCGAAGATGAAGCTTCCCCAAAGAAGAAAGTCAGTCCGTGAGCTTGAAGAAAATGTCCAAAAAAAAAGGCAAGCTGCTCAGTCTTCCACTGCTCCACTCCAGCTTCAGTATCTGCTCAAGATCCCCCTCAATCCTCCCTAAGCCCCAGTAAGAATCCTCTATCTGATAGAAAAGTTGAAATCGGGAAGAATATAGATTTTCGGTTCTTTGAAAAAGAGGGTTTTACATTTGCAACCAAGATTAAAAACCAAGGATGGGGTTTCTACTGCTCCCTTAAGGAAGTCACCTATGTTGACCTAGTTAGAGAATTCTACCAGAATCTACATTATGGAAATGGGTCAGTGACTTCAACAGTCAAGGGTATTGATATTTGCTTGGATTCTAGTATATTGGGAGAAATACTTCATTTGCCTAGTGAGGGTTACTCTTATATGGAACTCCCAGTAAAAGAAGAGGGGATCAGTGTTATACTAGGGAGAACTTATTTAGGGAGTTTAAATAAATTGGAAGCAAAGATTTTGTCTATTGAGATGAGGATCCTACATCAGATGGTAACGAAGCTCTTCTTTCCTAGGAGTGGTAGGCATGATTTACTTTCCAGCAGAGATGTTTGTATCATGTTTCATGTCATCACTCAGACCCCCCTGAACCTCCCTGCACTTATGATAGAGGCCATGAGAGAGACTTTGAACAGATCCAAGGCACACTTGCCTTTTGGTATGGCCCTTACTCGAGTATTTAGGAGGTTTGGAGTTAGCTGTGAGGGGGAGGCATCTACTAAGCTCTCTCATGTGGACACTTTCAACCAACACACCCTGCACCGAATGGGATTTACAAAGACTGATGGTGGTTGGATCAAGGGATCTGAGGAGAGAGCTGAGGAGAGAGCTGGGAGAGAATGAAGATAGAGCTGAAGACAGAGTTGAAGACAGAGTAGAAGAAGAAGGTCCATCATCTCCTATCCATGACTTCAGGGCAGCATCACCAAATATCCAGTTCATTCCTGATACAGAGGCTGGCCCTTCAGAGTTTACTAGGATGCCCACACCAGTGTATCAGCCAGAGAGCAGAGCACCTCAATCAGAGTTCAGACTGGCTGACGATCAGATCGAGCAGATATCACAGCGTGTGGCCTCTTTGCTATCTAGTCAGTGGAGCAGTACTACTTTTGCACCAGGAGCCACTTCTTCTGATCAGACCATGACTCCCCACATCTCCACTGTGTTACAGATGATATCAGATCAGTCCATCCGGATTCAGCAGCTTGAGGACACTGTCTGGAGACTGACTGGCAGAGTTCTTGACTTGCAGGGGCAAGTCCTTGCTTTGGCCCATCCTCAGCCACAGAGTCCACTATTGAGGTCACAGACCTCACTGCAGAGGCTGGCAGGCTCAGAGGAGCACTGGAGGGTGGATATGAGTTACTGAGGAGAGAGATCCGAGGATCGAGTGAGCATGCATCCACTCAGTTCACTGCTCTACTTCAGTCTGTTTCTAGAGCACTGAATGTACTTGATTCCATCAGACTCACCCTTTCTGTTCAGTCCTTAGCCTCTCAGCGTTCTCAGCCTCCCAGTTCTTCTCACTCTCCTGCTCGTGCCAGAGGCAGACGGGGTAGAGGACGCACTTCTGATCGAGATCCATCAGCTCCTCATCCCATATCTGATGACTCCGATCCATGACTTGTCATGATCATTACTAGATCCTAGGTGTTAGTGTCTTGTTCTAGGATCTGTATTTTGGGGCCATGTATTGACAATTAGCTGGTTGACTTTTATATTATGAACTATGTATTGAAACAATTATGATTTTATGGTATCATCTTTTACTTATATTTCTACCTTTTGTAATGATGTCGATCATATTTTGGTTATATATATTCTCCTTGTTGAAATATTGTCTTCTCTTTGTTGTTGTTTGCTGTTAATAATTGCTGTATTAAGGGGGAGCAAACATCTGTGATAAACTCTAAAGGGGGAGAAATTAAAGAATGTTTCAGAAAAAGGAGGAGTTAACCATGTTTGATGATGTCAAAAAGGGGAGAAATTAAACAAAAAAAAAAAATCCATCAAAAGCAAAACCATAAATTATGAGCAATTAAAGAAAAAGCAATCCATCAAAAGCAAAACCATAAATTATGAGCAATTAAAGAAAAAGCAATCCATCAAAAGCAAAACCATAAATTATGAGCAATTAAAGAAAAAGCAACCCATCAAAAGCAAAATTACAAATTATGAGAAATTAATGAATGAATTGGAGAATTTAAAGAACAATATCAAAAGTACAATGCTAAGTACAATGCAAATAAGTAACTTTTAAATTACTTCTTTACATATGCTCTGATTTGCTTTAAAAATTTAAATATGCTCTGATATACTTCAAAATTCCAACTTGCTCTGATACATCTTTTGAAATTTTATTTACCTTGATACATCTTAAGAAATTTAACTTACTCTGATACATCTTAAGAAATTTAACTTACTCTGATACATCTTAAAATTTTTAACTTGCTCTGATACATTGTAAAATTTTTTTTTTGATAACATTGTAAAATTATTTTTCTTGCTCTGATACATTGCAAAATTTATTTTTCTCTTGCTCTGATACATCTTAAACTCAAAATGATCTAATACACTTTCCAAATCAACTCTTAAACATGCTTTGGCACACATAATTATTTTTTGTATCAAAAGCAATTAAAGCACATAATTATTTTTTGCTCTGATGCTAAAACTAAAATCAAATGAGAATGAGCAAATTTTCAAAATACAGCTTGATCTGATAACAAAAACAAGTTTTCTGCTCTAACACCAAAATCACATAATCCAATGAGCATATCTTCAAATCTTTAAGCAAATGGGCAAACTATTCTTGCATATGACCATTTATATCACATGCCAAAAGATTCATACTCTTTTCAAGCATATAAATCTATAATGCATTCACATAAATGCTTTTGTTCAAGTATTTTGTCATCATCAAAAAGGGAGAGATTGTTGCTCCTAGATTGATTTTGATGATTACAAAGCAGATTGAAGGGATACAAATATTTTTATTTGAAAAAGTCTTTATGCTCTTCAGGGGCAAAATTGTAATTTTACTAAAATCTTGATTTGATAGTATCATTTGGTAGAACAAATGATTTGTAATCTATTAGTGAAAATTTCATTATTTTTGGTCTTATATTTTTGAAGTTATGAATGTTTGAAGTGCATGAGTCGACTCATGAGTCAACTCATGGCACAATGAGCTGCTTGGCACGCTAAAATTTCCCTTGGCATGCTGATTTTTTGGCTTGGCACGACCTGTGAGTCGACTCATGAGTCGACCCACAAGGCATGAGTCGACTCATGAGTCGACTTCTGCTGTTTTGGGCCAAAATATCCAGAAACCCAAATCTCTGGTTTTTGCAACAGAGGTCGACTCATGAGTCGACCCCTGAAGCATGAGTCGACTCATGAGTCGACCCCTACGACGGGAATTATCCGCAACGGCTAGTTTTTTGCCCGTTTTAGTTGCCTTTAATGCTCACTTTAAATGCTCTAACGGCTCTTTTTCTGCCTAAAATATTTTCCCTTGTTTCTTAAAGCTATAAAAGGTTTCAAAAGGTGAAAAACAAGAAGGGGATCTACAATATACACGAGAGATACAAGGGGATATACAATACACACAAGAGACATACGAGAGGTTTTGAAAGAGAAAAGCAAGAGCGTTCAAAAGGGCATTCAAGAGCATTCAAAGAGAAGGTTTTTCAAGCCAACTTTTCAACCCTGATCAAGAGCTCTTTCAAAGCCTTCAAGAAGCCTTCAATCAAAGCTCACCTATTCCTCAAGCGTTCATTCAACTCTTCATCCACCTTGAGGAAATCAAAAAAAAAAAGGGGGATTCTTCATTTGAGTAAAGTGCATTTAATGTTATATTCGCTCATTTAAGGAGCTATTCTTGTACTTATTTATGCTCTAAACTGTCTTACTCTTTGTGAGTAATTGTTCTTATTTTTGGAAGGTTTCCAAAACAAGGGAAGGTTGATCCGAACCTAAAATCGGAGTGTATTGGGTTGGCTTGTACCCGAGAAACAAGTGGACTAGCTTGGGATAGCTAGTGTCGGAGGTTCCGACGTTTGTATTCGGGTTGAATACAAGTATAGTGGATTGGAATTCCCAAGTAGGAGCTTGGGGAGTGGATGTAGGTGCAAGGTTGGCACCGAACCACTATAAATTCTTGTGTTTGTGGTGTGCTTTATTGTTCTCTTTATTTCTTTATTATATCCTTGCATTCTTGCTTTAGGTAATTAATCTTGAACTAAAGTCTTTCTCCTCATTCATCAAGCTTTTAACAAATACTTTTCATAAGTAATTAGTTAAGCTTAAATTTTTTAAAAACCCAATTCACCCCCCCTCTTGGGTTGCATAGCTGGGCAACAGGAGTGCTTGAACGAAGAATTTAGCAGAGTTTTGAGGTAAAAAATGAGAGCTTATGGAATAACGTATCTGGGGTTCCCCTTTTATAGATGGAGAGGGCAACAAATTGACAGCGACGCCTGTAACCGTCTGGTAGTGGGCCGCCCAGAGCCAGGAGGAATTTATTGCGGAGGGTAGTGGAGTGGGATCATGGCTATCGCCGTGGCTCACCACGTGGAATCAGTTACGGGGAGTGGAGCGGCGTCCGCTGTCGTGACTCGTCAGGGAGTGGTGGAATCGCACAGGATCCACCGCAGGGCATGAAACAGAATCGTGGCCGTTAATACAGCCTGCCAGGGAGTAATGGAGCTGCGTAGGGTCCACCGCAGGGAGTGGAGCAGTGTTGTCCGTTACTGTGGCCTGCCAGGGGGTCCAGACTTGTCGGCCGAAGTTCGGTTGGAGTTGGTAGTGAGGTCTGATATCCGTAGGAGTTTGGGCGAGGTCTTCCCGCAGTCAGACTAGAAGATGGAGTCTGGCTTCCATAGGAGTCTGGATGAAATCTACTTGCAGTTGGGGTCATGGGTGGAGTCCGGCTCCCGTAGGAGTCGGACGAAGTCTGTCTGCAGCCGTTGGAGTCGAGGACGGAGCCCGGCTCCCGTAGGAATCTGGGTGGAGTCTTCCTGCAATTAAAATCAACGGTGAAGTCTGGCCCCCGTAGAAGTCCGAACAAGGCTTACCAGTAGATGAAGTTGAGGATGGAGCTTGGCTCCCGTAGGAGTCCGGGCGGAGTCTTCCTTGCTGTAGAACTCGCAGACAGAGCCTGGCTCCCGTAGGAGTCCGGACGAAGTCTTCCTTGCTGTAGAACTCACGGACGGAGCCTGGCTCCGTAGGAGTCCGGGAAGAGTCTTCCTTGCTGCCAAAATCACGGACGGAGCCTAGCTCCCGTAGGAGTCCGGACGAAGTCTTCCTCGCTGTCGAAATCGCGGATGGAGCCCGGCTCCCGTAGGAGTCCGGGCGGAGTCTTCCTTGCTGCCAAAATCGCGGACGGAGCCCGGCTCCGTAGGAGTCCGGACGAAGTCTTCCTTGCTGTAGAACTCGCAGACGGAGCCCGGCTCCTGTAGGAGTCCGGGCGGAGTCTTCCTTGCTGTCGAAATCACGGACGGAGCCCGGCTCCCGTAGGAGTCCGGATGAAGTCTTCCTTTCTGTAGAACTCGCGGACGGAGCCCGGCTCCCGTAGGAGTCCGGGCAGAGTCTTCCTTGCTGCTGAAATCGCAGACGGAGCCCGGCTCCCGTAGGAGTCCGGACGAAGTCTTGCTTGCTGTAGAAATCGCGGACGGAGCCCGGCTCCCGTAGGAGTCCGGCGAAGTCTTCCTTGCTGCCGAAATTACGGATGGAGCCCGGCTCCCGTAGGAGTCTGGATGAAGTCTTCCTTGCTGTAGAACTCGCGGATGGAGCCTGGCTCTCATAGGAGTCTGGGCGAAGTCTTCCTTGCTGCCGAAATCGCAGACAGAGCCCAACTCCCGTAGGAGTCCGGACAAGGTCTTCCTTGCTGTAGAACTCACGGACGGAGCCTGGCTCCCGTAGGAGTCCGGGCGGAGTCTTCCTTGCTGCCGAAATCGTGGACAGAGTCCGGCTCCCGTAGGAGTCCGGATGAAGTCTTCCTTGCTGTAGAAATCGCGGACGGAGCCTGGCTCCCATAGGAGTCCGGGCGAAGTGACGGGGGTTCATAAACAGTTGTCGAAAGTCCGAACGGAGTCTCGCGAGGGTCGACCCTGCCAAGAACTTTGGTCGAAGGAATTTTATGCCCAACATACGCCATGACATGTACACGATCAGATGTGGCATACTCACTAGGGGTAGTGAGTAGATACCAATCTGATCCAAGGGAGAATCACTGGAAGGTTGTTAAAACCATCCTAAAGTATTTAAGAAATACTAAGGACCAGTGGCTTATTTATGATGAATCAGACTGGAGACTTATAGGGTTTACAGACTCTAGTTTCTAGTCTGATCACGATGATGCAAGAGTGTGTCAGAATTTATTTTTACCCTTAATGGTGGGGCTGTCTGCTGAAAAAATTTTAAGCAGCACACAGTGGCTGATTTAGTTTGCAAGGCGGAGTATGTCGCTCCATCAGATACTGCCAAAGAGCAGTGTGGCTGAGAAAATTCATCACCGAGCTCAGAGTGGCACCTTCCCTTGTTGGTCCAGTTCTGCTCTACTGTGACAGCTCTGGAGCCATTGCTCAGCGAAGGAACCGAATGCACACCAGCAGATGAAGCATATTCTGCACCGCTACCATCTCATCCGGAAAATCGTTGATCAAGGAGACGTCGACCTTCAGAAGATCGATGGGAAGGAGAATCTGGCCGACCCATTCACTAAAGCCATTGTGGTGAAGGAGTTCGACGACTTCAAGTCGAAGATGGGTATTAGATACTGCACCAATTGGCTTTAGGCCAAGTGGGAGATTGTTGGGAATAGTATCCCAAAGTCAATCATCAGCCTGTTGACGGTTGTGCTCTTTCTTGTATTAGTATATAAATTATAAATAAATAAAAATTATTTTGGTATTTTTCATCATAAATTGTTTCATCTTCTAATGAACTCCTGTGTTGTGGTGAAGTCCTTAGGACTATTTAGACTTGACAAAGGAGGATTTGTCGTTAAGTCCTTAAACCTGTTCGCGACCAAATAATACGTTGTTATCAAAGACAATAATGTTTATCAAGCATAGGTCATTGTGTGCCATATGGGTTGGTTGTCCTCTTAACTAAGGAGTGTGGAGACACTGGTATGGCATACAGGTGAGATTAAGGGTACATCTGCACTGAACGTGATCGACTCTGGAGCTATTTCTGCTATCAAGATTTGCTCCGATGGGATATGGGTATAAATATCCCTCCGACCTGAGACCGTCATGGTGACTTGCAAGCAACTCACTGTACTTAGGCACTGGACTATCTGAATTTCTAATTCAGTGATGGAAGGCTGCTGGGTGTAGTCAAGTACATGACTTGTCGGTGATGTGTCAAGATGGGAATGACCACTCCAGTTTAGGAGCTATGTACAGACATATTTTAATTTAGCAAAACCTTAGCCAGGGTAGTCCTAGTGAGGAGTCATAGGACTGTTTGAGTTGAGCACGATTCGGCTGATCTAATCAGGGTTGACAGTTTACCCCTGAGTCGTCCTAAACACAGGGGTCAAAAGGGATGAATTATACAGTAACCATATTCATGAAGGTTCTGAGTGTTGCGATTGCAACTATTCAACCTATCCAAACATCAGGTACCATTGCTAGATGGTCACATCGATTAGTACAGAAATTGGTTCCTGTGCTATCGGCTTAGGTTTGAACCTGTGGGGTCACACACATTAGAGGTTTCTATCTGATCTGATGGCTGATGAAGAGTCCTAATGCTCGTATACTATGAGTCCTACGTGTCTGAGACTCTGTGATCGAGAATCAAATTTTCTAATCACGAGTTCCACATATTTTGGGATCGGGGTCAAGAGTCCCACTGGTTTGGGACTCTTCGATCAAGGTTTCATATCGATGGACTTTGATACCCGATTTCTCATCGAATTTGGACTCAGTATTTATGAGAAGATTAATTAGTGATTTGATCACTAATTAACTCAATTTGATTGAGTAATTATTTTTGGATCAAGTCCAATTGAATTGGATTTAGTTGGGTTTGACCCGATTAGGTTAAGTGTTGACCTAATCGTCGAAGTGGTTTGGTCCCTGATTTGATCAGGGGTTGGGCTTAGTCAATTTTTGATTTGATTAGGATTTTATTGAGCTAATTAAGCTTAATTAAGTTGGGTTTAATTTAGTCTAATTGTGCTTAACCTATTTTGATTAGGTTGGCTCAATTAGGTTCAAACCACCTTGACTTTTCTCCCTGTGCCCCCTCACTTCTTCAGCACCCATTTGAATTCACGAGAAGCAACTTCTCAAGAATTTTCCCCCACACAGAAGGCATCTCATGCCCACACTTGTGCACCAATTTTGGATAAAACTTGATTTGTTAGCCATTCAAATTCAAAGGGTGTTTGAATTTGAATGGATAACTTATCCCTTGCACCTTCTTGCTTATCCATCTTGTGTGCCACTTATCATACACGAGAAAGAGTTTCTCATGAAATCTTTCTATGCACAAAGAAGCCATGCCCCTTCTCTTCTCATGCCCAGAGTGGATAGGGATGAGTTGGTTTGCATTTGAATTCAAATTCGATTTGAATTCAAGTGTGCAACCACTTATCTTTATCCTCTCACATGGATAAGACATGTCTTGCACTATTTTAAAAGAGAAAGAGATGTGGGGCATGCGTAGAATTTTTTTGAGAGAAAGAAGGGGGTGTGAGGAAGCTTTCTACATGAGGTGAAGATCCAAAACCTTCCGAGAGAAAAGAAACGAAAAGAAATAAAAGTGGGCACAAAGTTTTCTTGTGTACCATAAAGTTTTGGTTTAGGGTTTGGGAAGTGAGAACGTGAGCTACGAGTATCGTGAGCCCACCAAACTTCAAAAAGAGCATCATCCACCTCTCTACCACCTTTGTTGATGATCCAAGCATCTGAGGAGTCAGCAGACATGATCGAAGAAGTTCGATCAACATCGGCTATCAAAAAAGTACAGTCACGAACTAGCATTCGTGAGGAGCCGATCAGATCGAGAGCTTCATGTGGATGATCCGTAGAGGCCAGACACACTATGTGGCTGTGTTGCGATGATCAGACTCTCCCAACAGTGATCAGATTACGACGATCGACAACCCGCACAAAGGTATTGTGTTCTGAACACATAACAGTAAATTATTTGCTGTTCAAATTTGAATTTCAAATTTAAATGCATGCATGCTATATATCATATTTAGATCCTAGTATAGGATAAATACATATTAATTAATTAGATTAATTAATAATTTTTACTGTAAAATAGTAATTTTGAAAAAAATTTAAAATTACCATTTTACCCCTGCACTAAAAAATTCATTCATCGGCATCCTCAAAAATCTCCATGCCTTCCTCTCAAATGGGGCATCTAAAAGATAGATCTTATCCCCTCTAGGAGGCACCCTCTTTATCTCATATTTAAACCATAAGTTGGTTAGGGTTTGTTAGAGATAGACTAGGATTAGGACTCCTTATGATGTGCCACCCTTCCCTCTTGTGTGCCATTTTTTCTCAAGCCAAAACCATCGTAGCATTCACCTTAACATGAGGAAGTAGTGGGGCATGGGGCCTCTTGGACTAAGTCTAACTTCGTCAAGGTGTTAGTCCAATTAGCTTTTGGTTAGAGTCCAAACTGATTTAGGTTTCCACATTAAGTCAAACACTTAAGTCTAATCCCATTAGATTTATGAAATCTAGTTTGAGTCCAACTCAAACCAAATCTAATCAAATTAAAACTAATTTAGTTTGATTAGGACCCAATCCAATAGGACTCTAGTTTTCTATTTTAATTCCAATCTGATTTAGATCCAATTCAAATCTAGTTTGAGTCAAACCCAATTAGGAATTAAGTACAAATCTTATTTGGACTAGAAAATTTAAATTAAATCAAATCTAATCAGATTAGATCTAATTTAATTCAACACATATTAGCAGCATTTATAATTTAGTCCTCCTATAACTTACTAACTCTTAGCAAGTCTTCAATATAATTTTTATACTTAAGTCCAATCATCAATCAAATTGACAATTAAGACCACTTATGATTTGACAGAGTCTCAGTCCAATAAGACTCTAGAGTCCTAGTCCAATGAGATTCATTAGATCAGTCAAGATCTCTTTTATGTATGACCCCATAGGTTCTATTCTGTCTGGTAGTGAGACCTATTTTGATCTCCATCAAAATTTCATTGAATTTTTTTTCAATAGGTTGAAATTATTCCAACTCACCAATCAGAATTATTGATTATCAAAATAATTTTTATTGGTCCCACAATCTACTAGTGATGCCTAGCAGCATGTAGTGGCAACCCAATAGAATAGAAGGATGAATCTCTAGGTGTAGTTACCGTATGATTCAGATCCTCTATCGTGAGTTCAGATATGATAAAGGTCTTGAAAAACTCATCAAACCTCATCATCTGTCATATGTAAGATTTATTTGACTTGAGTTCATTTGTGAAATTTGATGAAAATTTTTTTTCATCGTTCACGGTACTCTAGCTAAGGTCTTTCAAACTTAATCTCATAAATCATATAGGACTACTCCTTTACTACTAAGATCGATAGATCCCATCTAGGTCTACACTCTATTTCTATAATAAACCTACTGTAGTCAATATACACTTCAAGATTTTATATGGTTATGAGACTGATTTATGGTGCAGTCAAACTACAGCAACCTTATTATAAACATCCAAGGCACCACAGGTTTAAGAACTAGTCATACCACTATAGCATTGAAAAATTCACTGACAAGTGAATAGACATTCAAGTGACTTCTTGTATTGATCACGCTCAGTATCGTTGTTCTCTAACAACCACCTATACTCTCACTCTAGTGTCTCCACACTATTGATTTGAGACTCATCTATCTCTAAGAAAAGCGATCTATGCACCAATCTTATCGGATCAATCTCCATCTCCATAATGATCTTTTGATCGAAAATAATTTTAGAATTAACCATCAATAACACGTGTCTCAAATTCTCAACTCCTGAGAATATGTATCATCATCATATTAATTCTCTGGATGATTCATGAACATATACACTATATGAATGAAATTAACTATCTAAATTAATTTGATCAAGTACAAAATTATATCCTACAAAGAATTAATGTGTCACCTTGATTAACTTCTAGGGCATATATCTAACACCTGCACTGGTAGATGAACTCTACATTCTGATGATCATAGAGTTATGAGGTTCGCTGTTGAGCATGCATGTGTCTAATCTCTACAGGTGTCCACTCAAGCTCAAACTAGGATGGTCTCTCTATCTTCGATCCATCTACTCCTAGATGAATTTGCAAGCTTTTGGATCAGCCTTAAATCTGATCTCCGATAGGATTCCGATCAGTGCTTGATTGCAGCCTTCTTGTTCCTTCATGTAGATTGGATGGAACTTGATACCTCAAGACCACCAGATGGCCGCCCAATACCTTTGGATGTGGGAGGGGATGTGAGATCAGAGAGAAGAAGGGAGATGGCATGGAGAAGAGAAGAGGAGGCATGGACATTTTTTCATAATCAGCACTAGTGTCAAACAGTTTGACGGGGCATCTTTTTATAGACATTTGATCAGATCAAATATCTTAAAGCAGAAGGACTCTTCTAAGGCACCGCCCCCCTTGATTTTTTTCTCATTTTGTCTCACAAAATCATTGAGGAATTCAGATGGGGCAAGTGCCATGGATAAGATTGTTGTCGTCTAAACCAATCCTTCCATGTTTCAAATTCAAACACTTTAAATTTGAATCCAAATTCAAATCTAAATTTGAATCCAAATTCAAATCTAAATTTGAATTCAAACATAACTATCTCATTCTTATCCTTATTAGCAAGAGGATGGGGTTTATCCTCTTCTCTCTTCCTCCCTTATCTCAAAGTGGTGCATGCCTCTGGACCTTATCCATGTGGGGCTTCCCACTCTTTCTGTGAAGGAAATTTATGATGATAAATTTAGGGTACCAACTATTGGCACCTCCCCCATCATTTAATTATTATATGGAAGACTTGCTTTAGGGACTCCAACTCTTAGTGTCCAAAATGAGCATACTTAGATTTGGTCAAGCCCTATCCAACAAAAAATCCAAATCAAGTAGGAGAGAATAGGTTTAACCATGTGCTAGCATGGCTTTCTTAAATCCAAAGCTAGAAATTAATTAATCCTAACCCAATCAGACTACACTTAGTCTAATTATGCAATTCTAGACCAAAATCCTTATTTGTGTGACCCCATAAGTCCAATTTTGTCTGATAGTGAGATATGTTATGATCTCTATCAGCAATATCATCAAAAAATTTTCGATGGATTGAAACTCTTTTCAATTCAACTAATTAGAATTATTGATCATTGACATAATTTTAATTGATCCCACAATCATCAATGATACTTAGTGATATATGGTGGCAATCAGCAGAACAGAATGATAAACCTCTAAGTATAGTTACCATGTGATTCAGATCTTCTATCATAAGTCCGATAAGATATAGGTTAAGGATAACTTGTCAAACCTGATTCTTGTCATATGTTAGATTCAATTGACTCGAGTCTGATGTGAAATCTACTAGAAATATCTTTCTATTTTTCACACTGCCATGGCCATGGACTTTAGAACTCATCCTCATGATCTACATAGGACTACTCATCTATCCAGATCGATGATCCCATCTTGGAGCAACCCTTATTTCTATAGAGAGTCTACTACAGCTAATTATATCTCATGACTTCGAATGGCTAGAAGATTGAGTTATAGTATAGTCAAACCACAGTAACCTCACTATGAACAGCCGAGGCATCGAAGGCCAAAGAATTAGTCATACTATCGTAATATCGATTTAGGCACTGACGAGTAGGTAGACATCCTAGTGACTACTCATGATTGGTCTTACTCAGTATCCTTGTTCCTAATAAATTCTTGCACTCTCACTTCGATGTCTCCATACCATAGATTTAAACTCATCTATCTTGAGAAAGCAATTGTGCACCAATCTCTCTGGATCAAAAGTTATTCCCATGATGATCTTATGATTTGGAGTAATTTATGAATTAATTATAATGACTTATATCTCAAATTCTCAACTCTTGAAAATATGTGTCATTATTCTCATTAACTCAAAGGATGATTCATAGACACTTAAAACACAAATATGAATGGAATAAAATTTAACTTTATTAATTTATAAGTTAATATTACAAAATATACTCTAAGAAAGTTTTATAAGTATCGATCAATCTGGCTTCTAGGGCATACATCTAACATAGTTATCGTGTGATTTAGTTCCTCTATTATGGGTCCTGACAAAATAAAAATTATGAAAACTCATCAAATCCCAACATTTATTATATGAAAGATTTGATTAGTTCGAGTCCAAATTATGATACTGATGAAAATTTTTTTCATCAATCATCTTGCTATGGCCACAGACTTAAGGACCCAGTCTCTCAAACCTCATAAGACTACTTCTTATCTACTAAGATCGACAGATTCTATCTTGATGCACATCTTACTTTTATAATGAACCTACTATAGCCAACATACACTACAATGATCAAAATAGCTAAAAGATCATATTTATGTGCAGTCAAACTATAGCAACCTTACTATGAATAGTCGAGGTATCGCAGGTCAAAAAACTACTCACACCACTATAGCATTGAGAAGCTCACTGACGAGTGAGTAGACATCCATGTAATCTCTCATTTGGTCATGCTCAGTATCGTTATTCTGTAACAACCATCCGCACTCTCACTCAGTGTTTCCACACTGTAGACTAAAGATTCATTTATTTTAAAAGAAGTGACCCGTATACCGATCTAACCGAATTAGTCACCATCGCCATGATGATCCATCGATCAGAAGTAATTTAAGAATTAATCATACATATATCTAAATCTCAACTCTTGAGAATATATATCTTTAATTTATTAATTCAGAGGATGATTCTTGGACACATTAAACAAGAATGGATAGAAAATGCCTATTTTATTGATAAATCAATAATCTAAGTATAAATTTATATCCTAGAATTATTACAATATATCTATCATATTGATTTCTAGTGCATACATCTAACACAATGACTCTTTCCTACGGAAGGGTGCTACCGACCTATTGAGGAGTACCGCCATCATATTGGTTTGATGTCTCTTTAGTAGCAACACAAGTAGCTCTTTTTATCCAATATGGAGCCATCCTAATCTTGCACGAACAACAAGCTTTCTGAAATTCTCTATTAAAATCTAATATCAGAATCATATTTTTATCAAAATTTAACCATGACTATTTTCAAAATAAAAATTCTAATCCTTATAGGGCTAGCTATGTGGTAGCACCCGACATCTCAGAAGTTTGATCTGGGGCATCGAATTGATCGAGGGTCATGCTAGATGCTAGGATATAATTGATGGTGAAATCTTATGATGCTCGACTCAATCAAGGTAGGGACTGGCAGACTATTCGATAGGCAATAATCATGATCCCTTCATAAGGATCTATCAAGGCTATTCAAGGATCTTTCTAAGTCTAGAAAATCCTAGAAGAAAGATATAATCTACATATAGATACTTTTATATAGAGAAACTTATAGAGAGAGAAAGTAAATTGTTTTTAGAGAAAAAAAATAATGGAAACACATGAAGAGAGGGAAGGAAGAGAGTAAAGAGTGAGAATCTCTCTCTATTTTGTTTTCTTTTCTTTATTTTTTTCTCTTTTTTTATTCTCTTCTTTTATTTTCTTCCATTCTTCTTTTTTTTTCTTCGTTCTCGGTTCCTAGGCAAAATAGGGGAATTGTGGTCCCGTTCCATCTCAGAACATAGTTGCCTATGTCAATGGTGGTGGCTACGATTGATGACTCCAGCCTACATCAAAATATTGAAAAAAATCCAACAAAAAAAATTGAGGAATAATAGGGCTTGACTTTCTAAGAAATATCCAATGATGGCCATGAAGGAAAAATCATTTTTTTCCTGTGTAGGATCTTCCAGATTTCATCAAATCTGGGGTGGAATAAATTTTAAATTTTTATTCTATGCTATTTCAGATCTAATATCTATTAGATCTAATTTATTATCTGATATTTTAATTTCAAAATTAAATCTAAAAGTATGAGAAACATAGACATACCTCAAGGGTAATCTAATTACCCTGTAGAAGATCACAGCACTGCCTGAGGTTCTGATGTAGCCACGCAAGCACCTAGCCTCTACCAGTATCCACTCAGGTAGGATCTGGAACATCTTATCCTTGCAATTCTATGCTCTAAAAATTAGATCTAAATCTGATTAGAAAGATCTTCAAAAGTTTCCTGAAGTTGGAGTAGCAGCCTGTCGAAGAAGTTCTGCAGTCTTCTGTTCCAGGCGTCACCATGCCTTGCACCTATGCCAGATGAACGTCCAACTTCTTGGATGTGAAGAGAGGAGAAAGGAGAGCAGGGAAATATGGAGAAGAGGGAGGGGGCAGCAGCCAATAGATTTTTTGCACAAAACAAGTTCTATCCTGAAACCCTAGGTGCAGCAGGGTTTA
Organism: Elaeis guineensis; assembly: GCF_000442705.2. Classification (NCBI taxonomy): domain Eukaryota; kingdom Viridiplantae; phylum Streptophyta; class Magnoliopsida; order Arecales; family Arecaceae; genus Elaeis; species Elaeis guineensis. The sequence goes on along the minus strand of NC_025999.2, from coordinate 35,077,134 downwards.
TATAGACCCTGTATGCTGCGTAGTGCCACATCATTCGACCAATCAAAAAATTCCAATAAATTCTGGAAAAATTTTGATTGGTAGAGTGATGTTATCTGATCACATCAGATAAGAATCTCCATACTCTCTCCTATGTTGGTGCCAACAATGGATAGGTTCAAATAGAGTGGCGCCAAAGAGTCCAAGTTTATTTGGACTCTTTGGTTCTTATCCATTTGGGGCACCCACTTAAATCCAATTGGGCTCATGCCATAATCTGATTATGACATCCAATTTGATTAGGTTTAGGCATGTGGACACTCCACAAAAATTTTCCAATAAGTCCTCTTCAGTTTAAGACCCATATGTTAACTTTTGACAGATGTCCTAAAATGAAATTGACAGGTGCTAGAAATTAGTAGGTGTTGTCTTAAATTCATCTCATGAATTAAGACAAGCCTTTTCTAAGCTAGACAAGCTTTATTTAAACTGAGAGAAATCTTTTCAAGGTTCTCTGGATGAGCCAGATCACATTTGGCTCAGTAGAGACAAAAAAATTACATGAGGAGAAAGTTAGGCTCAATCGAGTGCTAGCACGATTTTCTTGAACCTAATTGGATCTTATCCAAATCAATTGGGCTAGCCCAATTGATGACATCCAGACTCCAACCCTTGTTTGTGTGATCCAGTTAGGTTTAATTCTATATGGTAATGAGACATTCATGATCTCATCATCGACATCATTGAAACTCCTTTCGATGGATCAGAACTCTTCTGATTCAGACAATTAGAACGATCGATCATCAAAATCATTCTAATTGCTTTCAAAATCCATCAGTGATACTAGCAGTATATGGTGGCAACCCATCAGAACTAAAGAGAACCTCTCGATGCAGCTACCTATGTAATTGAGTTCCTCTATCATGAGTCCCGACTGAATTAGGGTTAAGGTGAACTCATCAAACCCAACATCAGTCATATAAATCAATCGATCGATCCGAGTCCGATGTGAAAACTCCAATGAAAAACTCTTTTCCATTATTTCACTCTATCATGGCCATGGGCTTAAGGACTCGATCTTTCGATCACCATAGGATTACTCCTCTCATCTATCGAGGTTGATAGATCCCATCTTGATGCGATCTAGTTCCTACAATGAATATACTACAGCCAACATACACCTCAGGGTTCCGGATGGCTAGGAGACCGAGTTATGGTGTAGTCAAACTATAACACACTCAAGATGAACCGACGATGCACCTCAGGTCAAAGAACTAGACACACAACAGCAGCATCGAGCTAGTCATCGACGAGAAGGTAGATTTCCTTATGACTGCTCGAGGTGGTCACGCTCAGTGCTCTCATTCTCAACGAATACCTGTACTCTTGCTTCAGTGTCTCCACACCATAGACTCAAGACTTATCTATCTTAAGGAAGTGATCATACACCAACCTTTCGGATTGATCACCATCCTCGTGATGATCCTATGGTCAGGAGCAGTTTATGAGTTAGTTATGTAAATTCATGCCTTAAATTTTTAACTCTTGAAAATATGAATTAGCATTTCCACTAACTCAAAGGATGTATCACAGACACAATGTACACAATGTGATAGAAGAATAACCCTTTTATTCATTTATAGTCAAAATTATAATTTTGCCCTTAGATTTGTACAGAAATGTGTCAGCCGATCTGGCATCTAGGACACACATCTAACAAACTCCCACTTGACCTAATGCCAATTGGCTACATATCTAAGTTCCATCTTCTCAAGTGGGCTTCGATCTTCTGTTGGCCCAATGGCTTAGTCAGCGGGTCTGCCACATTGTCTGTGGAGTCGACTCTCTTGACCTCGACATAACCCTTTTTGAGGTAATCACGAATCAGATGGAATCGCCGCTCGATGTGCTTGGACTTCTAGTGAGACCTTGGCTCCTTAGCTAGGGCTATGGCACCATTATTGTCACAGTAAAGAGGAATGGCATCCGATGACATCACTCCAAGCTCTGCGGCAAACTTCTTATACCAGAATGCCTCCTTCGCAGCTTTCGATGCAGCAATGTACTCTGCCTCCATGGTGGAATCTGCTATCACTGTTTGCTTGGAACTCTTTCAGCTAACTGCACCACCATTACAAATGGACAGACTCCCATATATCGACTTTCGATCATCTATATCAGACATAAAGTCTGAGTCTGTATATCCCTGAATCTGGAATTCTCCATTCCCAAAGATTAGAAACATATCCTTAGTCCTTCTCAAGTACTTAAGGATACATTTCATAGAAGTCCAGTGCTTTTCGCCTGGATTCGACTGATATCTGCTTGTGACACTCACAACATGGGCTATATCAGGTCGTGTACATAGCATGACATACATGAGGCTCTCTATTGTCGAAGCATAAGGGATCTTGCTCATGCATTCAATCTCCTCAGGTGTGCTAGGGCACATCTTCTTGGAGAGATGAATGCCATGTCTAAAAGGCAATAAACCTCTTTTGGAGTTTTCCATGCTAAACCTCTTTAGCACATCCTCTATCTACATCTTCTGTGAAAGTCCCAGCATCCTATTTGGTCTATCTCTATAGACCTTAATACCCAGTATAAAGGATGCCTCTCCTAGATCTTTCATAGAGAACTCCTTAGACAACCATATTTTGACTGAGGTCAACATGGGAATGTCATTCCCAATTAGGAGGATGTCATCCATGTACAATACGAGGAAGACAACTGTGCTCCCACTGATCTTTTTGAACACACATGGTTCCTCCTCGTTCTTGATGAAACCAAATATTTTGATCACATCATTGAAATGAGTATTCCAACTCTGAGATGCTTGCTTAAGTCCATAAATGGACCTTTGCAGCTTGCAGACCTTGTGATCAATATCACTGGATGTGAATCCAAGCGGCTGTTCCATATAGATATCTTCCTCAAGATGTCCATTTAAGAACGTCATTTTCATGTCCATCTGCCATATTTCATAATCAAATAGGCTGCAACAGCAAGCAATGTGTGGATGGATTTTAGCATGACTACGGACGAGAAGGTATCCTGATAGTCAATGCCTTCGCGCTGACTATAACCTTTCACTACGAGCCTAGCCTTGAATGTCTCCACATTCCCATCTGTCCCTATCTTTCTCTTGAAGATCCATTTACACCCAATAGGTACAATACCTTTAGGTGGATCTACCAAGGTCCAGACTTGGTTTGAGTGCATCGAGTCAATTTCTGATCTCATTGCCTCTAACCATTTCTCGAAATCGATATCTGATATCGCATCGTCATAGGTCTTGGGATCATCACCATGAACCCCATTTCCCATGAGGAACATTTCCTCTACATCCTCTTGTATGGTATCTAGGTACCTTTCAGGAGGACGGGAAACCCTAGTCGATCTACGAGGTGGAAGAGGTTGTGTTAGGACTGGTTCTAGTTGATTGGGTTCCTCAGGTTCTTTAGCTCGTTGCTCTTGGGAGACATTCTCCTTGAGCTTAATTATTCTTCCGATGCCACCATCTTGAATAAACTATTTTTCAAGAAAAATAGCATTTCGACTCACAATCACATTGTGGTCTTTCAAAATATAAAAATAGTATCCTAGTGACTCTTTAGGATATCCTATGAATCGAGCTCTAAAAGACCTGAACTCTAACTTGTCCGTCTGTTGTCTCTTGACATGAGTCGGACAACCCCAAATTCTGAGATGATTCAGACTTGGCTTCTTACCATGCCATATCTCATATGGTGTGGTAGGAACGATTTTAGAGGAAACCCTATTCAATACATAAATTGCTGTCATGAGACAATGTCCCCAAAGAAAATCAGGGAGGTCCGTGAAGCTCATCATGGAATGGACCATATCTAATAGGGTCCAGTTTCTCCGTTCTGAAACCCCGTTGAGTTGAGGCATTTCAGGTGGAGTCCATTGTAAGACTATGCTATTGTCCTTAAGATAGTCTAGGAATTTCTGACTAAGGTATTCACCTCCTCGATCTGATCGAAGAACCTTAATGGGCTTTCCTGTTTATTTTTCTACCTCATGTTTGAATTCTTTGAACTTTTCAAAGGCTTTAGACTTGTGTTTCATTAGAAACACATACCCGTACCTAGACACATCATCGGTAAAGGTAATGAAGTAGACAAAGTTGCCTCTAGCCGGCACATCAAATGGGCCACACACATCTGTATGTACTAGGGCAAGTAGGTCTCTGGCCCTTTCCCCATGTCCCACAAAAGGGAGCTTGGTCATTTTACCTTGAAGGCATGATTCACAAACTAGATATGACTCGAAAGTCAACAGACTCAGTAGCCCGAATTTCTCCAATTTGTTAACCCTGTCTTCCGCTATATGACCTAGCCTTAGGTGCCACAGATACTTATCATTTAGACTATCTCTAGGCCTTTTAATTCCTATGGCATTCACATTTTGCTCAATATTAAAAACAAATACATCAACATGTAACTGATAGAGACCATTAATAACAAAACCATTTGCAACTTTATTATTTTCATAAAAAATGTTACAATGGTCCTTATGAAAGCTAATCACATAGCCTTCTTGTGCTAAACATGAAACAAAATTAAATTTTTGCTTGCTGCAGGCACATAATAACAGTTTCTTAAAACTAAATCTAATCCTAACGGTAATCGCAGAGGGTAGGTTTCCACGGCCACGGCAGCAACTCTTGCTCCATTTTCGATGCGTAGGATCATCTCTCCATCCCTCAGCCTCCTACTCTCCTAATACCTTGCATAGAAGTGCACAAATGAGCACTAGAACCAGAGTCAAGTACCCAACTGGATGCAGAAGAAACCGTAAGGTTAGATTCGATAATGAGCATACCTCCAGAAGGACCATCCTTCTTGTTCTTCAGGGTGGCCAGGTACTGAGGATAGTTTCGCTTCCTCTTCTTCCTATCCACCTTCTGCTTCTTCGCAGACTTCTTTTTCTTTCCAAAAGACTTTCTCTTGGAAGAAATTTGCTCCATAGTAAGAATTGAGCCTTTTGAACCTTTCATTGAAAGCTCAGCCGTAACCAGCATATTCATTAACTCGGCCAAGGTGCATTGCATCTTATGCATATGAAAGTTCATGATGAACTGACCATATGCATCGGACAAGGACTGAAGGATCACATCAATCTAAAAATTCTTGTCTAAGATGATACCAAGCTTCTCAAGCTCCTCAAGATCCTTGATCATTGTCAAATGATGATCTTGGACTGACTGCCCATCACGCATTTTGGCCTTAAAAAGTCTTTGACAGACTTGATACTTGGCCGCACGACTCTGTTCACCAAACAACTCTTGTAGGTGAGCCAACATTTGGCGGTTTTCAGAGACGCTCTCTGTTCAGCAGTTGGACGTGCTGGCATGGCAGGTGGGTCCTGATCCAAGACATGAGTTAATTTTTTAAAACCCAGAATAATTCTGTAGTTCCTCAACCAGTCCTTAAAATTTGATCCCGTCAGTCTATGAGTGTCTAGAATTTTGGTCAGGGGGTTTGAGGCAAACATGTTTCCTGTAGTGAGTCGAAAGTTTCTAGTTAGATTTTATAATCAGACTCAACCAATTTATTTAGGATTTTCTTTTTTAAACAAATTAGGCTCTCACTATTTTCTCAGATCCCTACACTCCCTTGGTAGAGATGTGAAAATCTCCATGATTAGTGATTTCTAGTGGGTGGTGCGGTCTTACCGACTGGCTCATCACCTCACCTAACAGTTATTGATGATGGATCAACTGATGAGTGGACAACTCTTGTCCAATGATTCTCTAATCATGATGCACCCAAAACTTGGTCTCTAATTCATGAAGCTCACCGTATCTGGGATATTGCTCCAATCCTTAGTTAAGCCAAACCCACCATTTGCACGAACTAGATTCCTGATTGGATCCCTCACCATATCCAGAATATTGAGCCCAACCCATCCTCTAATCCGTAGCATCCAATGCCTAACGGACATGGTTGCATCCTTTCGGTGCAACTAAGCCACTGTAACCAGTCGAGAACAATCAACCCCGGGAAGGGCCCGCACATCCACAATGGTGGAAGACCTAGACTTAATATTTTCTTAGAGAGATTTGATTTAGGTCTCTTTAAACTTGACTTGACATAGTCATAACAATTATGACTAACCTAGTGGCATGGGTTAGCTCGAATTGTTAGCCACTTCAAATCAGAACTGGATCGACACATATGGCCAGGTAAGTGAGACAGGTGGAAGGGATATGCCATTAACTCGACAAGAACGCATTCAAGTCGAGTAGCTCCCAATTAAAAACCAATTGGTCGCATCTGTCGAACTTACCTTAGACACCAAATTATCCAACCAGAACTAATTGGGTTAGCCTACAATCCAGACTCTAACCTCTGAGCCAAATTAGGTCTTAACTTGATCGAGTCACATCTAAATGTGATTCGACTTTGACCCAGACTTAATCCTATTAGGCTGGTCAATTATTAGCTTTCATGATCCCACCTAATCAACTCTTGATTCAGTTTGATCAACCGCTAGACCTAGTTGAGCTACCCAAGCTCGAACCCAATTTTATGAAAATATCTTAGATCTGAAATTCTCAATTTTAGACCTAATTTAATTTCATAAACTTAATACATTAATTAAGTTTGGGTTCATAAACAAAGCATGTATAATAAATTTTAGGATTTCAGGATCTAGGATTTTGCAGAAAAGTAAGTTTTGATTTCTGATTAAGGATGAACGCACGGTACTCCTACACGCATATGAATGCCCCATTGAATTGGAGGAGAGGGCCTTGAAACTCTACTTCGTTCTTATGACCGAACGGCCATGAGGAACACCTTAACCAGAAATATAAATTTAACTACAAAACTAGTTAGATCTAAATTAACATATCACATATACAATTTAAGATCTAACTAATACATGCTTTGCATACATCTCATGTATCAAAAATCAATCTAATTAACATGCTTTCATATCTGATACATCACATGTAATATCTAAAAAATAAGATTTAAATTGAACTATTCAAAATTAAATCTATTCTAGATAAGTTACTAAATCAGTTCTACAACTAGTCTAGGCATGTAACAGATTATTTTTATGAAAAAATTAAAATTTTATTTTCTATTTTTTGATCTGATTATAACACTTATAACATTAGAAAAACATAGAATAAATTAGATTTAATTCATATTTTAATCTCATTAAAATACAAAACTTAAGACTATTCATGGATTCAACTAATCCTAGTCTAGTCATGCATCTCATGCATGTTAGATCATCTTAGATTTAATTTTAAATAATTTAATTTTAGATCCTATCACATCTGATCTGATATCTGGAATTATTTAATATTAAATAAATTAAAATTAAAATTAGATCTAAATTAGATCTGAAATAGAGCCAACAACCTGGCTCTGATACCACTTGAAGGAAAAACCATCTTTTTCCTGTGTAGGATCTTCCAGATTTCATCAAATCTGGGGTGGAATAAATTTTAAATTTTTATCTTATGCTATTTTAGATCTAATATCTATTAAATCTAATTTTATTATCTGATATTTTAATTTCAAAATTAAATCTAAAAGTATGAGAAACATAGGCATACCTCAAGGGTAATCTAATTACCCTGGAGATGATCGCAGCACTACCTGAGGTTCTGATGTAGCCACGTAAGCACCTGACCTCTACCAGTATCTACTCAAATAGGATCTAGAACATCTTCTCCTCGCAATTCTATGCTCTAAAAATCAGATCTAAATCTGATTAAGAAGATCTTCAAAAGTCTTCTTGAAGTTGGAGCAGCAGCCTGTCGAAGAAGTCCTGCAGCCTTCTGTTCCAGGCGTCACCATGCCTTGCACCTATGCCAGATGAATGTCCAACCTTTTGGACGTGAAGAGGGGAGAAAGGAGAGCAGGGAGGACATGGAGAAGAGGGGAGGGGGTGGAAGCCAATGGATTTTTTGCAAAAATAAGTTCTGCCCCGAACCTTAGGTGCAGCAGGATTTATATAGACCTTGTATGCTGCGCAGTGCCACATCATTCGACCAATCAAAAAATTCAAATAAATTCTGAAAAAATTCTGATTGATGGAGTGATTTCATCTGATCATATCAGATAAGAATCCCCATGCTCTCTCCTATGTTGGCACCAACAATGGATAGGCTCAAATAGAGTGGCGCCAAAGAGTCCAAGTTTATCTAGACTCTTTGGTTCTTATCAATTTGGGGTGCCCACTTAAATCCAATTGGGCTCATGCCATAATCTGATTATGGCACCCAATTTGATTAGGTTTAGGCATGTGGATACTCTACAAAAATCCTCCAATAAGTCCTCTTCAGTTTAAGACCCATATGTCAACTTTTGACAGATGTCCTAAAATGAAATTGGCTGGTGCTAGAAATTAGCAGGTGTTGTCTTAAATTCATCTCATGAATTAAGACAAGCCTTTTCTAAGCTAGACAAGCTTCATTTAAACTGAGAGAAACCTTCCCAAGGTTCTCTGGATGAGCCAGATCACATTTGGCTCAGTAGAGACAGAAAAGATTACACGAGGAGAAAGTTAGGCTCAATCGAATGCTAGCACGATTTCCTTGAACCTAATTGGATCTTATCCAAATCAATTGGGCTAGCCCAATTGATGACATCCAGACCCTAACCCATGTTTGTGTGACTCAGTTAGGTTCAATTCTGTATGGTAATGAAACATGTCGTGATCTCATCATCGACATCATAGAAACTCCTTTCGATGGATCAGAACTCTTCTGATTTAGACAATTAGAATGATTGATCATCAAAATCATTCTAATTGCTCCCAAAATCCACCAGTGACACCTAGCAGTATATGGTGGCAACCCATCAAAATTGAAGATGAACCTCTCGGTGCAGCTACCTGTGTGATTGAGTTCCTCTATCATGAGTCCTGACTGAATTAGGGTTAAGGTGAACTCGTCAAACCCAACATCAGTCATATGAATCAATCGATCGATCTGAGTCCGATGTGAAAACCCCAATAGAAAATATTTTTCTATTATTTCACTCTACCATGGCCATGGGCTTAAGGACTCGATCTTTCGATCACCATAGGACTACTCCTCTCATCTACTGAGGTTGATAGATCCCATCTTGATGCGATCTGGTTCCTACAATGAATATGCTACAGCCAACATACACCTCAGAGTTTCGGATGGCTAGGAGATCAAGTTATGATGTAGTCAAACTATAATACACTCAAGGTGAATCGACGATGCACCTCAGGTCAAAGAACTAGACACACAACTGCAGCATCGAGCTAGTTATCGACGAGAAGGTAGATTTCCTTATGACTGCTCGAGGTGGTCATGCTCAGTACTCTCATTCTCAATGAATATCTATACTCTCACTCCAGTGTCTCCACACCGTAGACTTAAGACTCATCTACCCTAAGGAAGCGATCGTACACCAACCTTTCGGATCGATCACCATCCTCGTGATGATCCTATGGTCAGGAGCAGTTTATGAGTTAGTTATGTAAATTCATGCCTTAAATTTTCAACTCTTGAAAATATGAATTAACATTTCCACTAACTCAAAGGATGTATCACAGACACAATGTACACAATGTGATCGAAGAATAACCCTTTTATTCATTTATAGTCAAAATTATAATTTTGCCCTTAGATTTGTACAGGAATGTGTCAGCCGATTTGGCATCTAGGGCACGCATCTAACAGGCCAGCCGAAGATTAAGCTTCTATGAGGTCAAGATGGTAGCAAAACAAAATTGACTTGAGGATGAGAGGATTCCTACCTCTTTTTTGATTGAGCTTGGGCCACATTCTTAAACAAACTTGATGGTGAAAAAGAAGATGAAAGGAGTCCTTTCCTGGCGATGATTGGGGGTCGATGGAGGTGGTTTTCTTAAAGGGGACTTCATCTCTTAAATGGAGCTGGAGGGAAGGAGTTAGACTCCTTCGTGTCGATCCTTGACTTCGATTGGGAGTCCAATGGTAGAAGAAGATGTTAGATGAATATCTTAGAAGTCAATTATTGGCTGACATATTTTATAATTTCAAAGCTTAATTTTATACTTGTAACACGTTTATTATTAATAAAGAATATTTTTATTTTCAATCATATTTATGTGTCTATGATTTATCTTAGAAATTAACAAAGATGATTTTGTATATTCTCAAGGTGTTGAGAATTTGAGACATATATTATTTAGTGATTAGTTTCTAAATACTTTCGATCAAAAGATCATCCTGAAAATAGTGATTAATCCATTTAAAGATCGGTGCATGGATCATCTTTCTTCTAGACAGATGAGTCTCGGATGTGCAGTGTAGGGATATTGAGGTAAGAGTGTAGATGGTTGTTAGAGAATAACTTATACTGAGTGTGACCAACACAAGAAACTATTTAGATGTCTATTCACTCATCAGTGGTTGTCTCAATGCTGTAGTAATATAAGTGGTCCTTTGACCTGTGGTGTCATCAACTATTCACAGCGATGCTATTAAATTTGACTGTATATTTTCTTGATCCCTAGCCATTCGGATCCTTGCTGTGTATATTGACTACAGTAGATTCAGGTTCGCTGTTAGAAGTATGATGCATCTAGATGAAATCTATCAATCTTGATAGAAAAATAGAAGTCCTATGCGATTTATAAGATTGAGTTCAGAAAGTCTTTGGCCAAAGCAAATGTGAATAATGAAAAAGAGTTTTCATGTGATTCATAAGTGAACTCGAGTCGAGCCAATCTAACATATGACAGATGATGGGGTCTGACAAATTCTCCATGACCTTTGTTAAATTGAAACTCATGATAGAAGGACTGAATGACATGATAACTATATCTAGAAGTTCATACTTTTATTCTACTAAGTTTCACTACATACTGTTAGGTATCACTGATAGATTGTGGGACTCATCTGGTATCATCTTAATGATTGATAACCCTCGAAGGATAGAGTTGAAATTGTTCCAATCCATCGAAAGGTGTTTCAATGATATTATGATGGAGATCACAACATATCTCACTACCAGATAGAATGCAACCTATGGGATCACACATTAAGGAATTTAATCTTGAATTAACCAATTGAGCTTATGAAGTTCTAATTGGGTTAGGATTTAGTGAAATCCTATAGGGTTTAGGAGAACCATGCAAGCATATGGTTAAACCCAATTCTTCTTTGGACTTGAATTCCTTATTGGATAAGGATTAGATCAAGTCCATAACCTTAAACCTTAACTAGATCCATTTTGATTTGGATTTAGAGGGGCACCTATTTGAGAGCCCAAAAGGATTAGATCAAGCCAATTAGTTGGCAAACAAATCTCTTTATTTTTTTTTGTTATTTCTTTTTATGGCATGGAATAATTGGAAAGAGGAGAGGAGATGCATGCCTCCCTTTTTGGAAAGTTCGAGGAATAAAAACCCCTTGGATGGGCATAAGAAGAGAGAGGGGCTCACCTCCTCTTTCGCTTTGGTGTGGAAGGAGAGAGAGAGAGGGGCTACGCCCCCTCTCTTGTGCACCTTAAACACTAAGGGGTGCCAAGGGTTGGCGCTCCATCTACTTGCCTCATTTGCTGAGGGTGCCCCCTCTACCAGCCTTATGGGAGTAGGGTGCCCCATCTACTTGCCATATAAGGTGAGGTCCTTTCCTATTGGATCATATTTTTTTGAAAAAAAATTAGATTAGAAAGCAAAAAACTTTATGAGATAAGGACTAGCTTTTTTAGATTGATTGAATATTTATTTGGAATCAAGAAAAGGTCTATTTAAGAGATGGTCTCTTAGGGTTTCAAATAAAATTAAATTTAAAATTCAAATCTCCATCTCCTTCTCATTCACCATGCCAACCTCTCTTCCTCCTCTCTTTCCAGTGCCCAAGGGTTGGTTATCCTATCTTTCCACATATCCAAGTTGAGGGTGATCTCTTCTATAGCAAAGAACAGAGACAAAGGTTGCAGTTCAAGCATTGAGATCACAGTCAAAGATTAAAAGTTGATCAAAGGTCCAATAGATTGAGATTTATCTTGGAGAAGATGGATCAAGTATGAGAAGAAAGGTTCAAGCTTGATCTCAATAGATACCTGTAAAGAATGGACATGTGTGCAGCTCAGAAATCTTTAGATCTAAGATCATCGGTTACGGTATATTTCAACCCACGTAAGGTATTGAGATCCGATCTAAAATTTTTATTTTTATTTTCAAATTATACGCATGACATAGATTCAGGGCTTGGATAGATATAGATTAGATCTATTGCATGTGGGGTTAAAGGGTTTAACCTAGATCTACTTTTGCTATTTCAAAATTATTTTAAAATCTATGCATGCAATCTTTACCTATTTTCTAATAGTGGTATTAGAGCCACTAATTTTTAAGACATGTATAATTTGATTTTCATATTAGATCTAAAGTTTGAATAATTTAATATTGATTTTGTGCTGGTATAAATTTATCCTCATATAGTGTTAACCTCCTATATTGAAAAAATTATCCTAGTACAAGATTGATTGATTTTAAAAATTATTTTTAAAATATTTAAATAATTTTTTAGATCTAAAAATAGATGTATGTGATGTATCATTATTCATGTTAGATCTAAAATTAGAATAATTAAAAGTTCACATCGGACTGGTATAAAGTTGTCCTAATATAAGGTTTACCCCCTATATTGAAAGGTTGTCCAAGTTTGATGCAAACTGATTTTTAAAAAATATTTTTAAAATATTTTAATCATTATTTTAGATTTAATTATATATATATTTGATATATATAATTTTTATTTTAGATCTAAAATTTAATATATATATGATATATATTTATAGTTTAGATATGAAACTTCATATATATGATATATACTATTAGGATTAAATTCGAAACTGTTTCAAGATCATAAGCTATAAATGCATGCAATGAAATATAATCTAATTTTTTTTTAGAATCTAAAAATTTTGTTATTGCATGTGTGTATGGGTTGAACAAATCAGGTCTAGTGACCAAACTACAATTAGGATTGAATGATTAGATCAGACTAGAACCCATTATCGATTTTGAGCAGTTGATTGAACCTAATCAATTGTTGGTTAGGAATAGATCAAAGGGGCTCAAAGTCAAGTTTAGTTATAGTTGGCTGTATCGATTTATATTTTGATGTGAATTAATTGACTCAAGACCTAAATTAGCTCAATGGTTCAGGCCCGGAGCAATAGGTTAACCTGATTGATTCGAATCGACCAATTTGGTATCTAAGCTAAGTACCTAGATGGTGGTTATTTAATTAGTTTCATTGTTTGACCTGATCAATTTATTGATGTCTAAAGAAAGTAACGAAGGGACCCCCACTCATCTTAACTTATCTAGCCATTTTGAGAGATTAAGTTTTGAGTTAGGTTACTTGTTGACTAGAGTTCACCCATGCCGACTAGATAGGTCAGATATGTGAATATGTTGACCTAAATTTGATCAGTCAGATATCAAATCTGATGACTTAGAAGAGACATAAACCTAAATTTTCTCCCTAAATATTAAGTCTAGTAGTCTTCTACTATTGTAGAGATGCGGGTGCCTTCCTATCGTTGATTATTCTCGGCTGGTTACAATGGTTTGATTGCATCGAAAAAGTACAATCACTCTATTGGCATTAGACCTCTTGAGGTAAAGATGAGGTTGGGCCTAATAACTATTAGGTGAGGGTCTCAATGACAGCTTTGCACCCACTGGTGAACGGTGGGTCTGACTTAACTAATAAATATACCAATAACTGTGAGATGAGGTCACAAGACTTAGAGATTGAATCCACTACAACTTGCTTAGTGAAGCAATGGATAAGATATTGTCCACTCATTGGTCTGTGCTCACCAATAACTATTAGATGAGGTGTGTATGG
>NC_025999.2:35029189-35063179 GCF_000442705.2 Elaeis guineensis | reverse complement strand
ATTGGGGGTCGATGGAGGTGGTTTTCTTAAAGGGGACTTCATCTCTTAAATGGAGCTGGAGGGAAGGAGTTAGACTCCTTCGTGTCGATCCTTGACTTCGATTGGGAGTCCAATGGTAGAAGAAGATGTTAGATGAATATCTTAGAAGTCAATTATTGGCCGACATATTTTATAATTTCAAAGCTTAATTTTATACTTGTAACACTTTTATTATTAATAAAGAATATTTTTATTTTCAATCATATTTATGTGTCTATGATTTATCTTAGAAATTAACAAAGATGATTTTGTATATTCTCAAGGTGTTGAGAATTTGAGACATATATTATTTAGTGATTAGTTTCTAAATACTTTCGATCAAAAGATCATCATGAAAATAGTGATCAATCCATTTAAAGATCGGTGCGTGGATCATATTTCTTCTAGACAGATGAGTCTCGGATGTGCAGTGTAGGGATATTGAGGTAAGAGTGTAGATGGTTGTTAGAGAATAACTTATACTGAGTGTGACCAACACAAGAAACTATTTAGATGTCTATTCACTCATCAGTGGTTGTCTCAATGCTGTAGTAATATAAGTGGTCCTTTGACCTGTGGTGTCATCAACTATTCACAGCGATGCTATTAAATTTGACTGTATATTTTCTTGATCCCTAGCCATTCGGATCCTTGCTGTGTATATTGACTACAGTAGATTCAGGTTCGCTGTTAGAAGTATGATGCATCTAGATGAAATCTTTCAATCTTGATAGAAAAATAGAAGTCCTATGCGATTTATAAGATTGAGTTCAGAAAGTCTTTGGCCAAAGCAAATGTGAATAATGAAAAAGAGTTTTCATGTGATTCATAAGTGAACTCGAGTCGAGCCAATCTAACATATGACAGATGATGGGGTCTGACAAATTCTCCATGACCTTTGTTAAATTGAAACTCATGATAGAAGGACTGAATGACATGATAACTATATCTAGAAGTTCATACTTTTATTCTACTAAGTTGTCACTACATACTGTTAGGTATCACTGATGGATTATGGGACTCATCTGGTATCATCTTAATGATTGATAACCCTCGAAGGATAGAGTTGAAATTGTTCCAATCCATCGAAAGATGTTTCGATGATATTGTGATGGAGATCACAACATATCTCACTACCAGATAGAATGCAACCTATGGGATCACACATTAAGGAATTTAATCTTGAATTAACCAATTGAGCTTATGAAGTTCTAATTGGGTTAGGATTTAGTGAAATCCTATAGGGTTTAGGAGAACCATGCAAGCATATGGTTAAACCCAATTCTTCTTTGGACTTGAATTCCTTATTAGATAAGGATTAGATCAAGTCCATAACCTTAAACCTTAACTAGATCCATTTTGATTTGGATTTAGAGGGGCACCTATTTGAGAGCCCAAAAGGATTAGATCAAGCCAATTAGTTGGCAAACAAATCTCTTTATTTTTTTTTGTTATTTCTTTTTATGGCATGGAATAATTGGAAAGAGGAGAGGAGATGCATGCCTCCCTTTTTGGAAAGTTCGAGGAATAAAAACCCCTTGGATGGGCATAAGAAGAGAGAGGGGCTCACCTCCTCTTTCGCTTTGGTGTGGAAGGAGAGGAGAGAGGGGCTACGCCCCCTCTCTTGTGCACCTTAAACACTAAGGGGTGCCAAGGGTTGGCGCTCCATCTACTTGCCTCATTTGCTGAGGGTGCCCCCTCTACCTGCCTTATGGGAGTAGGGTGCCCCATCTACTTGCCATATAAGGTGAGGTCCTTTCCTATTGGATCATATTTTTTTGAAAAAAAATTAGATTAGAAAGCAAAAAACTTTATGAGATAAGGACTAGCTTTTTTAGATTGATTGAATATTTATTTGGAATCAAGAAAAGGTCTATTTAAGAGATGGTCTCTTAGGGTTTCAAATAAAATTAAATTTAAAATTCAAATCTCCATCTCCTTCTCATTCACCATGCCAACCTCTCTTCCTCCTCTCTTTCCAGTGCCCAAGGGTTGGTTATCCTATCTTTCCACATATCCAAGTTGAGGGTGATCTCTTCTATAGCAAAGAACAGAGACAAAGGTTGCAGTTCAAGCATTGAGATCACAGTCAAAGATTAAAAGTTGATCAAAGGTCCAAAGATTGAGATTTATCTTGGAGAAGATGGATCAAGTATGAGAAGAAAGGTTCAAGCTTGATCTCAATAGATACCTATAAAGAATGGACATGTGTGCAGCTCAGAAATCTTTAGATCTAAGATCATCGGTTACGGTATATTTCAACCCACGTAAGGTATTGAGATCCGATCTAAAATTTTTATTTTTATTTTCAAATTATACGCACGACATAGATTCAGGGCTTGGATAGATATAGATTAGATCTATTGCATGTGGGGTTAAAGGGTTTAACCTAGAACTACTTTTGCTATTTCAAAATTATTTTAAAATCTATGCATGCAATCTTTACCTATTTTCTAATAGTGGTATTAGAGCCACTAATTTTTAAGACATGTATAATTTGATTTTCATATTAGATCTGAAAGTTTGAATAATTTAATATTGATTTTGTGCTGGTATAAATTTGTCCTCATATAGTGTTAACCTCCTATATTGAAAAAATTATCCTAGTACAAGATTGATTGATTTAAAAATTATTTTTAAAATATTTAAATAATTTTTTAGATCTAAAAATAGATGTATGTGATGTATCATTATTCATGTTAGATCTAAAATTAGAATAATTAAAAGTTCACATCGGACTGGTATAAAGTTGTCCTAATATAAGGTTTACCCCCTATATTGAAAGGTTGTCCAAGTTTGATGCAAACTGATTTTTAAAAAATATTTTTAAAATATTTTAATCATTATTTTAGATTTAATTATATATATATTTGATATATATAATTTTTATTTTAGATCTAAAATTTAATATATATATGATATATATTTATAGTTTAGATATGAAACTTCATATATATGATATATACTATTAGGATTAAATTCGAAACTGTTTCAAGATCATAAGCTATAAATGCATGCAATGAAATATAATCTAATTTTTTTTTAGAATCTAAAAATTTTGTTATTGCATGTGTGTATGGGTTGAACAAATCAGGTCTAGTGACCAAACTACAATTAGGATTGAATGATTAGATCAGACTAGAACCCATTATCGATTTTGAGCAGTTGATTGAACCTAATCAATTGTTGGTTAGGAATAGATCAAAGGGGCTCAAAGTCAAGTTTAGTTATAGTTGGCTGTATCGATTTATATTTTGATGTGAATTAATTGATTCAAGACCTAAATTAGCTCAATGGTTCAGGCCCGGAGCAATAGGTTAACCTGATTGATTCGAATCGACCAATTTGGTATCTAAGCTAAGTACCTAGATGGTGGTTATTTAATTAGTTTCATTGTTTGACCTGATCAATTTATTGATGTCTAAAGAAAGTAACGAAGGGACCCCCACTCATCTTAACTTATCTAGCCATTTTGAGAGATTAAGTTTTGAGTTAGGTTACTTGTTGACTAGAGTTCACCCATGCCGACTAGATAGGTCAGATATGTGAATATGTTGACCTAAATTTGATCAGTCAGATATCAAATCTGATGACTTAGAAGAGACATAAACCTAAATTTTCTCCCTAAATATTAAGTCTAGTAGTCTTCTACTATTGTAGAGATGCGGGTGCCTTCCTGTCGTTGATTATTCTCGGCTGGTTACAATGGTTTGATTGCATCAAAAAGTACAATCACTCTATTGGCATTAGACCTCTTGAGGTAAAGATGAGGTTGGGCCTAATAACTATTAGGTGAGGGTCTCAATGACAGCTTTGCACCCACTGGTGAACGGTGGGTCTGACTTAACTAATAAATATACCAATAACTGTGAGATGAGGTCACAAGACTTAGAGATTGAATCCACTACAACTTGCTTAGTGAAGCAATGGATAAGATATTGTCCACTCATTGGTCTGTGCTCACCAATAACTATTAGATGAGGTGTGTATGGATCAGTGGGATCACAGTACCCACTAGAATTCGATCGCATATAGGTTTCTGTTTCTCCACCTGAGAAGTGTGGGAGATTCAAAAAAATAATGGGAGCCTTGTTTGATTTTAAAAGTTTCTAAAATAAATATCTAATAAATATAAATATCTAACTAGAAACTATTCTCTCTGTAAATAACCATATCGAGTTCAAACTCTTTAGTCTGTATCTTTGACACAAATAGGTTGACCGAGATAAACTATAAAGACTGACTTCAAAATTTAAGAATCATTCTCAGTTTCAAAAAGGTAACTCATATCCTAGACCAAGATGTGCCTATGTTCCTAGCTCGTCCATCCCCTGATCAATAAATAACACTTGAGAAGTGGATGGATGAGGACAACAAGGCAAAATGCTACATTTTAGCATCCATATCCAATGATCTTCAATGCCAGCATGAAGACATGAGGACTGTCAAGAAGATGCTGACTCACTTGTAAGAGTTGTATGATGAGAAGAGTTGTACAGCTCATTTTGAGAACTTTTGGAGACTATTCAAAGTAAAAATACGTGATGGACAGTCTATTAATGATCATTGTTTGACAATGATTAAGGATATCGAAGAGCTTCAGAAGCTTGAGATGAACATGGATAAAGAATTGTAGGTAGATTTGATCCTGCAATCTCTTTCTGATTCATCTAAGAAGTTCATTATGAGCTACCATATGAATAAAATTAATAGCATTTTTTCTGAATTGTTGAACAATGTCGCTGATAGATGAGGACACCTTGAAAAGTTCAAAGGGTATGGTTTTGACTGTGGAGCGTACTTCCTCTAAGAGAAAGTCTTCTTTCAAAAAAAAGAAGAAGCCTGCAAAGAAGCAAAAGAACGAGGCCAAGCCCAAGTAAAAGGTTCCGAAGAAGGCCGACGATAAGAAAAAGTATTTCCATTGCAATGTCGAAGGTCATTGGAGAAAAAACTGTCTGGCCTACCTAGCGACTATGAAGAACAAAAACAAAGATGGGCCTTTTGAAGGTACATCTGATTTGCTCATAACAGAATCTAATCTAATGATTTTTACTTCTTCTAATTAGGTTCTAGATTTTGGTTTAAGTACTTGCTTGTGCACTTTCATGCAGAGTCTTGAAGAAGTTAGAGGGCTGAGAGAAGGTAAGATCACTCTTAGGATTGGCAATAGAGCAAGAATTGCTGCTGTGGCCGTCAGGATCTACCTCTTCAACTACTATTAGGATATAGATTGTTATTAAAAGACTGCTATTATGTACCTGTAGCTAGTAGAAATTTAATTTTCATATCTGTGCTGGCACAGGATAACTATAATTTTTATTTCAATAAAGATATTTATGTAATTTATTTTGAAAATAAAATTATTGCATGTGCTTTCTTGATTGATGGTCTTTATCATTGCATATGGATGCGAGTGTTAATATTAGCGAGTAAACTATGAATACCATAGGGTCTAAGAGACTTAGAGATAGAATTAGCCAAAAATATCTATGACACCTTAGGCTAGGCCATATAGGAGAGGATAGACTCAACAAACTGGAGGAAGATGGCCTTCTCGGGCTATTGACTTTTGAGTCTTATCAAGTTTATGAGTCATGTCTTCAAGAAAAAATGGCTAAGCTGCCCTTTATGGGTCAAGAAAAAAGGACCACTGAGATATTAGCCCTGGTACATACTGATGTGTGTGGTCCATTTGATGTACAAGCTGGAGGTGGTTATGTTTACTTCATAACTTTTATCAATGATTATTCACGATATGGTTTTATATGTTTGATGCATTAAAAGTCTGAAGCCTTTGAAAAGTTTGTTGAGTTCAAACATGAAGTAAAAAAATAGATCGAAAAATTTCATCGAGATTTTTTGATTAGATTGAGGAGGAGAATACCTTAGTGAAAAATTTTGGACCTATCTCAAGGATAACGGTATAGTCTCATAGTAGACACCTGGAGGGATGTCTCAGCTCAACGGAATATCTAAAAAGAGAAATCGGATCCTATTAGATATGGTCCAATCCATGATGAGCTTCACAGATCTTCCTATCTTTCTCAAGGGACTGTATTACTTTCTGCAATTCATCTTTTGAATCGGATTCCTTCTAAATCCGTTCCTACCATACCATACGAGTTATGACATAGTAATTGGAATTTTTATGTCGGAGCATATATGTATATTTTAAAAATTTTATTTTTTAAACATCACAGTAGAATAGAAGATAAAAACTCTTTTTAATCTATATCATGCATGCATAAAACATAAACCACAAGGATCTACTTCATATGCTGAAATTGAATATTTGCTGAAATTTAATATGTGATCGAATCACATACTTGTTTCATAATTTCTTTCTCCAAATCTAGATCTGGAAGAGAAGAGGCTCTCTTTTTGTGACACAAGTATCCGGCCTCTATGGGTATCCACTCAAGATCAGCCTGGAACAGTCCTCTAAAAATTAATTTTTCTTCTCAAAAAAAAATCAGCCTATGAATCTGAACAAAATCTAGATCGCGATCAACTCTTTAATCCTTTTCTTGATCTTCTTCTTCTATTGTTCTCTTGCTTTTTTTCCTTGATTATGCTGCTATCATGGACCAAAAACCAGCACATAAGGGGACGCCCAAAAGGGTGGGGCGTTTGGACGTCCAAGGGAGAAGAGAGGGAGAGAGGGTATGGGGCTCTCTTTGGTGGGTGTGGGGCTGCTGGTTTGAGTACCTAGAGATCTTAGGGGAGGTCTCTTTAAATAGGCATAAGGTTTGAATCCTACTCAAAACCAAATAAGCACTTAACACAAATCTTACTTGCATTAGATTTCCTAATAACTTAAGTTATTCAACTTTCTTTAGGAAACCTATTAGGTGCCAACAATTGGAGCCCTTGCACCTACAAAATTGTAGGAGGAGAAATATTTTCTCTGCGTAGGATCTTCCAGATTTCATCAAATCTGGGGTGGAATAATTTTAAAAAAAAATTTATCCTACATATTTTAGATCTAATTCTTTAGATCTAATTTTATTATCTGATATTTAAAATCTAAAATTAAATCTAAATCTATGTTGAAAGAAAAAGTACCTTAAGGGTAATCTGATTATCCTGTAGATGATCTCTGCACAGCTCGAGGTTCTGATGTAGCCATGCAAGCGCCTGACCTCTACCGATATCCACTCAAGCAAAATATAGAATATCTTCTCCTCATGAATCTATACTCCAAAAATCAAATCTCAATCTGATTAGGAAGTACTTCAGAACTCCTTCTGAAGTTGGAGCAGTAGCCTGTCGAAGATGTCCTGCAGCCTTCTGTTCCAAGCGTCACCATGCCTTAGATCTCTGCCAGATGGATGTTCAACTTTTTGGACGTGAAGAGAGGAGGAAGGAGAGTAGGGAGGATGTAGAGAAGAGGATAGGAGGTAGCAGCTATTGGGTTTTGTGCATAAAATAATTTCTTCTATGAAACCCTAGGTGCAGCAGGGTTTATATAGACCCTGTATGCTGTGCAGTGCCATATCATTCAACCAATCAAAAATTCTAATAAATTTTGGAAAAATTTTGACTGGTGGAGTGATTTCATCTGATCACATCAGATAAGAACCCCCACCCTCTCTCCTAAGTTGGCACCAACAATGGATAAGCTCAATCAAGGTGGCGCCAAAGAGTCCAAGTTTATCAGGACTCTTTGGTTCTTATCCATTTGGGGCGCCCACTTAAATCTAATTGGGCTCATGCCATAATCTGATTATGGCACCCAATTCAATTGGGTTTTGGCAAGTGGACACTCCACAAAAATCTTTCAATGAGTCCTCTTCAGTTTAAGACCCATATGTTAACTTTTGACAGATATCCTAAAATGAAATTGGCAGGTGCTAGAAATTAGCAGGTGTTGTCTTAAATTTATCTCATGAATTAAGACAAGCCTTTTCTAAGCCAGACAATCTTCATTTAGACTGAGAAAAACCTTTCCAAGGTTCTCTGGATGAGTCAAATCATATTTGGCTCAGTAGAGACAGAAAAGATTATACGAGGAGAAAGTTAGGCTCAATCGAGTGCTAGCACGATTTCCTTGAACCTAATTGGATCTTATCCAAATCAATTGGGTTAGCCCAATTGATGACATCCAGACCCTAACCCTTGTTTGTGTGACCTAGTTAGATTCAATTTCGTATGGTAATGAGATATGTCATGATCTCATCATCGACATCATTGAAAGTTCTTTCGATGGACCAGAACTCTTCTGATTCAGACAATTAGAATGATCGATCATCAATATCATTCTAATTACTCCCAAAATTCATCAGTGATACCTAGCAGTATATGGTGGCAACCCATCAGAACTGAACATGAACCTCTTGGTGCAGCTACCTATGTGATTGAGTTCCTCTATCATGAGTCCCGACTGAATTAGGGTCAAGATGAACTTGTCAAACCCAACATTAGTCATATGAATGAATCGATCGATCCGAGTCTGATGTGAAACCTCAATGAAAAACACTTTTCCTTTATTTCACTCTGCCATGGCCATGGGCTTAAGGACTCGATCTTTCGATCATCATAGGACTACTCCTCTCATCTATCGAGGTTGATAGATCCCATCTTGGTGCGATCTGGTTCCTACAATGAACATGCTATAGCCAACATACACCTCAGGGTTTTGAATGGCTAGGAGATCGAGTTATGGTGTAGTCAAACTATAACACACTCAAGGTGAACTGTCGATGCACCTCAGATCAAAGAACTAGACACACAACTGCAGCATCGAGCTAGTCATCGACGAGAAGGTAGACTTCCTTATGACTGCTCGAAGTGGTCACGCTCAGTACTCTCGTTCTCAACGAATACTTGTACTCTTGCTCTGGTGTCTCCACACCGTAAACTCAAGACACATCTATCCTAAGGAAGCGATCGTACACCAACCTTCCGGATCGATCACCATCCTCGTGATGATCCTATGGTCAGGAGTTGTTTATGAGTTAGTTATGTAAATTCGTGTCTTAAATTTTCAACTCTTAAAAATATGAATTTACATTCCCACTAACTCAAAGGATGTATCACAGACATAATGTATACAATGTAATAGAAGAATAACCCTTTTATTCATTTATAGTCAAAATTACAAATTTGCCCTTAGATCTGTACAGAAATGTGTCAGCTGATCTGGCATCTAGGGCACACATCTAACAAACTCCCACTTGACCTAATGCCAATTGGCTACATATCTTAGTCTCATCTTCTCAAGGTGGGCTTCGATCTTCTGTTGGCCCAATGGCTTAGTCAGCGGGTCTGCCACATTATCTGTGAAGTCGACTCTCTTGACCTTGACATAACCCTTTTCGAGGTAATCACAGATCAGATGGAATTGCCGCTTGATGTACTTGGACTTCCGATGAGACCTTGGCTCCTTAGTTAGGGCTATGGTGCTATTATTGTTGCAGTAAAGAGATATGTCATCCGATGACATCACTTCAAGCTCTGTAGCAAACTTCGTGTACCAGAATGCCTCCTTCGCAGCTTCTGATGCAGCAATATACTCTGCCTCCGTGGTGGAATCAGCAATCATCGTCTGCTTAAAACTCTTCCAGCTGACTTCACCACCATTGCAAATGAACAGACTTAGATGTCGACTTTCGATCATCTATATCAGACATAAAGTCTGAGTCTGTATTTCTCTGAAACAGGAGTTCTCCATTCTCAACGACTAGAAACATATCCTTAGTCCTTCATAGAAAACTCCTTAGACAACCATACTTTGACTGAGGTCAACATGAGAATGTCATTCTCAATTAGGAGGATGTCATCTACGTACAATATGAGGAAGACAACTGCGCTCCCACTGACCTTTTTGAACACACATGGTTCCTCCTCGTTCTTGATGAAACCAAACATTTTGATGATATCATTGAAATGAGTATTCCAACTCCGAGATACTTGCTTAAATCCATAAATGGACCTTTGCAGCTTGCAGATCTTGTGATCATCATTACTGGATGTGAAACTAAGTGGCTGTTCCATATAGATATCTTCCTCAAGATGTCCATTTAAGAACATCATTTTCACGTCCATCTGCCATATTTCATAATCGAAATAGGCTGCAACTGCAAGCAATGTGCGGATGGATTTTAACATGACAACGGGCGAAAAGGTATCCTGATAGTCAATGCCTTCGTGTTGACTATAACCTTTCGCTACGAGCCTAGCCTTGAATGTCTCCACATTCCCATCTGCACCTATCTTTCTCTTGAAGATCCATTTACACCCAATAGGTACAATACCTTCAAGTGGATCTACCAAGGTCCAGACTTAGTTTGAGTGCATCGAGTCAATTTCTGATCTCATTGCCTCTAACCATTTCTTGGAGTCGATATCTGATATCACCTCGTCATAGGTCTTGGGATCATCACCATGAGCCCCATTTTCCATGAGGAACATTTTCTCTACTTCCTCTTGTATGGTACCTAAGTACCTTTCAGGAGGGCGGGAAACCTTAGTCGATCTATGAGGTGGAAGAGGTTGTATTAAGACTGGTTTTGATTGATTAGGTTGCTCAGGTTCTTTAGCTCGTTGCTCTTGGGAGACATTCTTCTTGAGCTTAATTATTTTTTCGATGCCATTATCTTGAATAAACTATTTTTCAAAAAAAATAGTATTTCGACTCACAATCACATTGTGGTCTTTCGAAATATAAAAATAGTATCCTAATGACTCTTTAGGATATCCTATGAACCGAGCTCTAAAAGACCTGAACTCTAACTTGTCCGCCTGCTGTCTCTTGACATGAGCCGGACAACCCTAAATTCTGAGATGATTCAGACTTGGCTTCTTACCATGCCATATCTCATATGGTGTGGTAGAAATGATTTTAGAGGGAACCCTATTCAATACATAAATTACTGTTATGAGATAATATCCCCAAAGAAACTCAGGGAGGTCTGTGAAGCTCATCATAGAATGGACCATATCTAATAGGGTCCGATTTCTTCATTCTGAAACCCCATTGAGTTGAGGCGTTCCAGGTGGAGTCCATTAAGAGACTATACCATTGTCCTTAAGATAGTCTAGAAACTTTCGACTAAGGTATTCACCTCCTCGATCTGATCGAAGAACCTTAATGGGCTTTCCTATTTATTTTTCTACTTCATGTCTGAACTTTTTGAACCTTTCAAAAGCTTCAGACTTATGTTTCATTAAAAATACATACCCATACCTAGACATATCATCGATAAAGGTAATGAAGTAGATGTAGTTGCCTCTAGCCGGCACATCAAATGGGTCGCACATATCCGTATGTACTAGGGCAAGTAGGTCTGTGGCCCTTTCCCCATGTCCCACAAAAGGAAGCTTGATCATTTTGCCTTGAAGGCATGATTCACAAACTGGATATGACTCGAAAGTCAACGGACTCAATAGCCTAGATTTCTTCAATTTGTTAACCCTGTCTTCCGCTATATGACCTAGTCTTAGGTGCCACAGATACTTATCATTTAGACTATCTCTAGGTCTTTTAATTCCTATGGCATTCACATTTTGCTCAATATTAAATACAGATACATCAATATGTAGCTGATAGAGACCGTTAATAAGAAAACCATCTGCAACTTTATTATTTTCATAAAAAATATTACAATGGTTCTTATGAAAACTAATCACATAGCTTTCTTGTGCTAAATATGAAATAGAAATCAAATTTCTGCTTGCTGCAGGCACATAATAACAGTCTCTAAGAAATAAATCTAATCCTAATGATAATCGGAGAGGGTAGGTTCCCACGGCTACGGTAGCAACTCTTGCTCCATTCCCGATGTGTAGAATCATCTCCCCATCCCTCAGCCTCCTACTCTCCTCAAGATCCTGCATAGAAGTGCACAAATGAGCACTAGAACCAGAGTCAAGCACCCAACTGGACACAGAAGAAACCGTAAGGTTAGATTCTATAACGAGCATACCTTTAGAAGGACCATCCTTCTTGTTCTTTAGGGTGGCCAGGTACTGAGGACAGTTCTGCTTCCTCCTTTTCCCATTCACCTTCTGCTTCTTCGCAGACTTCTTTTTCTTTCCAAAAGACTCTCTTGGAGGAAGTCCACTCCATAGTAAGAAATGAGCCTTTTGAACCCTTTATGGAAAGCTCAGTCGTAACCAGCATGTTCATTAACTTGGCCAAGGTATACTGCATCTTATGCATATGAAAGTTCATGATGAACTGACCATATGCATCGGACAAGGACTGAAGGATCACATCAATCTGAAAATTCTTGTCTAAGATGATACCGAGCTTCTCAGGCTCCTCAAGATCCTTGATCATTGTCAAACAATGATCTTGGACTGACTGCTCATCACGCATCTTGGCCTTAAAAAGTCTTTGACAGATTTGATACTTGGCCGCACGACTCTGTTCACCAAACAACTCTTGTAGGTGAGCCAACATTTGGCGGGTAGTCAAAATATTCTCATATTGGCACTGCAAGTCATCAGACATTGCACCCAATATGTAGTACCTTGCTTTGTTATCATCATCCGTCCATTTTTTCAGAGACGCTCTCTGTTCAGCAGTCGAATGTGCTAGTATGGCAGGTGGGTCCTGGTCCAAGACATGAGTCAATTTTTTGGAACCCAAAATAATTCTGTAGTTTCTCAACCAATCTTTGAACTTGGGTCTAGTCAATCTGTGGGTGTCTAGTATTTTGGTCGGGGGTTGGAGGTAGACATGTTTCCTATAGAGAGTTAAAAATTTCTAGTTAGATTTTGTAATCAGACTTAACCAATTTGTTTAGAGGTTTCATTTTTAAACAAATTAGGCTCTCACTATTTTCTCAGATCCCTACACTCTCTTGGTAGAGATGTGAAAATCTCCATGATCAGTGATTTTTAGTGGGTGGTACGGTCTCACCGATTGGTTCACCACCTCATCTAACAGTTATTGGTGATGGGTCAACCGATGAGTGGACAACTCTTGTCCAATGATTCTCATCATGGTGCACCCAAAACTTGGTCTCTAACTCATAAAGCTCACCATGTCCGGGATATTGCTCCAATCCTTAGTTAAGTCAAACCCACCATTTGCACGAACTAGATTCCTGATTGGATCCCTCACCGTATCCAGAATATTGAGCCTAACCCATCCTCTAATTCCTAGCATCCAATGCCTAATGGACATGGTTGCGTCTTTCCGGTGCAATTGAGCCACTGTAACCAGCCGAGAATAATCAACCCCGAGAAGGGCCTACATATCCACAATGGTGGAAGATCTAGACTTAATATTTTCTTAGGGAGATTTATTTAGGTCTTATTAAACTTGACTTGATATAGTCATAACAATTATGACTAACCTAGTGGCATAGGTTAGCTCGAATTGTTAGCCACCTCTAATCAGAACTGAGTCGACACATATGGTCAGGTAAGTGAGATCGGTGAGAGGGATATGCCATTAACTCGACAAGAATGCATTCAAGTCGAGTAGCTCCCAATTAAAAATCAGTTGGTCATATCTGCGCAACTTACCTTAGACACCAAATTGTCAAACCAGAACTAATTGGGTTAGCCTACAATCCAGGCTCTAACCACTGAGCCAAATTAGGCCTTAACTTGATCGAGTCACATCTAAATATGATTCGACCTTGACCCAGACTTAATCCTATTAGGCTGGTCAATTATTAGCTTTCATGATCCCACCTAACCAACTCTTGATTTGGTTTGATCAACCGCTAGACCTAATTGAGCTATCCAAGCCCGAACCCAATTTTATGAAAATATCTTAGATCTGAAATTCTTAATTTTAGATCTAACTTAATTTTATAAGCTTAATTCATTAATTAAGTTTGGGTTGATAAACAAAATATGTAAAATAAATCCTTGGATTTCAAGATCTAGGATTTTGCAGAAAAGTTTTGATTTCTGATTAAGGATGAATGCGCGGTACCCCTACACGTCATATGAACACCCCATTGAATGAGAAGAGAGGGTCTTAAAACTCTACTTTGTTCTTATGACCAGACGGCCATGAGGAACACCTTAATCAAAAATATAAATTTAACTACAAAACTAGTTAGATCTAAATTAACATATCACATATACAATTTAAGATCTATCTAAAATACATGCTTTGCATACATCTCATGTATCAAAAATTAATCTAATTAACATGCTTTCAGATTTGATACATCACATGTAATATCTAAAAAATAGAATTTAAATTGAACTATTCAAAATAAAAATCATTCTAGACAAGTTACTAGAACAATTCTACAACTAGTCTAGGCATGCAACAGATCAATTTTATGAAATAATTAAAAATTTATTTTTTATTTTTTAAACTGATTATAATAATTATAATATTAAAAAAACAAAAAATAAATTATATTTAATTCATATTTTAATCTCATTAAAATATAAAACTTAAGACTATTCATGGATTCAATTAATCCTAGTCTAGTCATGCATCTCATGCATGTTAGATCTTTTTAGATTTAATTTTAAATATTTTTATTTTAGATCTTATCATATCTGATGTAAATCTAAAATTATTTAATATCAAATAAATTAAAATTAAAATTAGAACTAAAATAGATCTAAAATAGAGCCAACAACCTGGCTCTGATACCACTTGAAGGGGGAGAAACATTTTCTCCGCGTAGGATCTTCCAGATTTCATCAAATCTGGGGTGGAATAATTTAAAAAAAAAAATTATCCTATATATTTTAGATCTATTTCTCTAGATCTAATTTTATTATTTGATATTTAAAATATAAAATAAAATATAAATCTATGTTGAAAGAAGAAGTACCTTAAGGGTAATCCGATTACCCTGTAGATGATCTTTGCACAGCTCGAGGTTCTGATGTAGCTACACAAGCACCTGGCCTCTACCGATATCTACTTAAGTAGAATTTGGAATGTCTTCTCCTTATAAATCTATGCTCCAAAAATCAGATCTAAATCTGATTAGGAAGTACTTCAGAACTCCTTCTGAAGTTGGAGCAGCAGCCTGTCGAAGATGTCCTACAGCCTTTTGTTCCAGGAGTCACCACGCCTTAGATCTCTGCCAGATGGACGTCCAACTTTTTGGACATGAAGAGGGGAAGAAGGAGAGTAAGGAAAATATATAGAAGAGGATAGGGGGTGGCAGCTATTGGGTTTTGTGCATAAAATAATTTCTTCCATGAAACCCTAGCTGTAGCAGGGTTTATATAGACCCTGTATGCTGCGCAGTGCCACATCATTCAACCAATCAAAAAATTCTAATAAATTTTGAAAAAATTATGATTGGTGGAGTGATGTCATCTGATCACATCAGATAAGAACCCCTACCCTCTCTCCTAAGTTGGTGTCAACAATGGATAAGCTCAATCAAGGTGGTGCCAAAGAGTCCAAGTTTATCAGGACTCTTTGGTTCTTATCCATTTGGGGCGCCCACTTAAATCTAATTGGGCTCATGCAATAATCTGATTATGGCATCCAATTCAATTGGGTTTTGGCATATGGACACTCCACAAAAATCCTCCAATGAGTCCTCTTCAGTTTAAGACCCATATGTCAACTTTTGACAGATGTCCTAAAATGAAATTGGCAGGTGCTAGAAATTAGCAGGTGTTGTCTTAAATTCATCTCATGAATTAAAACAAATCTTTTCTGATCCAGACAATCTTTATTTAGACCTAGAAAAACCTTCCTAAGATTCTTTGGATGAGTCAAATCACATTTGGCTCAGTAGAGACAGAAAAGATTACACGAGGAAAAAGTTAGGCTCAATCGAGTGCTAGCACGATTTTTTTTGAACCTAATTGGATCTTATCCAAATCAATTGGGTTAGCCCAATTGATGACATCTAGACCCTAACACTTATTTGTGTGATCCAGTTAGGTTCAATTCCGTATGGTAATGAGACATGTCATGATCTCATCATCGACATCATCGAAACTCCTTTCGATGGACCAGAACTCTTCTGATTCAGACAATTAGAATGATTGATCATCAATATCTTTCTAATTGCTCCCAAAATCCATCAGTGACACCTAGCAGTATATGGTGGCAACCCATCAGAACTGAAGACGAACCTCTTGGTGCAGCTACCTGTGTGATTGAGTTTCTCTATCATGAGTCCCGACTGAATTAGGGTTAAGGTGAACTCGTCAAACCCAACATCAGTCATATGAATCAATCGATCGATCCAAATCTAATGTGAAACCCCAATGGAAAACTCTTTTTCATTATTTCACTCTGCCATGGCCATGGGCTTAAGGACTCGATCTTTCGATCATCATAGGACTACTCCTCTCATCTACCGAGGTTGATAGATCCCATCTTGATGCGATCTGATTCCTACAATGAACATGCTACAGCCAACATACACCTCAGGGTTTTGAATGGCTAGGAGACTGAGTTATGGTGTTGTCAAACTATAACACACTCAAGGTGAACTGTCGATGCACCTCAGGTCAAAGAACTAGACACACAACTACAGCATCGAGCTAGTCATCGACGAGAAGGTAGACTTCCTTATGATTGCTCGAAGTGGTCACGCTCAGTACTCTCATTCTCAATGAATACCTGTACTCTCGCTTCGGTGTCTCCACACCGTAGACTCAAGACACATCTATCCTAAAGAAGCAATCATACAACAACCTTCCGGATCGATCACCATCCTCGTGATGATCCTATGGTCAGGAGCTGTTTATGAGTTAGTTATGTAAATTATGCCTTAAATTTTCAACTCTTGAAAATATGAATTTATATTTCCACTAACTCAAAAGATGTATCACAGACACAATGTACACAATGTGATAGAAGAATAACCCTTTTATTCATTTGTAGTCAAAATTACAAATTTGCCCTTAGATCTGTACAGAAATGTGTCAGCCGATCTGGCATCTAGGGCACACATCTAACAAAAATCACATCCCCTTTTGCACCCAAGGAACACCCCATCAAGTATCCACAAGCCCTCTAAAGGTAGGACATGCCCAACTTGATCAAATTAAGTGACGTTACATCAAAACTAACAAGAAAATAAATTAAGGACTAATAAATTAAGGACTTGCGCCCTTAATTCATTTGATCTAAAATCTTAGGCACCCAATAATTAGAGCTCAAAGAATCTAATTTATTTATATTATTAGAAAGTAATTTAGTTTGAATTAATCTTATCAAATAAAAAATTCAAACATAAAGAGAAAATTAGATCCAATCATATGCTAGCAAGGTTATCTTGAACTCAATAGGATTTTTCTAAATCCAATTGACACTTCATAAGTCCAATTGCTTATTCTAAGTCTAATCTCTTTGTTCTGTGATCTTATAGGTTCAATTCTATCTGATAGTGAGATATACAATAATTTCTATCGAAGTATCATTGAAACTCTTTTCAATAGGTCAGAATAATTTCACTCTAACTCATCAAAGATTGTTGATCCAGAGCAACCCTTGTGAGCTCTCACAATCCATCAGTGACACCTAACAGTATATAGAAGCAACCTAGTAGAACCGAAAAGAATCTCAAGGTATAGTTAACATGTGTTCAGTCCCTTTATCGTGAGTCCCGACTGGATGGCAGGTCATGAAAAAATCATCAAATCTCAACATCAGTTATGTGATAGATTTGATCAGCTCAAGTCCAATTGTGATTCTTGTAGAAACTCTTTTTCATCAATCACACTGTTGTGACCATAAACTCTCAGACCTAGCCTTTCAAATCTCATAGGACTACTCCTTTCTATCAAGGTCAATAGATTTCATCTTGATGTGCATCCTACTCCTACGATGGACCAACTATCATCAACATCTACTATAAGGGCTCATTGAGATCATATTTATGTATCAGTCAAACTCCAGCAGCCTCACTGCAAGTAGTCATACCATCTCAGATCAAAGGACCATTCACATAACTATAGCATCGAGACAATCACTGACAAATGAATAGAAATCCAAGTGATCTCTCGTATGATCACGCTCAGTACTAGTTATTCTCTAACAACTACCCGCACTCGTCGCTCAGTGTCTCTACACTATAGATCAGAAACTCATCTATCCCGAAGGAAGCGATTTGTGTGTCGATCTATCCGGATCGATCACCATTCTCATGATGATACTATGATCGAGAGTATTTAGAAATTAAATACATATCTCTAATTCTCAATACTTTGAGAATATGTATTGAAAAATTAATTTTATGGACGATTCAAGAATACATCACACTTGAATAAAAAATAAACTTGCCCTTTTATTGATCAAATCAATGTATAAAGTATAAAATTATGTCCTATCTATATTACAATATGTCAGCCATATTGACTTCTAGGACATACATCTAACAATCTTCCACTTGGATTAAAGTCAATTGGCCACTAATCTAAGTCCCATCTTCTCAAGGTGAACTTTCTTTTAGGCTGGCTTAATTACTTTGTCAGTGAATCTGTCATGTTGTTCGTGGAGTCTACTCCTCGCATCTCAACATATTTTTTTTCGAGATAGTCACGTATGATATGATATCATCGCTTGATGTGCTTTGATTTTTGATGAGATCTCGGCTCCTTAGCAAGTACTATGGCTCCACTATTATCAAATTAAAGTGGTATGGCATCCGATATCATAATCTCAAGTTTTGTGATGAACTTTTTGAACCAGAAGTCTTCTTTTGCAGTATCCGAAGTAGTGACATACTCAGCCTTTTGGTTCGAATCCGCTATGATGGGTTGCTTGGAACTCTTCAGCTAACTGCACCACTATTGCAAACAAACACATATCCTGACATAGACTTTCTATCATCAGGATCAAACATGATGTCTGAATCAGTATACCCCTCAACTCGCAACTCAGAACCTCCTCCAAAGATCAAGCATAAATCTTTAGTCCTTCTCAAGTACTTAAGGCTATTTTTCACAGCTATCAAGTACTCCTCATCTGGATTTGACTGATACCTGCTCGTGACACTCATAGTAAGGGCAATATCAAGTCGAGTATATAGCATGATATATATGAGACTCCTTATAGCTGAGGTATAAGAAATTCTACTCATGTGCTGAACTCCTCAGATGTGGTCAGACATATCGTCTTGGAAAGATTAATACCATTCCTAAGAGGTAAAAGTCTATTTTTAAAATTTTTCATGCTGAATCTCTTCAATACTTTCTCTATGTATAGCTTTTGTGATTAGTCTAGCATCCTTTTCGATCTATCTCTATAGACCTTTATTCCAAGAATATAGGATGCTTCCCCTAGGTCTTTTATGGATAATTTTTTGGACAACTATCTTTTGACTATGGTCAACATGGGAATATCATTCCCAATGAGGAGAATATCATCTACGTACAATACAAGAAATGTTATTACGCTCCCACTGACCCTTTTGTATACACAAAGTTTCTCTTCGTTCTTGATGAAATCAAATGATTTGATCGCATCATCAAAACGATGATTCTAACTCCGAGAAGCTTGCTTTAATCCATATATGAACCTTTACAGCTTGCAGACTCTGTGATCACCATCACTAGATGTGAAACCCAAAGGCTGCTCCATATAGATATCTTCCTCAAGATATCTATTTAAGAAAGAAGTTTTCACATCCATCTATCAGATTTCATAATCATAATAAGCTGCAACAGTAAGCAAAGTATAGATGGATTTCAGCATGGCTACGGATGACAAGATTTCTTGATAGTCAATGCCCTCACGCTGACTATAATCTTTTACTATAAGCCAGTTTTATAGGTCTCTACCTTATCATCAACACCTATTTTTCTTTTGCAGATCTATTTACACCCAATGGGTACTATATCCTTAGGTGAATCCACTAAAGTCCATACTTGGTTCAAGTGCATCGAGTCAATTTCTGACTTTATTACATCTAACTATTTTTTGAAATTGCTGTTAAATATCATCTCATCAAAAGTATTAGTACCATCACTATGATCCTATCTCCCATAAGAAATATTTTCTTTACTTTCTCCATAAGCATACCCATGTACCTTTCAGAAGGTCGGAAGATCCTACTAGATCTACGAGGTGGTAGAGGAATGTCAACTACTGCCTCATGAATAATGGATTCCTGAGGATCTATAGCTCTTTACTCATTAGAGACCTTCTCTTCAAGTTCAACTAACCTCTCATACCACCATCCTAGATAAACTATTTTTCTAAGAATATGGCGTTCTGACTCACAATCATATTATGATCTCATGGAAAGTAGTAGTATCCCATGGATTCTTTTGGATACTCTATAAAACGAGCTATTACAGATCTATCCTCCAATTTATCAGCCATCTGTCCTTTGACATAGGCCCGACATTCCCAAGTCTTAATATAAACTAGACTCGGCTTCTTACCGTACCATATCTCATACGATGTGGTAGGAACGGACTTTGATGGAATTCTATTCAACAGGTGAATGGCAGTTAATAAGACATGTCCCTAAAGATATAAGAGTAGATCAGTGAAGCTCATCATGCATGGATCTGACTATATCTAATAGGGTCCTATTTCTCCTTTCGGATACCTTATTGAGCTGAGGTGTTTTGAAAGGAATCCATTGAGAGACTATGGCATTATCTTTAAGATATCCCAAAAATTTTTAACTAAAGTATTCACCTCTTCAATCAGATCGAAGAACCTTAATGGGCTTATCAATTTATTTTTCTACTTTATTTCTAAATTTCTTAAACCTTTTAAAGGCTTCAGACTTATGTTTCATCAGATACACATACCAATACCTAGACAGATCATAAAGTAGCTATAACCACCTCTGACCTGCACATCAAATGGCCTACACACATTAGTGTGTACTAGGGCAAGTAACTCAGTGGCCCTTTGTCCATGTCCTACAAAGGATAACTTGACCATTTTTCTTCGAAGGCAAGATTCGTAAGCTGGATATGACTCTGGGTTAAGAGAGCCAAGGATCTCATCCCTTTTCAATTTGTTTATCCCGTCCTCTCCAATATGGCCTAGTCTATGATGCCTTAAGTACTTCTAATTAATTTTATCTCTGGGTCTCTTGTGACCTATGGTACTCACTATTTGCTTGTTTAAATTCATATTCGCATCAACATGCAAATGATATAGACTGTCAATTAAAAGACCTTATGCAACCAATTTATTTCGTAAATAAATGAAATAAAAATTTTTATTAAAATTAATTTCAAAAGCTTCCTGTGCTAGCACAGACACGAAAATCAAATTCTAACTAACTACAAGAATAAAATAACAGTCTTTTAAATCTAATCTAAAATCAAATGATAATCAAAGAGGATAAGGGTCAATAGCTTCTGTAGCAACTTTTGCTTCATTGCCTATCCGAAGGATCATATCACTTTTCCTCAACCTCTACTTTCTATTAGATCCTGCATTGAGGTACATATATGAGCACTAGAACCAGAGTCTAATACCCAACTAGAAGTAGAAGAAACTGTAAGATTAGATTCAATTACGGGCA
Organism: Elaeis guineensis; assembly: GCF_000442705.2. Lineage (NCBI taxonomy): Eukaryota > Viridiplantae > Streptophyta > Magnoliopsida > Arecales > Arecaceae > Elaeis > Elaeis guineensis. Next base: position 35,041,760 of record NC_025999.2, on the reverse strand, counting down.
TACCTTCCGAAGGTTTATCATCTTTTTTGGTCTTTAGGCTCTCCAGATATAGTGGACAGTTCCTCCTCTAATGGCCTTCAGCATTACAATAGAAACACTTTTCCTTTACTTCGACCTTCTTAGGAATGTTCTTCTTTGGCTTACTCTCTTTCTTCTACTTCTTAGTGGATTTAGTCTTCTTCTTCTTAGTTGACTTTCTCTTGGAAGAAGTCCACTCCACAGTGCAAATAGTGGCCCTTGAACTCTTCAAGATTCTTTCGTAGTGACCAACATGTTGACCAGTTTGGGTATAGTGAAATCGAGTTTGTTCATATAAAAATTTATAATAAATTAACTATATGAACTCTTCAGGGATTGAAGGATTAAATCCATCTGTAATTCTTTTTGCCTATCAAGCTCGAGCTTCTCAACCTCCTCAATATCCTTGATCACTGTCATATAGTGCTTATGGACTGATTGTCCTTTATGCATCTTCAAATTGAAGAGTTTTTGGATACTTCGAAGCATGCAAAAATTTTTGAGCCAGTCTTTGTAATTAATTCTGATCAAATGATTGGTTTCAAAGGTGCGGGCTAGAGAGTTTGAGGCTGATATTGTTTAACTGCTTGAGTAGAGATTCAAGTTAGACTTTTGTACTTTAATGTTATATTTGCTTCTAGAAATTTTAAGATATAAATAATAACTCTCACTAATTTTTTGGATCCCTCCACTCCCCGGATGGAAAATAAAAATTCTAACGCAACAAAAGAATGCCTAGTGGGTGCTGCGGTCCCACCGATGCCATGCACCTCACCTAACAGTTATTGGTAACATGCATACCGATGAGTGGATAACTCGTTACTCAGATGCTTTTCTAAGCATGTTGCAGCAACTTGATCTCTAAGTCATATAGGCTCACCTAACAGTTATTGACCACACTTCTTAGTTAAGCCTGACCCATCATTCACAAGCAGGTGCAAGGCCATCATTAGGTCCCTCACTTAACAGTTATTGGGCCCAACACCATCCTTATCCTGGAGCAACTCTTTGCTAATAGTTATTGATCGATCTAATTGGCATGGGCTAAACTAAAAGCACCAAGCAACCCAATTGAAGACTCAATCTTCCAAATTGGCTACGTAAGTGGAGATCGATGGGGGTCCCTCCATTGCTTTTCTTAGATATCAATAAATTGATCAGATCAGCTAATAGAACCAATTAAATAATCATATTTCAATACTTATCTTAAATAGCAGTAGGTCAATTGGTCCAAATAGGTTAATCAAGTGAATCAGGCTCAAACCATTGAGTCAAATTAGGTCCTTAGGTTAATCGATTCTACATATGAGATTTAATCGATTTAATCAACAATAATTATATTATCATTTAACTTAATTGATCTAATCTTAATCAATGTTTGACTCGATTTGATCAATTACTTAATCGAATTAGACCCATAATGTTCAAAATCATAAAACTTAGATACAATCTAATTACATGACCTAACTTTTGATTTTTTTTTATAATCAAAATCCTCATGCACAAACACAAATTTTAGATTTCAAAACTAAATTTTAGATCTAAATTTTTTATATAAAAAATAAATTTTAAATCATAAAATAATTTTCAAATTTAATAAACAAACATATATCTCATATATATATGTAAAATTTAGATTTAAGCAAAATTTAGATTAATATATGATATCATATATCTCATATGCAAATTATGAATCAGATTGAAAAGAATATTGTGATCTAAACATACAATCATATATCTCATACATGAATATAAATTCGATCAAATAAAATTTTAGGTTTATGCATGTATCTACATATGATATAAACATGAACTAGAAAATATTCTAGATCAAAATTCAGATCTATGCATGCTTTAACATATCAATTACATGTTTTAAAATCAAATCTAAATTAAAATTTTAGATTCAAAATATTCATCTATACATCTCATGTATCAATCAAAAATCAGATTTTAAAACTTTTTTCAAAATATGTATGTCAATTTCATGCATATAAAACTCGTGGCTCTGATACCGCTGTTGGAACTTCTATGTCGGGGCATGCATGTATGTTTTAAAAATTTTATTTTTTAAATATCATAGTGAAATAGAAGATAAATTTTTTTTTTAATCTATATCATACATGCATAAAATATAAACCATAAGAATCTACTTCATATGCTAAAATTGAACATATGCTGAAATTTAATATGTGATCAAACACATACCAGTTTCGCAATTTCTTTCTTCAAATCTAGATCTGGAAGAGAACAGGCTCTCTCTTAGCTGCACAAGTACCCGACCTCTATGGGTATCTACTCAGAATCAGCCTAGAATAGTCCTCTTAAAATTGATTTTTCTTCTCCAAAAAAAATCAGCCTGCGAATCTGAACGAAGCCTGGATCACGATAAATTCTTTGATCTTTTTCTTGATCTTCTTCTTCTCTTCTTCTCTTACTTTTCTTTCCTCGATTATGCTGCTATCATGAACCAGAAACCAGCATATAAGGGAATGCCCAAAGCCTTGGGACGTGGAGGAAGAAGGAATGCCCAAAGGGGTGGGGCGTTTGGATGTCCAAGGGAGAAGAGAGGGAGAGAGGAAGAGAGGGAGTGGGGCTCTCCTTAGTGGGTGTGGGGCTGCTAGTTTGAGTGCTAGGGACCTTAGGAGAGGTTCCTTTAAATAGGTATAAAGTTTGAATTTTATTCAAAATCAAATAAGCACTTAATACAAGTCCTACTTGCATTAGGTTTCCTAATAACTTAAGTTATTCAACTTCCTTTAGGAAACCTATTAGGCGCCAACAATTGGAGCCTTGCCCCCACAAAACCACATGCCCTTTTGCACCCAAGAGATGCCCCATCAAGGATCCTCAAGCCCTCTAAAGGTGGGATATGCCCAACTTGATCAAATCAAGTGGCGCCCCATCAAAACTATCAAGAAAATAAATTAAGGACTTACACCCTTAATTCATTTGATCCAAAATCTTAGGCACCCAACAATTAGAGCTCAATAAATCTAAATCATTTAGATTATTAATAGATAATTTAGTTTGAATTAATCTTATCAAATAAAAAATTCAAACATAAAAAAAAATTAGGTCCAATCATATACTAGCAAGGTTATCTTGAATCCAATAGGGTTTCTCAAAACCCAATTGACACTTCATAAGTTTAATTGCTTATTTCAAGTCTAAACTCTTTGTTGTGTGACCCCATAGGTTCAATTCTATCTAGTAGTGAGATATACAATAATCTCTAACAAAGTATCATTGAAACTCTTTTCAATGGGTTGGAATAATTCTACTCTAACTCATCAAGAATTATCCATCCAGAATAACTCTAGTGAGCTCTTACAATCTATCAGTGATACCTAGCAGTATATAGTGGCAACCAAGTAGAAACGAAAAAAATCTCAATGTGTAGTTAACGTGTGATTCAGTTCCTCTATCATAAGTCCCGACTAGATAGCAGATCATGGATAAATCATCAAACCTCAACATCAGTCATATGATAAATTCGATCAGCTCAAGTCCAATTGTGATTCTTATGAAAACTCTTTTCCATCAATCATATTGCAGTGGCCACAAACTCTCAGACTTAGCCTCTCAAATCTCATGGGGCTTCTCCTTTCAATCAAGATCGATAGATTCCATCTTGATGCACATCCTACTCCTACAGTGGACCAACTGTCGTCAATATCTACTACAAGGGCTCATTGAGATCATGTTTATGTGTCAGTCAAACTTCAGTAGTCTCATTATGAGTACTCATACCATCTCAGGTCAAAGGACCATTCACACAACTACATCATCGAGATAATCACCGATGATCGAGTAGGAATTCAAGTGATCTCTCGTATGGTCATGCTCTATACTAGTTGTTCTTTAACAACTATCCACACTCATCACTTAGTATCTCTACACTATAGATTAAAGACTCATCTATCTCAAAAAAAGTGATCTGTGTGCCGATCTATCTGGATCGATCATCATCCTCATGATGACACTATGATCGAAAGTATTTAAGAATTAAATATATATCTCTAATTCTTAATACTTTGAAAATATATATCAAAAAATTAATTCTATGGATGATTGAAGGACACATCACATTTGAATGAAAAATAAACTTATCCTTTTATTGATCAAATCAATATATAAAGTATAAAATTATGTCCTAGCTATATTACAATGTGTCAGCCATATTGGCTTCTAGGACATATATCTAACAATGGTAAGAAGCCAGCTCTTGGGTATCTCAAGATTTGGAGATGTCCGACTAATGTCAAGCGACAGTAGACAGACAAGTTAAAGGCTAGATCTTTTAGAGCTCATTTCATAGGGTGTCCTAAGAAATTCATAGGATGCTACTTCTATCTTCTTGAGGATCACAATATAATTATGAGCTGTCATGCAGTCTTCTTAGAAAAGAAGTTTATCGAAGATAGAGGTAGTGGGAGGAAGATTGAGCTCAAAGAGAAGGTCTCTGAAGAGTATCAAGTCTAAGAATCTGAATCCAATAATGAGTCAGTAGATGTGGTACCTCCTCCATCTCATAGTTTAAGTAGGATCTTTCATCCTCCTGAAAGATACTTAGGTATTCCTATAGAGGATTTAGAGAAAGCATTCCTTATGAGAGATAGGGATCTTAAAAATGATCTCAAGACCTATGATGAGGTGATGTTAGATGTTGTTGCCCAGCTATGCAACCCAAGAGGGGGGTGAATTGGGTTTTTAAAATTTTAAAGTTAATTTAGAACCACAAGGATTAAGTAATATTAAGCAAGGTATATGTAGTGAGTGATTTAAGCAAGGTGTAGCAATAAGATGCAAGAATGCAAAAAAGTAAATAAATTTAGGAAGAGAGCAAGTAAGAATGCCATAAACAATCAAGATTTATAGTGGTTCGGTGCCAACCTTGCACCTACATCCACTCTCCAAGCTCCTACTTGAAAATTCAAATCCACTAAACCGTATTCAACAAGAATACAATGTCGGTACCTCTGACTCTAGCTATCTCAAGCTAGGACATTTATTTTCTGGGTACAAGCCATATCTAATATAATTCGATTCAAGATTCGGACCAATCTTTCCAAGTTTTGAAATCCTTCCAAAACTAAAAAATAAGATAAAACAGAGTATATGAGTTAATCATATGGAAATACAAATTTAGCTCCTTTAATGAGTAAATAAAACTTTAAATACACTTTACACAACACAAAGGAAGCTTTTTTGATTTTTCTCAAGGTGGTTGAAGACTTGAATGAGCTCTTGAGGGATTGGTGAACTTGAATTGAAAGCTTCTTTTGCTTGAAGAGATCTTTTTGTTTAGGGCTGAAATGAATGCTTGAAAAACTTTTCTTTTTTCCTCCTTTAAGTGCCTTTTTATCTTCAATGGATGCTAGAGATAAATCTAGATTGAAAATAGAGCTGTTGGAGATCATTAAAAGAGCATTAAATACTACCAAAAAGATCTGAAAATTAGTCGTTATGAAAGTTTCCATCACAGGGGGTCGACCTCTGCACAGGGGTCGACTCATGGGGTCGACCTTTGTGGTACAGAATAGAAACTAACTGTTCTGTAATTTTGGCTTGCACAGCAATAGAAGTCGACACATGGAGTCATCCCCTTTGGATGTACCAGCAGAAATGGTATGCCATTCAGCCTTTTTTGATAGGAGTCGACCCAAGGGATCGACACAATTCTTTAAACATGAATTTCTCTCAATATATCCATCCAAAAAGTATGAAATTATCTCCAATAGATCACAAATCTTCTGTTCTTGCTCTTGAGACTTTCAAATCAGAACTTGATAAAATTATAATTTTATCTCTAAAATATAATAAATTTTTTTTTAAGCCAAACATTAGTAGTCTCCTCAAATATTTTGTAATCATCAAAATCAATTCAAGGAGTAACAATCTCCTCCTTTTTGATAATGATAAAATGTTTGAGTAAAAGTAAAATATAACATATAACATATATAAAGCATTAATTAAGAATTTCAAATTTATGAAGATGTATCACTTAAATATTATTGTCAATTATTTGAATAGTAAGCATCATGAGTAGTTTGAAGATTAGTTTTAAGATATCTTATAAGATTATTTTTTTTTTGACAATTTTGCTTTGACAATTTTTCTTATTGCTTGATTTTAAATAATTTTGCTTATTGCTCGATTTTATTTCTCTACTCTCCCTTTTTGACAACATCAATTAAGATCATTTCTCCCACTTTTTAAGAAAAAAAAATGAAAGAGACTCCCCCTCACTATAGCAATCATAAAGGGCATTTCAATTTGCTCATATAGAATATATTGCCATTCATAATAAGCATTTTTTATATCACAGAATTAAGACATTTCAATTGAGACCATTAAAAAAAAATCCAAAGACATTCATAGAAGATAAAAGCATATATATATATCTAAAATATGACATGTGTGTCACAATACATACGAGTCAAGTCAAAGTACATAGGCCATACAAAAATCATGGATAACAAACAAACAACTATCCATGAGTCAACCAGCCAATAATTACAAAGGCCATAAGCTAGAACCTAGATATAAAAGAGTAACTATGCTAGATCTAATAGATGTCGTGGCTAGAGGCATCAGAAAAGTCAGAGATATGATGAGGAGACTCAGGATCAAAGCCACAGGCACGTCCTCGACCTTATCTACCTCAGCCACAGGTAGAAGTACCGGCACGAGCAGAAGGGCGAGAAGATCCTGGAGCCTGGGAAGCTATGGACTGTGCTAGGAGAGAAAGTCTGATGGTGTCCAATTATTCCACAGCTCTCATCATGGATTACATCAAGGCACCAATCTGAGTAGAGACAGTCTCACTGGAGCCCTTGATCTCTCTCCTCAAAAAATCAAATCCACTCTGCAAAACTCTTCGAAGCCTAGCCACCTCTGCAGACAGGTGGGAGACCTCCATGATGTCCTCATGCAGCTGGGGATGGGCTAAGGCTAATACCTACCTCTGCAAATCTAGAACACTGTCTGTCAGTCTCAGAACACATCCCTCAAGCTCCTCAAGTCATACGGACTGAGCTGTAAGCATCTGAAAGACAGTAAAGATATGAGGGATCAAGGTCTGGTCTGAAACAGCTTGAGATGTCATCCTCTGAGCAAAGCCTAAGGTGGCAAACTGCTGAGATAAAATGAAAGCAACAACTCAATCTGATCATCTACAAGTCTGACCTCTGAAGGATCTACTCTGCTCCCAGACTGTGGTACAGAAACATGCCTCCTCACAGACTCTGAGGGATAAGCCTCATGATCAGACACGAACTGAATATCAGGAGATATCCTATGATCACGAGGAGTGAAGATGGTCATTTCTCCTCTGCTCTCTCCTCAACACCTTCGACCAACCGCCATCAGTCTTTGAGAAACCCACGCAGTGCAGTGTGTGGCAGTTGATGGTGTCAGAGTGTGATAACTTGGTGACTGCCTCCCTCTGAAAACATACTCCGAACCTCCTAAAGAACAGGGTGAGTGCCATACCATAAGGCAGGTGAGCATTAGACCTATTTAGAGTTTTTCTCATGGCCTCAAACATCAGAGTAGGAAGGTTCAGGGGGTCTCGGTGATCATATAGTACATGATGCATATGTCCCTACCAGATAAGAGGTCATGTCTGTCGCTCCTAGGGACAAACAGTTTAGTTACCATGTGATGTAAAAGCTTCATTTCAAATGAAAGAATTTTTGCTTCTAATTTATTCAAGTTTTTAGTAAATACCCTCTTTAAGATAGCACTTAATCCTTCTTTTTTGATTGGGAGCTCCATATGAGTATAGCCTTCACAAGGCAAGTGTAAGATTTGTCCCAAGTGCAATGGATCAAGAACTATGTTAACCCCTTTCATCAAAGATTTTACTATTCCATTGCAGTAACTCAAATTTAAGTAGAATTCTCTGACCAAATCAACATAAGTATTTTCTTTTAATAAACAGTAAAACTCCCATCCTTGATTTTTAATCTTTGATCCAATAAAGAACCCTTCTTTTTCAAAAAATATAGTCTATATTCTTTTCGGATTTCACTTTTCGATTGGATTGAGGTACCTTGCTTGGGCTGAGTGGGATTTTGTAAAAGCTGGAGCAGGACCTGGAGCAGGGGTTGGAGTAGAAGAGGGCTCGGCTGCCATTCTTTTCTGCACACATCTTCCTCTAACCCTCGAACAGATTTTTTTCTCTGCGGTAGCTTTGATTTGGGAGCCATTTTGGACAGGAGAGACTTGCAAACAGCCTGGAAGATTTGATGAGGAATAGAGTTAAAGAGATTTTAAGAAAAAGCATAGATTTTGGGGAGATAGACGATCGATTTGGAAAAAAAGTTTTGAAGCTAGGGTAAGCTCGAACCGCCCAAACGAAGAAGAAAGAGAAGAGAGATTTAATCCTAGAGGGGTGATTTAAAGGAGAAAATCTAGTGGGAAGTGATATTTTGAGATGAGAGTGTAGAGGGAGGTGATCTTCTTCGGTGGAATGGGGAAGACGAATGGAAAGGGGTTGGCTCTTTACAATCGAAGAAATCTCAATAAAACTGAGCCCGATGGGTTTTAATAAACAATTACAAGTTTACCCTAGGATCGACCCTAGGGGTCGACTCATGGTAAGGAAAAATTAAAAAAATGATAGAGAAATTTTGAAAAAGCTTGAAACTTGAAGGAAGAGTGTCTATTTGAGAGATTGATTATTTGAAGGATATTTTTGAGCTTTTAAGAAAGGAGAGATGTGAATTTAGCTTAAAAAAAAATTGGTTCAATGAATTTTTGACAAATTGAACTTGGAATCAAAAGATACTCAAGCTGAAAAATCAAGGATTCCTAATTCTCTCCTAATTTCATAAAATCTATCTTCACTTAAGGCCTTGGTAAAGATGTCAGTCAATTATTTTTTAGTACATACATAATCAAGAATTATATCTTTATTTTGGACATGTTCTCTTATGAAATGATGTCTAATTTTAATATTTTTGATCTAGAATACTGAATTAGATTTTTAGTTAGATTAATAGTACTAGTGTTATCACATCTTATGAGAGTTTCATTAGTTTGATGCCAAAGTCCTCAAGTTGTTGCTTAATCCACAGGATTTGAGCACAGCAACTTTTGGCTGCAATGTATGCGGCCTCGGCCGTAGACAGTGCTACTGAATTTATTTTTTGCTAAACCAAAAAATTAAGTTAACTCTTAGAAATTGGCAAGTTCTACTAGTACTTTTTCTATCTAATTTACATCTAGCAAAATCAGCATCTGAATATCCTATTAAGTCAATTGATGAGTCTTTAGAATACCATAATCCAAAAATTTGTGTACTTTTTAAATATTTAAGAATTTTTTTAACTGCATTTAACTGTGATTCTTTTGGATTTGATTGAAAATGAGCACATAGATAAATACTAAACATAATATCTGGTCTACTAGCAGTTAAATATAATAAAGAACTAATCATACCTCTATAAAGTTTTGAGTCTATATTTTTACCTCCTTCATCCTTGTCAAGCTTACATGATGGGCTCATAGGTATACCAATTGCTTTGGAGCTCTCCATTCCAAATCTTTTGAGTAGTTCTCTTGTATACTTGCTTTGGATGATGGAGATCTCTTCCTTTGTTTGTTTGATTTGGAGTCCGAAGAAGAATGTAAGTTCTCCCATCATGCTCATCTCGAACTCCCCTTGCATGAGCTTAGCAAAATCTTGACAAAGAGTTTTATTAGTAGACCCAAATATAATGTCGTCAATATATATTTGTACAAGTAAGATATCATCATGATTTCTTTTAATGAAAAGGGTTGTATCTACATTTCCTCTTGAAAAATCATTATTAAGCAAGAATTTACTTAACCTTTCATACCAAGCCCTAGGTGCTTATTTTAAACCATACAAAGCTTTATTTAATTTGAAAATATGATTAAGAAAAGTATGATTTTCAAAATTGAAAGGTTATTCTACATATACTTCTTAGTAATATAACCATTTAGAAAAGTACTTTTGACATCCATTTAGAATAACTTAAAGTTCATAAAGCATGCATATGCAAGTAAAAGCCTAATTACTTCTAATCTAGCAACAGGTGTAAAGGTCTCATCAAAATCTATTCTTTCTTCTTGATTATAATCCTTTGCAACAAATCTTGCTTTATTCCTAATCACATTTCTATGTTCATCCAATTTATTCTTATATACCCATTTTGTGCCAATTACAGAATAATTTTTAGGTCTTGATATTAAAGTTCATACATTATTTCTTTCGAATTGATTAAGTTCCTCTTGCATTGTATTTATCCAATTATAATTTTTTTCAGCTTCATTTATGGTTTTAGGTTCAAATTTAGAAACAAATGCAAAATGATTGTATGCATCTCTAAGTGAAGAAGGAGTTTTTACTCCATGTGTAGGATCACCAATAATTAGTTCTTTGGGATGACTGTGATCATACCTCAATTCTTTGGATAGATCATTTGTACCTTGAGATTGTTCTTGTTGTTCTTCACCTTCATCATCTTGTTTGTTTTCATGTTCTTCTTCATTTTGAATTGTTGAGTCTTTTAGGATGAGCTCCTTCATTCCTTCTATAAGAGGATCTGCATCATCAATACCTTCATACTTTCTTGAAGGAAGATCATTAGTCTCATCAAAAAAACATGTATTGACTCCTCTACCACTAAAGTTCTTTTGTTGGAAACTCTAAAAGCTTTGCTAGAAGAGGAGTAACCAAGAAAAATAGCTTCATCGAATTTTGTATCAAATTTTTCTAATCTCTCTTTACCATTATTCAAAACAAAATATCGACAACCAAAAATATGAAAAAATACAATGTTTGATTTTCTTCCTTTCCAAAGCTCATAGGGTGTTTTCTTTAGAATTGATCTAATTAAAGCATGGTTTAAAATGCAGCATGCCGTGTTAATTGCTTCCATCCAAAAGTATCATGGGAGGTTGTTTTCATATAGCATGATACAGGCCATTTCTTCAAGAGTTCTATTTTTTTTTCTACTATCCCATTTTGTTGGAGTGTCCTAGGTACTGAAAAGTTGTGGTCAATGCCTTTTTCATCACAAAACTTTTCAAAATTTAAATTTTTAAATTCGATTCCATGATCACTTTGAATATTTTGAATTGAGAAACCTTTTTCATTAGTAATCTTCAATAAAATTTTGAAACACATAAAAAGTTTCATCCTTATGTGTTAGAAAGAAAACTCATGTAAAACAAGAGAAATCATCAATAATTATAAAGCCATAACATTTTTCACCTAAACTAGTGGTTCTAGTAGGTCCAAATAAATCCATGTGCAATAATTCTAATGGCCTAGAAGTTGAAATAATATTTTTATATTTGAATGAGACTTTTGTTTGTTTATCCAATTGGCATGCATCATAAATTTTATCCTTTTCAAAATTTAATTTAGGTAAATCGGTAAAATTTTTTTTTAATAAGTTTTGAAAGTAAATGCATGCTAATATGTGCAAGCCTACGGTGCCAAAGCCAACTAGTCTCATTAATTTTGGCATTCAAGGCTACTAGACATTGCATGTTTATCTTGAAAAGATCATTCAAATCTACCTTATAAATATTACCATGTCTATGCTCAACAAATTTAATGCCTTCATCATTAGGACTAGTTACTATGCATAATGAAGATTCAAAAATAACTTTGTACCCTTTATCATAAAATTGATTAATGCTTAATAGATTATGTTTCAAACCATCTACTAATAAAATATTTTTAATATACTTGGAGGGAGTAATATCAATATTACCTATATCGATGATCTTTTCTTTGTCATTATCTCCAAAGGTGACCATCCCTCCATCTTTTGCATCAAGTGTGATGAATTAGATTCATCACCGATCATGTGTCTTGAACATCCGCTATCAAAATACCATTTTCGATTTATTGCTTGGGATGCAAGACACACCTGCATACAAAAATCAAGTTTTGACTTTAGGTACCTAAGTTTTCTTAAGTCCTTTTTGGTTAGTCACAATGGTTTTTTTTGAAACCCATATTTTTTTCACATTAGAATTTTTAGATTTGCTGAAAAATATGTATAGAATTTTGTCATTCTTTACCACATTTAAAGCAAGTAATATTCGAAAACTTGTTGCTTGATGAGTTCACATAGATATTTTTTAAAATTTTTATTTCTTTAAAGGGTTGTAGCCAAGACCAGCTTTATTATAAATGGTCTTTTGATTATCAAGTATCATTTGAAGTTTATTTGAACTTAGAGTGAATTTTTTTACTATAGATTTTAACTTAGTAATTTATTTTTTAAGTTTCAATTTTCTTGTGTCAAGATGGATTTTCATTTGAAATAATCTCATTTTTTTTAGTAAAGATTAATTTTTTGATTTTAATTCTTTGTTCTTTACCCCTAACTTCATTAGATCATTAACTAGATCATAAAATGCTTCTTGAAGTTCTTCAAAAATAAAGTCATTAGGAGTTTCAGTATTTACCTCATTTTCATGTGCCATAAGGTATAAGTTGGCTTGTTCATGAGACTCTTCTTCTTCAGAGCTTGACTCATCACTATCACTCTATGTAGCC
>NC_025999.2:34949854-35029089 GCF_000442705.2 Elaeis guineensis | reverse complement strand
AGAAAAGTGTTTCTATTGTACTCTGATGGCCATTGAAAGTGAAATTGCCCTGCCTACTTGGCGGACTTGAAGAACAAGAGAGAAGATGGACCTTCTGAAGGTATGCTCATCATAGAAACAAACTTGACAATTTCTTCTATATCCAATTGGATTTCTTGACTCTGATTTAGTGCTCATCTATGCACTTCTTTGCAAGGCCTTGAGGATAGTAGTGTTGGAAAATATGTCCTAAAGTCAATCATTTAGATTAAGATGATTGTGCACTATACAAGTATATGAATTATAAAATAATAAATATTATCTGTTGATTCATCATAAGGAATACATCTTCAAAATAGAAACTCATATGTTATGATGAAGTCCTTAGAGCTACTTTCAAAATAATAAAGGAGGATATCGTGTAGTTCTTATATCCCGCTCGTGATCAAATGATATAATTATTACAAAAATGATAATTATATCGAGTGTAGATCATTGTATTCCATATTGGTTGGTTGTCCTCTTACCAAGGCATGTGGTGACACGGATATGGCATATGGATGATTTGTAGGAGTACATTTCATTGAGCGTGATCACTTCAGGGCACTCTACTGTTAAGGATTGCTTTGATGGGATATGGGTATATGTGTTCCTTTGACCTGAAACTGTCTTGGTGACTTGCAAGCAACTCATTGTGCTTTGAGACCGGACTACCCAAATTTTTAATTTGAAAATGGAAGGTTTGATACAGTCAGGTACTTGTGAGTCTGAGTGTGAGTCAAGATTGAAATTGACCGCTCCAAATAATTAAAGATGATGCATCACTATGTTTCAATTCAACAAAATTTTAATCAAAGTAGTCCTAGTGAAGTCACAAAATTTTAAGGTTGAGACACAATGTAGACCACTCATTTTGGGTTCACAGTTTAACCCTTAGTCATCCTTGAGTATCAAGTGTCAAAGATAAATTATATAGTAATATATCCACATGGGTTCTAGAGTGTTGCTGACATACATTCGGCCTATCCGGATGTTGATCCCATTGCTAGATGGTTGCATCGATTAGTACAGAAATTATTTTTATGCTATCGATTTAGGTTCAAACTTATGAGATCATACACATAGAAGTATCTGTCTGATCAAATGACTGATCGATGATTATGAATCATTGAAAGATTTAATTATCAATTTGATTGATAATTTAATCTTATACAAAGATTGCCATAAATAATTTACTAATGATTGATAAATTAGAGAAAAAAATTAATTAATAATATGATTATTAATTGGCTTAATTTGATTGAGCAATGGAGATTAGATCAGATCTAATTGAATTGGATTCAATTAGATTAGTTTTGAATTGATTGGATGTATCCCTATTAGTAATAGGGCTTGTTCCAATTGATCTTAGAGATGCAAATCAAATTCTAAATTGAATATGATTCAATTAGATTTATGTAGGCTTAGATTGGATCAAATCCTATCAGATAATAGCTTGATTGGATCAAGTTCTATTATCAAATTTTTTTTTAATATCTATTAAGAATCAACCTCTGGATCAATGAGATTTTAATCTAACTAATTTTCAATTGAATTGGGGCCTAATTGATTTCATAATTAAGATAGGATCTAATTAGTTAATTTATTATAACTAATTTCTAAATTAGTTAGGATTGGATCCAAGGGTTAGTTAGAGTTGGAACAAGATCTTGTTCCAGTCTGTTCCAGTCATTTTAAGTGATTGTCACTATTATCCAATCTTATTGATGGTGTTAATAAGTATGATTATTGTAATATCATGGTGAATGATACTACAATAATGAGTGGATAATTGAAAATGATATAAACTCAGTACCATAGCTTGTTAGTGTAATGTACACATCTGACTAGCACCTTAGATTAGATAATATCACTGAAGTCTTCCTTTGACATTGTTGACTTAGTCACCTTTTATTGGAAAGGGTGAATGAGCCAGTGATGTTCTGAGTTTAGTACATATTGATGTATTTACACTCATGAACATAGGTGTCAGAAGAGGGCTTACTACTTCATTAAAATCTCCGACGACCTATCTTGGCATGGGTGCATCTTGCTTATGAAGCACAAATTTAAATTGGTTGAAGTGTTCAAACGATTTCATAATGAGATAGAAAAATAAATTGCAAAGAGTATTAGAATTCATCGGTTTGACTGATGAAGTGAATACCTTTATAGTATATTTTTGAGAAGAAAATTAAATTCTCTCTCAATGGACCTTTCCTAGGATACCACTATTTAAAAAAGTGTCTGAAAAAAAAAATCAAACTTTGTTAGATATGGTTCGGTCCATTGTAGGTTTGCTAGTCTATTAAAGTTATGTTTTAGAGAGTACTTGATATGTGCTTAAGAATGTTTCGAGCAAATCGGTTACCAAATCTCTATATCAGATATGGACTTGGATAATTCAATACTCCCTTATTAGGAGTGTCAGACTTATGTGAAATTTCACAAACTGACTAGCTTAGATCATGGTCTGATAAATATTATATTAAGGATATTTCTTCTACCTTTCTGATGGACATGAGATGTTCATGAATCTTAAGACATTCCTTTTTGGAAAAAATTTTTTTTGATGAAGAAACTGATGCCGTTAAGACCAAGCTTGGTGAAGCTTGATAGGTAGAAGAATCAACTCTGACATAAACCAACAGAACCGGAGTTGATTAGATCAAATCTGGAGCTTCGATGTAAAGGCCATCCTTGAGTAGATACGGTAGAGTACCGTATCAACCGAACAGATACTTCAATTTTTAAGTTCGAGATGGTGATTTGATCTTTCATATGGAATAATATAGAGATCTAACCTTAAGAAGTAGCTTGGAGCCATTAAATCTGAAATGAGATCTATGAAAATCAACGATGTATGGACATTCGTTGATTCACCTAAAGAGGGTAAAATCCATAGGGTGTTCAGTAGATTCTAGATGGATTAGAGGTGCAGATGAAAAAGTGAAGACCTATTAATTCTGTCCGATTGTCAAAGAATTTCATCAAAATTATAGTGTTGACTATGATGAGAAGTTTTTCTTATGGTAATTCTCAAGTCTATTCAGATTGAATCAAGCTTCTCAAAGTTGAAATATATGTTTTGAACGTATGATTTCGTTGAGAATGAAGCAGAATCCTATATGTACAAATGAGATGATAGTTCTGTAAAAGTAGTCTTTGTATTGTTTGGATGAAATTCTCTTAATCGAAAATGACATCCCTACATTACAAGGAATAAAAGTTTGGTTGTCATCTTTGTTCTCCATAAGGTTTACAAGATTATTAGAACTATCCTTAAGTATTTATGAAATACTAAGGATCAATGGCTTGTTTATGAAGAGTCTAACTTAAAACTTATGGAATATTGATTTCAGTTTCTAGTAGGATTGAAATAATAAAATTATGTCAGGTTATATTTTATCCTAGAAGGAGAAGCGACATGCTAGAAAGATTTCATGCGATAGTCAGTAGCCAATTTTATTTATGATATGGAGTTTTTTATGGCATTTGATGCTGGTAAAAAAGTTGTTTGGTTATGAAAGTTCATCCATGAGCATGGAGTGGCACCCTCCATTATGGTCCAGTCTTTTTGTATTGACAACAGTACTGGAGTTATAGCTCAAGCTGAAGAATTGATGTTTTATCTAAGAACCAAATACTTTCTGCATTGCAATCAACTTATTCGATAAGATCGAAATAAGTCAACCTTAGGAAGATCGATTGAAAGAAAACTTGACCGACCCATTGACTAGAGCAATCTAATCTAAAGAGTTCAATGATCTAAAATAAAAAATGAATATTTGATACCGATATGATTGGCTTTAGTCCAAGTAAAAATTGTTGGAAAATATGTCCTAAAGCCAATCATCTAGGTTGTAAATGATTGTGCTCCATACAAGTATATGAATTATAAAATGATAAATATTATCTGACAGATTCATCATAAGAAATACATCTTTTAAAATAGAATTCATATGTTATGATAAAGTCCTTAAAGCTACTTCCAAAATGATAAAGGAGGAATTATCATGTGGTTCTTAAATCCTGCTTGTGACCAAATGATACAATTATTACAAGGACGATAATTGTACCGAGTGTAGGTCGTTGTATACCATATTAGTTGGTTGTTCTCTTAACCAAGATATGTGGTGACACGGGTATAACATATGGATAATTTGTAGGAGTACATTTCACTGAGCGTGACTACTTTCAGAGTCTGCTGTTAAGGATTGCTCTAATGAGATATGGATATATGTGTCTCTCTAACTTTAGACTGCCTTGGTGACTTGCAAGCAATTCACTGTGCTTTGATATCAGACTATCCAAATTTTTAATTCGATGATGGAAGATTTTTGGATCCAGTCAAGTACTTTGAAGTCTGAGTGCGAGTCAAGATGGGATTGACCGCTCCAAGTAAAATTGAAGATGATGCATTACTGTATTTTAATTCAGAAAAATTTTGACTAAAGTAGTCTAAGTGAGGAGTCACAAAATTTTTAAGGTTGAGATACAATGTGGACCACTTATCTTAGGTTGACAGTTTAATCCTTAGTCATCCTTGAGCATCAAGTGTCAAAGGGATGAATTATACGATAATCATATCTATATGGGTTCTAGAGTGTTGTTGGACATACATTCGGCCTATCCGGACATCGGATCCCATTGCTAGATGGTTACATCGATTAGTACAAAAATTATTTTTGTGCTACTGGCTTAAGTTCGAACTTATGAGGTCACACACATAGAAATATCTGTCTGATCAAATGGCTGATCGATGATTATGAATCATTGAAGGGTTTAATTATCAATTTGATTAATGATTAATCCTATGCAAGGTATGTAATAAATAATTTATCAATGATTGGTAATTAGAGAAATAATTAATTAACAACATGATTGTTAAGTGGCTCAATTTGATTGAGTAATGGGGATTGGATCAGATCTAACTGAATTGGATTCAATTAAATTGGCTTTGGATTGATTGGATGCATCTCTATTGAGTAATAGGACTTATTTCAATTGATCTCAGGGATGCAAATCAAATTTTAAATTGAATATGATTCAATTAGTTTTATATAGATTTGGATTGGATCAAATTTATTGGATAATAGGCTTGATTAATCAAACCCTGTTATCAAAACTTCTCTGATATCCATTAAGAATTAATTTTTGGATCAATAGAGTTTTAATTAATTAATTTTCAATTGGATTAGGGCCTAATTGGTTTCATAATTGAGCTAGGACCCAATTAATTAGTTTGTTATAACTAATTTTTAAATTGGTTAGGATTGGGTCTAAGGGTTAGTTAGAGTTGAATAAGATCTTGAGTCCTATTTATAATAGGACTTAACCAACATAAAACCTAAACCCCATCGGAGAAGACATGATTAATAGATTGAAGAAAATTGGACAATTGGATCATTGGCTTCTGAGTCATATTTAGTGTGTGAGTCATGCCTTCAAGAAAAAATGACCAAGCTTCCTTTTGTTGAACATGGGGAAAGAACCATAGAGATACTTGCTTTGGTGCATTATGATATTTTGCCCATTCATGTGCCGGTTAGAGAAGATTTTTCTTATTTCATTATCTTTATGATTTTTCATGGTATGGGTATGTGTACCTTATGCGTCACAAGTCTGAGGTCTTTGAAAAGTTCAAAGAATTCAGGCATGAGTGGAGAAACAAATTGAAAGTCCTTTGGGGCTCTTCGATCAGATCAAGAAAGTGAATACCATGAGTAGGAAGTTTTCTAGATTATTTCAAGGAGCATAGGTATAATCTCATAGTGGACTCCGCCTGAAATGCCTCAACTCAATGAGATTTCAGAATGGAGAAATTAGACCTTATTAGATATGGTCTATTCCATGTGAGCTTACAGAGTCTTCCTCTTTATCTTTGAGACATTGTTGTTGCCTAGCTATGCAACCAAGAGGGGGGGTGAATTGGGTTTTTTAAAATTTTAAAGTTAATTTAGAACCACAAGGATTAAGTAATATAAGCAAGTATATGTAGTGAGTGATTTAAGCAAGGTATAGCAATAAGATGCAAGAATGCAAAAAGTAAATAAATTTAGGAAGAGAGCAAGTAAGCATGCCATAAACAATCAAGATTTTAGTGGTTCGTGCAACCTTGCACCTACATCCACTCCCAAGCTCCTACTTGGAAATTCAAATCACTAAACCGTATTCAACAAGAATACAATGTCGTACCTCGACTCTAGCTATCTCAAGCTAGACATTTATTTTCTGGTACAAGCCAATCTAATAAATCGATTCAAGATTCGGACCAATCTTTCAAGTTTTGGAATCCTTCCAAAACTAAAAATAAGATAAAACAGAGTATATAGTTAATCACATGAAATATAAATTTAGCTCCTTTAATGAGCAAATAAAACTTTAAATATACTTTACACAACACGAAGGAAGCTTTTTTGATTTTTCTCAAGGTGGTTGAAGACTTGAATGAGCTCTTGAGGGATTGGTGAACTTGAATTGAAAGCTTCTTTTGCTTGAAGAGGTCTTTTTGTTTAGGGCTGAAATGAATGCTTGAAAACTTACTTTTTCCTCCTTTAAGTGCCTTTTATCTTCAATGGATGCTAGAGATAAATCTAGATTGAAAATAGAGCTTGGAGATCATTAAAAGAGCATTAAATACTGCCAAAAAGATCTGAAAACTAGCGTTAGAAAGTTTCCATCACAGGGGTCGACTCTGCACAGGGTCGACTATGGGTCGACCTTGTGTACAGAAAAAACTACTGTTCTGTAATTTGGCTTGCACAGCAATAGAGTCGACTCATGGATCATCCCTTTGGTGTACCAGCAGAAATGGATGCCATTCAGCCCTTTTGATAGGAGTCGACCCTAGGGTCGACCATTCTTTAAACTTGAATTTCTCTCAATATATCCATCCAAAAAGTATGAAATTACTCCAATAGATCACAAATCTTCTATTCTTGCTCTTGAGACTTTCGAATCAGAACTTGATAAAATTATATTTTATCCTGAAATACAATAAATTTTTTTTCAAGCCAAAATCATTAGTAATCCCTCAAATATTTTGTAATCATCAAAATCAATTCAAGAGCAACAATCTCCCTTTTTGATGATGAAAAATGTTTGAGCAAAAGCAAAATATAACATATAACATATATAAAGCATTAATTAAGAATTTCAAATTTATGAAGATGCATCACTTAAACATTATAGTCAATTATTTGAATAGTAAGCATCATGAGTAGTTTGAAGATTAGTTTTAAGATAGCTTATAAGATTATTTTTTTTTGACAATTTGCTTTGAAATTTTTCTTATTGCTGATTTTAAATAATTTTGCTTATTGCTCGATTTTATTTCTCTACTCTCCTTTTTGACAACATCAATTAAGATCATTTTCTCCACTTTTTAAGAAAAAAAAATGAAAGAGACTCCCCCTCACTATAGCAATCATAAAGGGCATTTCAATTTGCTCATATAGAAATATTGCCATTCATAATAAGCATTCTTCATATCACAGAATTAAGACATTTCAATTGAGACCATTAAAAAAAAAAAATCCAAAGACATTCATAGAAGATAAAAGCATATATATATATATATCCAAAATATGACATTGTGTCACAATACATACGAGTCAAGTCAAAGTACATAGGCCATACAAAAATCATGGATAACAAAAAAAATAACTATCCATGAGTCAATCAGCCATAATTACAAAGGCCATAAGCTAGAACCTAGACATAAAAGACTAACTATGCTAGATCTAATAGATGTCATGGCTAGAGGCATCAGAAGAGTCAGAGATATGATGAGGAGACTCAGGATCAAAGCCACGGCACGTCCTCGACCTCTTCTACCTCGCCACGGTAGAAGTACCGCACGAGCAGAAGGCGAGAAGATCCTGGAGCCTGGGAAGCTATGGACTGTGCTAGGAGAGAAAGTCTGATGGTGTCCAATTATTCCACAGCTCTCATCATGGACTACATCAAGGCACCAATCTGAGTAGAGACAGTCTCACTGGAGCCCTGATCTCTCTCCTCAAAAAATCAAATCCACTCTGCAAAACTCTCGAAGCCTAGCACCTCTGCAGACAGGTGGGAGACCTCCATGATGTCCTCATGCGCTGGGGATGGGCTAAGGCTAATACCTACCTCTGCAAATCTAGAACACTGTCGTCAGTCTCAGAACACATCCCTCAAGCTCCTCAAGTCATACGGACTGAGCTGTAAGCATCTGAAAGACAGTAAGATATGAGGGATCAAGGTCTGGTCTGAAACAGCTTGAGATGTCATCCTCTGAGCAAAGCTGAGGTGGCAAACTGCTGAGATAAAATGAAGCAACACACTCAATCTGATCATCTACAAGTCTGACCTCTGAAGGATCTACTCTGCTCCCAGACTGTGGTACAGAAACATGCCTCCTCACAGACTCTGAGGGATAAGCCTCATGATCAGACACGAACTGAATATCAGGAGATATCCTATGATCACGAGGAGGTGAAGATGGTCATTTCTCCTCTGCTCTCTCCTCAACACCTTCGACCAACCGCCATCAGTCTTTGAGAAACCCACGCAGTGCAGTGTGTGGCAGTTGATGGTGTCAGAGTGTGATAACTTGGTGACTGCCTCCCTCTGAAAACATACTCCGAACCTCCTAAAGAACAGGGTGAGTGCCATACCATAAGGCAGGTGAGCATTAGACCTATTTAGAGTTTCTCTCATGGCCTCAAACATCAGAGTAGGAAGGTTCAGGGGGTCTCGGTGATCATATAGTACATGATGCATATGTCCCTACCAGATAAGAGGTCATGTCTGTCGCTCCTAGGGACAAACAGTTTAGTTACCATGTGATGTAAAAGCTTCATTTCAAATGAAAGAATTTTTGCTTCTAATTTATTCAAGTTTTAGTAAATACCCTCTTTAAGATAGCACTTAATCCTTCTTTTTGATTGGGAGCTCCATATGAGTATAGCCTTCACAAGGCAAGTGTAAGATTTGTCCCAAGTGCAATGGATCAAGAACTATGTTAACCCTTTCACCAAAGATTTTACTATTCCATTGCAGTAACTCAAATTTAAGTAGAATTCTCTGACCAAATCAACATAAGTATTTTCTTTTAATAAACAGTAAAACTCCCATCCTTGATTTTTAATCTTTGATCCAATAAAGAACCCTTCTTTTTCAAAAAATATAGTCTATATTCTTTTCGGATTTCACTTTTCGATTGGATTGAGGTACCTTGCTTGGGCTGAGTGGGATTTGTAAAAGCTGGAGCAGGACCTGGAGCAGGGGTTGGAGTAGAAGAGGGCTCGCTGCCATTCTTTTCTGCACACATCTTCCTCTAACCCTCGAACAGATTTTTTCTCTGCGGTAGCTTTGATTTGGGAGCCATTTTGGACAGGAGAGACTTGCAAACAGCCTGGAAGATTTGATGAGGAATAGAGTTGAAGAGATTTTAAGAAAAAGCATAGATTTTGGGGAGATAGACGATCGATTTGGAAAAAAAGTTTTGAAGCTAGGGTAAGCTCGAACCGCCCAAACGAAGAAGAAAGAGAAGAGAGATTTAATCCTAGAGGGGTGATTTAAAGGAGAAAATCTAGTGGGAAGTGATATTTTGAGATGAGAGTGTAGAGGGAGGTGATCTTCTTCGGTGGAATGGGGAAGACGAATGGCAAAGGGGTTGGCTCTTTACAATCGAAGAAATCTCAATAAAACTGAGCCCGATGGGTTTTAATAAACAATTACAAGTTTACCCTAGGATCGACCCTAGGGGTCGACTCATGGTAAGGAAAAATTAAAAAAATGATAGAGAAATTTTGAAAAAGCTTGAAACTTGAAGGAAGAGTGTCTATTTGAGAGATTGATTATTTGAAGGATATTTTGAGCTTTTAAGAAAGGAGAGATGTGAATTTAGCTTAAAAAAAAATTGGTTCAATGAATTTTTGACAAATTGAACTTGGAATCAAAAGATACTCAAGCTGAAAAATCAAGGATTCCTAATTCTCTCCTAATTTCATAAAATCTATCTTCACTTAAGGCCTTGGTAAAGATGTCAGTCAATTATTTTTTAGTACATACATAATCAAGAATTATATCTTTATTTTGGACATGTTCTCTTATGAAATGATGTCTAATTTTAATATATTTTGATCTAGAATACTGAATTAGATTTTTAGTTAGATTAATAGTACTAGTGTTATCACATCTTATGAGAGTTTCATTGAGTTTGATGCCAAAGTCCTCAAGTTGTTGCTTAATCCACAGGATTTGAGCACAGCAACTTTTGGCTGCAATGTATGCGGCCTCGGCCGTAGACAGTGCTACTGAATTTATTTTTTGCTAAACCAAAAAATTAAGTTAACTCTTAGAAATTGGCAAGTTCTACTAGTACTTTTTCTATCTAATTTACATCTAGCAAAATCAGCATCTGAATATCCTATTAAGTCAATTGATGAGTCTTTAGAATACCATAATCCAAAAATTTGTGTACTTTTTAAATATTTAAGAATTTTTTTAACTGCATTTAACTGTGATTCTTTTGGATTTGATTGAAAATGAGCACATAGATAAATACTAAACATAATATCTGGTCTACTAGCAGTTAAATATAATAAAGAACTAATCATACCTCTATAAAGTTTTGAGTCTATATTTTTACCTCCTTCATCCTTGTCAAGCTTACATGATGGGCTCATAGGTATACCAATTGCTTTGGAGCTCTCCATTCCAAATCTTTTGAGTAGTTCTCTTGTATACTTGCTTTGGATGATGGAGATCTCTTCCTTTGTTTGTTTGATTTGGAGTCCGAAGAAGAATGTAAGTTCTCCCATCATGCTCATCTCGAACTCCCCTTGCATGAGCTTAGCAAAATCTTGACAAAGAGTTTTATTAGTAGACCCAAATATAATGTCGTCAATATATATTTGTACAAGTAAGATATCATCATGATTTCTTTTAATGAAAAGGGTTGTATCTACATTTCTCTTGAAAAATCATTATTAAGCAAGAATTTACTTAACCTTTCATACCAAGCCCTAGGTGCTTATTTTAAACCATACAAAGCTTTATTTAATTTGAAAATATGATTAAGAAAAGTATGATTTTCAAAATTGAAAGGTTATTCTACATATACTTCTTAGTAATATAACCATTTAGAAAAGTACTTTTGACATCCATTTAGAATAACTTAAAGTTCATAAAGCATGCATATGCAAGTAAAAGCCTAATTACTTCTAATCTAGCAACAGGTGTAAAGGTCTCATCAAAATCTATTCTTTCTTCTTGATTATAATCCTTTGCAACAAATCTTGCTTTATTCCTAATCACATTTCTATGTTCATCCAATTTATTCTTATATACCCATTTTGTGCCAATTACAGAATAATTTTTAGGTCTTGATATTAAAGTTCATACATTATTTCTTTCGAATTGATTAAGTTCCTCTTGCATTGCATTTATCCAATTATAATTTTTTTCAGCTTCATTTATGGTTTTAGGTTCAAATTGAGAAACAAATGCAAAATGATTGTATGCATCTCTAAGTGAAGAAGGAGTTTTTACTCCATGTGTAGGATCACCAATAATTAGTTCTTTGGGATGACTGTGATCATACCTCAATTCTTTGGATAGATCATTTGTACCTTGAGATTGTTCTTGTTGTTCTTCACCTTCATCATCTTGTTTGTTTTCATGTTCTTCTTCATTTTGAATTGTTGAGTCTTTTAGGATGAGCTCCTTCATTCCTTCTATAAGAGGATCTGCATCATCAATACCTTCATACTTTCTTGAAGGAAGATCATTAGTCTCATCAAAAATAACATGTATTGACTCCTCTACCACTAAAGTTCTTTTGTTGGAAACTCTAAAAGCTTTGCTAGAAGAGGAGTAACCAAGAAAAATAGCTTCATCGAATTTTGTATCAAATTTTTCTAATCTCTCTTTACCATTATTCAAAACAAAATATCGACAACCAAAAATATGAAAAAATACAATGTTTGATTTTCTTCCTTTCCAAAGCTCATAGGGTGTTTTCTTTAGAATTGATCTAATTAAAGCATGGTTTAAAATGCAGCATGCCGTGTTAATTGCTTCCATCCAAAAGTATCATGGGAGGTTGTTTTCATATAGCATGATACAGGCCATTTCTTCAAGAGTTCTATTTTTTTTTCTACTATCCCATTTTGTTGGAGTGTCCTAGGTACTGAAAAGTTGTGGTCAATGCCTTTTTCATCACAAAACTTTTCAAAATTTAAATTTTTAAATTCGATTCCATGATCACTTTGAATATTTTGAATTGAGAAACCTTTTTCATTAGTAATCTTCAATAAAATTTTGAGAACACATAAAAAGTTTCATCCTTATGTGTTAGAAAGAAAACTCATGTAAAACAAGAGAAATCATCAATAATTATAAAGCCATAACATTTTTCACCTAAACTAGTGGTTCTAGTAGGTCCAAATAAATCCATGTGCAATAATTCTAATGGCCTAGAAGTTGAAATAATATTTTTATATTTGAATGAGACTTTTGTTTGTTTATCCAATTGGCATGCATCATAAATTTTATCCTTTTCAAAATTTAATTTAGGTAAATCGGTAACAATTTTTTTTTAATAAGTTTTGAAAGTAAATGCATGCTAATATGTGCAAGCCTACGGTGCCAAAGCCAACTAGTCTCATTAATTTTGGCATTCAAGGCTACTAGACATTGCATGTTTATCTTGAAAAGATCATTCAAATCTACCTTATAAATATTACCATGTCTATGCTCAACAAATTTAATGCCTTCATCATTAGGACTAGTTACTATGCATAATGAAGATTCAAAAATAACTTTGTACCCTTTATCATAAAATTGATTAATGCTTAATAGATTATGTTTCAAACCATCTACTAATAAAATATTTTTAATATACTTGGAGGGAGTAATATCAATATTACCTATATCGATGATCTTTTCTTTGTCATTATCTCCAAAGGTGACCATCCCTCCATCTTTTGCATCAAGTGTGATGAATTGAGATTCATCACCGATCATGTGTCTTGAACATCCGCTATCAAAATACCATTTTCGATTTATTGCTTGGGATGCAAGACACACCTGCATACAAAAATCAAGTTTTGACTTTAGGTACCTAAGTTTTCTTAAGTCCTTTTTGGTTAGTCACAATGGTTTTTTTTGAAACCCATATTTTTTTCACATTAGAATTTTCAGATTTGCTAGAAAAATATGTATAGAATTTGTGTCATTCTTTACCACATTTAAAGCAAGTAATATTCGAAAACTTGTTGCTTGATGAGTTCACATAGATATTTTTTAAAAATTTTTATTTCTTTAAAGGGTTGTAGCCAAGACCAGCTTTATTATAAATGGTCTTTTGATTATCAAGTATCATTTGAAGTTTATTTGAACTTAGAGTGAATTTTTTACTATAGATTTTAACTTAGTAATTTTATTTTTTAAGTTTCAATTTTCTTGTGTCAAGATGGATTTTTCATTTGAAATAATCTCATTTTTTTTAGTAAAGATTAATTTTTTGATTTTAATTCTTTGTTCTTTACCCCTAACTTCATTAGATCATCAACTAGATCATAAAATGCTTCTTGAAGTTCTTCAAAAATAAAGTCATTAGGAGTTTCAGTATTTACCTCATTTTCATGTGCCATAAGGTATAAGTTGGCTTGTTCATGAGACTCTTCTTCTTCAGAGCTTGACTCATCACTATCACTCTATGTAGCCACCATAGCCTTTTTCTTGTACTTCTTGGGGCCATTCTTAAGTTATGGATATTCGGATCTAAAGTGTCCCGACTTCTTATATTCATAACAAATAAAAGTTGCTCCTTATCCTTCTCCTTGCTATGCTCTCCTTTTGTAGGTGGCCTCTTCCTTATTCTTTATTTTTTTTTCTTCAAAAATCTTTTAAACTTTCTAGTGATGAGGGCCATTTCTACATCTTGCTCTTCATTTTCTGTTTCTTCGGATTCCTCATCGAGTTGAGTAGTGAACTTGAGGACAATTGTCCTCTTCTTCTTGACATTTCCTTCTTGATGTTGTTTCATGCTTAGCTCATGTGTCATTAGCGATCCTAGAAGCTCCTCCAAGGATAAAATATTCAAATCTTTGGCTTCTTAGATTGCAGTCACTTTGGCCTCCCAAGTCCTTGGTAAAAACTAAGAATCTTTCTCACAAGATCGCTGTTAGAATAAGACTTACCAAAATTTTTTAGACCATTAATAATATCCATAAAATGAGTAAACATTTCAGTTATTGATTCATCATGCTCCATTTTAAAGAGTTCATATTTGTGCACAAGCATGTTAATTTTTGATTCCTTAACTTGATTAGTCCCTTCATGCATTACTTCTAATCTATCTCATATTTTTTTAGCCGATATGCATGTTGAAATACGATTAAATTCATTAGCATCTAAAGCATAATAAAAAATATTCAAAGCTTTGGCATTGAGTTGAGTCATTTTCTTGTCAATCTCATCCCATTCTCTTTCGGATTTGGTTGATTCTACATCATCAATTATCTTAGTGGGTGTGTGTGGTCCATTAACTATGATACTCCATATATCATAGTCAAATGCTTAGATAAAGATTTTGATCCGTGCTTTCCAATAGGTGTAGTTTGACCCATTGAAAAGTGGAGGTCGGTTTGTGGACTATCTCTCAGCTAGTGAAACACCAACTTGAGTTGTCATAGATCTTTGGCTCTTTGATGGTTAAATCAAAAAAGACTAGAGCACCGAGCTCTGATACTACTTGTTGCCCAGCTATGCAACCCAAGAGAGGGGGTGAATTAAGTTTTTGAAATTTTAAAGTTAATTTAGAACCACAAGGATTAAGTAATACTAAGCAAGATATATGTAGTGAGTGATTTAAGCAAGGTGTAGCAATAAGATGTAAGAATGCAAGAAAGTAAATAAATTTAAGAAGAGAGCAAGTAAACATGCCATAAATAATGAAATTTATAGTGGTTCGGTGCCAACCTTGCACCTACATCTACTCTCCTAGCTTCTACTTGAGAATTCAAATCCACTAAATCATATTCAATAAGAATACAACACAGTACCTCCGACTCTAGCTATTTCAAGCTAGGATACTTATTTTTTGGATACAAACAATCCAATACAATCTGATTCAAGGTTCGGATCAATCTTTTCAAGTTTTGGAACCCTTCCAAAACTAAAAAACAAGACAAAATAGAGTATATGAGTTAATCACACAAAAATATAAAATTAGCTTCTTTAATGAGCAAATAAAATTTTAAAATACTTTACACAACATGAAGAAAGCTTTTCTAATTCCTCTCAAAGTGGATGAAGACTTGAATGAGCTCTTGAGGGGTTGGTGAACTTGAATTGAAAGCTTCTTTTGCTTGAAGAGGACTTTTTGCTTAGGACTGAAATGAATGCTTGAAAAACCTTTGTTTTTCCCTCCTTTAAGTGCCTTTTTATCTTCAATGGATGCTAGAGATAAATCTGGACTGAAAATAGAACCGTTGGAGATCATTAAAGGAGCATTAAATGCTGTCAAAAAGAGTTAAAAACTAGCCATTACAGAAGTTTCTGTCACAGGAGGTTGACTTATGGGGTCGACCTCTGCATAGGGGTAGACTCATGGGGTCGACCTCTATGGTACAAAATAAAAATTGATTGTTCTGCAATTTTAGCTTGCACAGCAACAGAGGTCGACTCATGGGATCGTCTCCTTTGGGTGTGCCAGCCAGAAATGGCATGCCGTTCAGCTCCTTTTGACAGGAGTCGACCCAAGGGATCGATCCAATTCTTTAAACTTGAATTTCTCTCAACATATCCATCTAAAAAGTATGAAATTACATCCAATAGATCACAAATATTCTGTTCTTGCTCTTAAGATTTTTGAATCAGAATTTGATAAAATTATAATTTTACCTCTGAAATACAATAAATCTTTTTTCAAGCCAAAATCATTAGTAATCCCCTCAAATATGTTGTAATCATCAAAATCAATTCAAGGAGCAACAGATGTTGACTCCGAAAGATGGATGGAAGTGATGAAGTCAGAAATTAACTTCATACATTTCAACTAGATTTGGACCTTGATAGATCAACCTGAAGGTATTGTACCTATTGGGTATAAATGGATCTATAAAAGAAAAATTAGATCGGATGGTTAGGTAGACACCTATAAGGTAAGGCTAGTTGCAAAAGATTATAGTTAACGTAAAGGCATTAACTATCAGAAAATCTTTTCATCCATGGCCATGCTGAAATACATCCGAACTCTGCTTTGTTGGAATTCGAGGTTTAGGGCATGAATGTGTGTTTCAAAATTTTATTTTCTAAATACCATAATAAAATATAAGATTAAAATACTTTTAATCTGAATCATGCATGCATAAAAATATAAAATCACAAGGATCTAGTTTATGTGCTAAAATTGACATATGCTAAAATTCAGATTGTGATCAATTCACATACCTATTTCGTAATTCTTTTCTTCGAATCTAGATCTAGAAGAGGAGTTTTCTTCTAGCAGCACATGTGTCCAGCCTTTACGAGTATCCACTCGGGATTAGCCTGAAACAGCCCTCTAGAATTTGAATTCTTTTTTCAAGAAAATTCAACCTACTGAATTTGAACGAAGCCTAGATCGTGATCAACACTTGATCTCTTTTCTTGATCTTCTTCTTCTCCTCTTCTCTAGCCTTTCTTCTTTGTTATATCTTGCTACTAGTAGATGAAATCAGTAAACAAGAGGGCCCACAATAGCCCTTGGCGTGAAGAGGAGGGGATGCCCAAGATGGGGCATATTGGATGCCCAAGGGAGGAGAAGAGAGGGAGAGGAAGAGAGGGCATGGGGAGGTCTCTTAAGCATGAGGGCTGCTGCTTTGGATGCTTTAGGGATCTTAGGGGAGGTCCCTTTAAATAGGCATGAGAATTAAATTTTATTCAATCTCATAATACAAGTCCTACTTGCATTAGGTTTTCGAATAACTTAAGTTATTTAACTTACATTAGGAATCCTATTAGGTGCTAATTCTTGGAGCCCTTGACCAATTAAATACACCTTCTCTTACACCCAAGGGATGCCCCATATCAAATTAATAAGCCCTCTAATCATAGGATATACCCAAATTGATCAAATCAAGGTGGCACCCCATAATAACTATCAAAGAAAATTAATTAGGAACTTGCACCCTAATTTAATTGATCCATAATATTAGACACCCAACAATTGGAGTCTTATGAATCTAATTCATGTAGATCATTAGTAGATAATTAAGTTTGAATTATTTTATTAAATAAAAATTTCAACGAAAAGAAAAATTTGGTCCAACCATGTGCTAGCAAGGTTATCTTGAATTCAATCAGATTTTTCTAAATCCAATTGATACTTTATAAGCTCAATTACTAATTTTAGGCCTAATCCCTTTATTGTGTAATCTATAGATTCAATTCTATCTGGTAGTAAGATATACAATGATCTCTGTTAAAGTGACCTTGAAACTCTTTTCAATGGGTCGGTATAATTTACTCTAACTCATCAAGGATTGTCAATCTAGACAATCTTAGTGAGCTCTCACATTCCACCAGTGATACCTAGCAGTATATAGTGGCAACCCAGTGGAACTGAAATGAACCTCTAGGTATAGTTAACGTGTGATTCAGTCCCTCTATTGTGAGTTCCAACTAGATGGCAGGTCATGGATAAATCATCAAATCTCAACATCAGTTATATAATAGATTTGATTAGTTCAAGTCTAGTTGTCACTTCTATAAAAAATTTTTTCATCAATCATACAACTATGGCCACAGATTCTCAGATTTAGCTTCTCAAATCTCATAGGACTACTCCTTTCTATCAAGATTGATAAATCCAATCTTGATGCACGCCCTACTCATACAGTAGACCAACTGTCGCTAATATCCACTACAAGAGCTCATTGAGATCCATATTTATGTGTCAAGCAAACTCCAACAGCTTCATTGTGAGCAGTAGTGCCATCTCAGGTCAAAGGATCATCACATAACTACAGCATTGAGATGATCACTAACGATTAAGTAAAAATTCAAGTGATCTCTCATATGATCAATCTAGTACTAGTTATTCTCTAACAACTATCCACATTCATCGTCTAATATTTCTATACTATAGATCAGAGACTCATCTATTTCAAAGGAAGCGATCTGTGCACCAGTCTATCCGAATCAATCACCGTTCTTATGATGATCTTACGATCGGAAGCATTTAAGAATTAAATATATATCTTTAATTCTCAATATTTTGAGAATATGTATCAAAACTAATTTCATAGATGATTCAAGGATACATCACACTTAAATAAAAAATAAATTTATCTTTTTATTGATCAAATCAATGTATTAAGAATAAAAGTATGTCCTAGAGTTATTACAATGTGTCAGCCATATTAGCTTCTAGGACTTACATATAACAATCTCCCACTTGGACTAAAGTCAATTGGCCATAAATCTAAGTTCTATCTTCTCAAGGTGGACTTCCATTTTTGGTTGGCTCAACTGCTTAGTTAGTGGATCTGTCATGTTGTCCGTGAAGTCTACTCTTCATATCTCGACATGTTTCTTTTTGAGGTAGCCGTATATGATGTGATATCGTCACTCGATGTGCTTCGATTTTTGATGAGACCTCGACTTCTTAGCAAGTGCTATAGCTCTATTGTTGTCACAGTAGAGTGGTATGGTATTCGATATCATAACCTCAAGTTCTGCGACAAACTTTTTGAACCAGAAGCCTTTTTTTGCAGCATCTGAAGCAGCAACATACTCAACCTCTGTGGTCAAATTTGTTATGATGGATTGCTTGGAACTCTTCCAGCTAACTACACTACTATTGCAAATAAACACATTTCCTAACATAGACTTTCTATCATCAGGAACAGACATGAAGTCTATGAAGGAAAAATCGCCTTTTTCCTGTGTAGGATCTTCCAGATTTCATCAAATCTGGGGTGAAATAAATTAAAAATTTTTATCCTATGCTATTTTAGATCTAATATCTATTAGATCTAATTTTATTATCTGATATTTAAAATTTAAAATTAAATCTAAAAGTATAAGAAATATAGATATACCTTAAGGGTAATCTAATTACCCTGTAGATGATCGCAGCACTATCTGAGGTTCTGATGTAGCCACGCAAGCGTCTAGCCTCTACCAATATGCACTCAGGTAGGATTTGGAATATCTTCTCCTCACAATTCTATGCTTCAAAAATCAGATCAATATCTGATTTGGAAGTACTTCAGAACTCCTTCTGAAGTTGGAGCAGCAGCCTGTCGAAGATGTCCTGCAGCCTTCTGTTCCAGGTGTCACCACGCCTTGTACCTTTGCCAGATGAATGTCCAACTTCTTGGACGTGAAGAGGGGAGAAAGTAGAGCAGTAAGGATGTAGAGAAGAGGGGAGGGGGTGGCAGCTAATGGGTTTTTTACATAAAATAAGTTCTATCTCGAAACCCTAGGTGCAGCAGGGTTTATATAGATCCTGTATGCTGCGCAGTGCCACATCATTCGACCAATCAAAAAGTTTCAATAAATTTTGAAAAATTTTTGATTGATGGAGTGATGTCATCTAATCACATCAGATAAGAATCCCCATGCTCTCTCCTATGTTGGCACCAACATGGGATAAGCACAAATAAGGTGGTGCCAAAGAGTCCAAGTTTATCAGGACTCTTTGGTTCTTATCCATTTGGGGCGCCCACTTAAATCCAATTGAGCTCACACCATAATCTGATTATGGCACCTAATTTGAAGTAGTTTGGATATGTGAACACTCCATAAAAATCCTCCAATGAATCTTCTTCAGTTTAAGACCCATATGTCAACTTTTGACAGATTCCTAAAATAAAATTGGCAGGTGCTAGAAATTAGCAGGTGTTGTCTTAAATTCATATCATGAATTAAGACAACCTTTTCTAAACTGGACAAGCTTCAATTAGACTGAGAGAAACCTTCTCAAGGTTCTTTGGATGAGTCAGATCATATTTGGCTCAATAGAGATAGAAAAGATTACACGAGGAGAAAGTTAGGCTCAATCGAGTGCTAGCACGATTTCCTTGAACCTAATTGAATCTCATCCAAATCAATTGGGGTAGCCCAATTAATGACATCCAGACCTTAATCCTTGTTTGTGTGACCCAGTTAGATTCAATTCTGTATAGTAATGAGACATGTCATGATCTCATCATCGACATCATCGAAACTCCTTTCGATGGACCAGAACTCTTTTGATTCAGACAATTAGAATGATCGATCATCAAAATCATTCTAATTGCTCCCAAAATTCACCAGTGACACCTAGCAGTATATGATGGCAACCCATCAGAATTGAAGATGAATCTCTTGATGCATCTACCTGTGTGATTGAGTTCCTCTATCATGAGTCCCGACTGAATTAGGGTTAAGGTGAACTCATCAAACCCAACATCAGTCATATGAATCAATCGATTGATCCGAGTCCAATGTGAAACCCAATGGAAAAATACTTTTTCATTATTTCATTCTGCCATGGCCATGGGCTTAAGGGCTCGATCTTTCGATCATCATAGGTCTACTCCTCTCATCTACCGAGGTTGATAGATTCCATCTTGGTGCGATCTAGTTCCTACAATAGATATGCTATAGCCAACATACACCTCAGGGTTTCGAATGGCTAGGAGACCGAGTTATGGTGTAGTCAAACTATAACACACTCAAGGTGAACCATTGATGCACCTCAGGTCAAAGAACTAAATACACAACTGCAGCATCGAGCTAGTCATCGACGAGAAGGTAGACTTCCTTATGACTGCTCGAGGTGGTCACACTCAGTACTCTTATTCTCAATGAATATATGTACTCTCACTTTGGTGTCTCCACACCGTAGACTCAAGACTCATCTACCCTAAGGAAGTGATCGTACACCAACCTTTCGGATCAATCACCATCCTCATGATGATCCTATGGTCAGGAGCAGTTTATGAGTTAGTTATGTAAATTCATGCCTTAAATTTTCAACTCTTGAAAATATAAATTTACATTCTCACTAACTCAAAGGATGTATCACAGACACAATGTACATAATGTGATAGAAGAATAACCCTTTTATTCATTTATAGTCAAAATTATAAATTTGCCCTTAGTTCTGTACAGGAATGTGTCACCGATCTAGCATCTAGGGCATACATCTAACAAACTCCCACTTGACCTAATGCCAATTGGCTACATATCTAAGTTCCATCTTTTCAAGGTGGACTTCGATCTTCTGTTGGCCTAATGGCTTAGTCAGCAGGTCTGCCACATTGTCTGTGGAGTCCACTCTCTTGACCTCGACATAACCTTTTTCGAGGTAATCATAATCAGATGGAATCGCCGCTCGATGTGCTTGGACTTCTGGTGAGACCTTGGCTCCTTAGCTAGGGCTATAGCTCCATTATTGTCACAATAAAGAGGAATGGCATCCGATGATATTACTTCAAGCTCTGCGGTAAACTTTTTGTACTAGAATGCCTCCTTTGCAGCTTTCGATGCAGCAATATACTCTGCCTCCATGGTGGAATCTACAATTACCGTTTACTTGGAACTCTTCCAGCTAACTGCACCACCATTGCAAATGAACAGACTCCAGATGTTGACTTTCGATCATCTATATCAGACATAAAGTCTGAGTCTGTATATCCCTGAATCTGGAGTTCTGCATTCTCAAAGACTAGAAACATATCCTTAGTCCTTCTCAAGTACTTAAGGATACATTTCACAGAAGTCCAGTGCTCTTTGCCTGGATTCGACTGATATCTGCTTGTGACACTCACAGCATGGGCTATATCAGGTCGTGTACATAGCATGGCATACATGAGGCTCCCTATTGTCGAAGCATAAGGGATCTTGCTCATGCATTAAATCTCCTCAGGTGTGCTAGGGCACATCTTCTTGGAGAGATGAATGACACGTCTAAAAGGCAATAAACCTCTTTTGGAGTTATCCATGCTAAACCTTTTTAGCACCTCCTCTATGTACATTTTCTGTGAAAGTCCCAGCATCCTATTTGGTCTATCTCTATAGACCTTAATACCTAGTATAAAGGATGCCTCTCCTAGATCTTTCATAGAGAACTCCTTAGACAACCATACTTTGACTGAGGTCAACATGGAAATGTCATTCCCAATTAGGAGGATGTCATCCACGTACAATACGAGAAAGACAACTGCACTCCCACTGACCTTTTGAACACACATGGTTCCTCCTCATTCTTGATGAAACCAAATATTTTGATCACATCATTGAAATGAGTATTCCAACTTCGAGATGCTTGCTTAAGTCCATAAATGGATCTTTGCAGTTTTCAGACCTTGTGATCATCATCACTGGATGTGAAACCAAGCGACTGTTCCATATAGATATCTTCCTCAAGATATCCATTTAAGAACGCCGTTTTCACGTCCATCTGCTATATTTCATAATCAAAATAGGCTGCAACAGCAAGCAATGTGCGGATGGATTTTAGCATGGCTATGGGCGAGAAGGTATGCTGATAGTTAATGCCTTCGTGCTGACTATAACCTTTCACTACGAGCCTAACCTTGAATGTCTCCACATTTCCATCTGCACTT
This sequence comes from Elaeis guineensis, assembly GCF_000442705.2. Lineage (NCBI taxonomy): Eukaryota > Viridiplantae > Streptophyta > Magnoliopsida > Arecales > Arecaceae > Elaeis > Elaeis guineensis. Next base: position 35,006,473 of record NC_025999.2, on the reverse strand, counting down.
ATCTTTCTTTTGAAGATCCATTTACACCCAATAGGTACAATACCTTCAGGTGGATCTACCAAGGTCCAGACTTGGTTTGAGTGCATCGAGTCAATTTCTGATCTCATTGCCTCTAACCATTTCTCAGAGTCGATATCTGATATCGCCTCGTCATAGGTCTTGGGATCATCACCATGAACCCCATTTTCTATGAGAAATATTTTCTCTACATCCTCTTGTATGGTACCTAAGTACCTTTCAAGAGGATGAAAATCTTAGTCGATCTACGAGATGGAAGAGGTTGTGTTAGGACTAGTTCTGATTGATTAGATTCCTCAGGTTCTTTAGCTCGTTGCTCTTAGGAGACATTCTCCTTGAGCTTAATTATTCTTCTGATGCCACCATCTTGAATAAACTATTTTTCAAGAAAAATAGTATTTGGACTCACAATCACATTGTGGTCTTCCAGAATATAAAAATAATATCCTAATAACTCTTTAGGATATCCTATGAACCGAGCTCTAAAAGACCTGAACTCTAACTTGTCTGTCTACTGTCTCTTGATATGAGCCGGACAACCCCAAATTCTGAGATGATTCAGACTTGACTTCTTACCATGCCATATCTCATACGGTGTGGTAGGAATGATTTTAGAAGGAATCCTATTCAATACATAAATTGCTATCACAAGACAATGTCTCCAAAGAAATTCTGGGAGGTTTGTGAAGCTCATCATGGAACGGACCATATCTAATAGGGTCCGATTTCTCTGTTCTGAAACTCCGTTGAGTTGAAGCATTCCAAGTGGAGTCCATTGAGAGACTATACCATTGTCCTTAAGATAGTCTAAGCATTTTCGACTAAGGTATTCACCTCCTCGATCTGATTGAAGAACCTTAATGGGCTTTCCTGTTTGTTTTTCTATCTTATGTCTGAATTCTTTGAACCTTTCAAAGGCTTCAGACTTGTGTTTCATTAAAAATACATATCCGTACCTAGACATATCATCGGTAAAGATAATGAAGTAGACAAAGTTTCCTCTAGCCGGCACATCAAATGGGCTGCACACATCCGTATGTACTAGGGCAAGTAGGTCTGTGGTCCTTTCTCCATGTCCCACAAAAGGGAGCTTGGTCATTTTGCCTTGAAAATATGATTCACAAACTGGATATGACTCGAAAGTCAATGGACTCAGTAGCTCGAATTTCTCCAATTTGTTAACCCTATCTTTCGCTATATGACCTAGCCTTAGGTGCCACAGATACTTATCATTTAGACTATCTCTAGGCCTTTTAATTCCTATGGCATTCACATTTTGCTCGATATTAAAAACAGATACATCAACATGTAACTGATAGAGACCATTAATAACAAAACCATTTGCAACTTTATTATTTTCATAAAATATGTTACAATGGTCCTTATGAAAGCTAATCACACAGCCTTCTTGTGCTAAACATGAAACAGAAATCAAATTTCTGCTTGCTGCAAGCATATAATAACAGTCTCTTAAAACTAAATCTAATCCTAACGGTAATCACAGAGGATAGGTTTTTACGGCCACAACAGTAACTCTTGCTCCATTCCCGACACATAGGATCATCTCCCTATCCCTCAGCCTCCTGCTCTTCTCAAGACCCCGCATAGAAGTACACAAATGAGCACTAGAACCAGAGTCAAGCACCCAACTGGATGCAGAAGAAATCGTAAGATTAGATTCGATAATGAGCATACCTCCAAAAGGACCATCCTTCTTATTCTTTAGGGTGGTCAGGTACTGAGGACAGTTTCACTTCCAATGGCCTTCTAACTGATAGTGGAAATACTTTTTCTTTTCAGAAGCCTTCTTCTTCGGTCCTATCTTCTTGTTCTTGCCATCCACCTTCTGTTTTTCACGGACTTCTTTTTCTTTCCAAAAGACTTTCTCTTAGAAGAAGTCTGCTCCACAGTAAGAACTGAGCCTTTTGAACCTTTCACTGAAAGCTCAGCCGTAACCAGCATATTCATTAACTCGACCAAGGTACATTGCATCTTATGCATATGGAAGTTCATGATGAACTGATCATATGCATCAGATAAGGACTGAAGGATCACATCAATCTGAAAATCTTTGTCTAAGATGATACTGAGCTTCTCAAGCTCCTCAAGATCCTTGATCATTATCAAATAATGATCTTGGACTGACTGCCCATCACGCATCTTGGCCTTAAAAAGTCTTTGACAGACTTGATACTTGGCCGCGCGACTCTGTTCACCAAATAACTCTTGTAGGTGAGCCAACATTTGGCGGATAGTCAAAATATTTTCATGTTGGTACTGCAAATCATCAGACATTGCACCCAACATATAGTACCTGGCTTTGTTATCATCATCCGTCCATTTTTTCAGAGATGCTCTTTGTTCAGCAGTCGGACGTGCTGGCATGGCAGGTGGGTCCTGGTCTAAGATATGAGTCAATTTTTTAGAACCCAGAATAATTCTGTAGTTCCTCAACCAGTCTTTAAAATTTAGTCCAGTCAGTCTATGAGGGTCTAGAATTTTGTTCAAGGGGTTTGAGGCAGACTGTTTCCTATAGAGAGTCAAAAGTTTCTAGTTAGATTTTGTAATCAGACTCAACCAATTTGTTTAGGGTTATCATTTTTAAACAAATAAGGCTCCCACTATTTTCTCAGATCCCTACACTCCCTTGTTAGAGATGTGAAAATCTCTGTGATTAGTGATTTCTAGTGAGTGGTGCAGTCTCACCGACTGGCTCATCACCTCACCTAACAGTTATTGGTGATGGGTCAACCGATGAGTGGACAACTCTTGTCCAATGATTTTCTAATCATGGTGCACCCAAAACTTGGTCTCTAATTCATGAAGCTCACCGTATCCAGAATATTGCTCCAATCCTTAGTTAAGCCAAACCCACCATTTGTACGAACTAGATTCCTGATTGGGTCCCTCACCATATCCAAAATATGGAGCCCAACCCATCCTCTAATCTGTAGCATCCAATGCCTAATGGACATGGTTGCATCTTCCCGATGCAATTGAGCCACTATAACCAACGAGAACAATCAACCTCGGGAAGGGCCCGCACATCCACAATGGTGGAAGATCTAGATTTAATATTTTCTTAGGAAGATTTGATTTAGGTCTCTTTAAACTTGACTTGACATAGTCATAACAATTATGACTAACCTAGTGGCATGGGTCAGCTCGAATTGTTAGCCACCTCAAATAAGAACTGGGTCGACATATATGGCCAGTAAGTGAGACTGATGGGAGGGATATGCCATTAACTCGACAAGAATGCATTCGAGTCTAGTAGCTCCCAATTAAAAACCAGTCGGTCGCATCTGCCCAACTTACCTTAGACATCAAATTATCGAACCATAACTAATTGAGTTAGTCTACAATCTAGGCTCTAACCACTGAGCCAAATTAGGTCTTAACTTGATCGAGTCACATCTAAATGTGATTCGACCTTGACCCAAACTTAATCCTATTAGGCTGGTCAATTATTAGCTTTCATGATCCCACCTAACCAACTCTTGATTCGATTTGATCAACCGCTAGACCTAATTGAGCTACCCAAGCCTGAACCCAATCTTATGAAAATATCTTAGATCTGAAATTCTCAATTTTAGACCTAACTTAATTTCATAAGCTCAATACATTAATTAAGTTTGGGTTCATAAATAAAGCATGTAAAATAAATCCTAGGGTTTCAAGATTTGGAGTTTTGCAGAAAAGTAAGTTTTGATTTCTGATTAAGGATGAACGCACGGCACCCCTACACGACATATGAACACCCCATTGAATGAAAAGAGAGGGTCTTAAAATTTTACTTTGTTCTTATGATCGGACGGCCATGAGGAACACCTTAATCAGAAATATAAATTTAACTACAAAACTAGTTAGATCTAAATTAACATATCACATATACAATTTAAGATCTAATTAATACATGCTTTGCATACATCTCATATATCAAAAATCAATCTAATTAACATACTTTCAGATCTGATACATCACATGTAATATCTAAAAATAGAATTTAAATAGAACTATTCAAAATAAAAACTATTCTAGATAAGTTACTAGAATAATTCTACAACTAGTCTAGGCATACAACAGATCAATTTTATGAAATAATTAAAATTTTATTTTTTATCTTTTGATCTGATTATAAAAATTATAACATCAGAAAAAATAAATAATAAATTATATTTAATTCATATTTTAATCTCATTAAAATATAAAACTTAAGACTATTCATGGATTCAATTAATCCTAGTCTAGTTATGCATCTCAAGCATGTTAGATCTTCTTAGATTTAATTTTAAATATTTTGATCTTAGATCCTATCACATCTGATATGACATCTAAATTATTTAATATCAGATAAATTAAAATTAAAATCAGATCTAAAATAGATCTGAAATAGAGCAAACAACCTGGCTCTCATACCACTTGAAGGAAAAATAGCCTTTTTCATGTGTAGGATCTTCCAGATTTCATCAAATCTGGGGTAGAATAAATTAAAAATTTTTATCCTACACTATTTTAGATATAATATCTATTGATCTAATTTTATTATCTAATATTTAAAATCTAAAATTAAATCTAAAAGTATGAGAAATATAGACATACCTTAAGGGTAATCTAATTACCCTGTAGATGATCGCAGCACTGCTGAGGTTCTGATGTAGCCAGCAAGCGCTTGGCTTCTACCAATATCCACTCAGGTAGGATCTAGAACATCTTCTCCTCATGATTCTATGCTCCAAAAATTAGATCAATATCTGATTTGGAAATACTTCAGAACTCCTTCTGAAGTTGAAGCAGCAGCCTATCGAAGATGTCCTGCAGCCTTCTGTTCCAGGCGTCACCATGCCTTGTACCTTTGCCAGATGAACGTCCAACATCTTGGACGTGAAGAGGGGAGAAAGGAGAGCATGGAGGATGTGGAGAAGAGGGGAGGGGGTGGCAGCTAATGGGTTTTTTGCATAAAATAAGTTCTATCTTGAAACCCTAGGTGCAGCAGGGTTTATATAGATCCTGCATGCTGTGCAGTGCCACATCATTCGACCAATCAAAAAATTCCAATAAATTTTGAAAAAATTTGATTGGTGGAATGATGTTATCTAATCACATCAGATAATAATCCCAATGCTCTCTCCTATGTTGGCACCAACATTGGATAAGCACAAATAAGGTGGCGCCAAAGAGTACAAGTTTATCAGGACTCTTTGGTTCTTATCCATTTTGGGCACCCACTTAAATCCAATTGAGCTCACGCCATAATCTGATTATGGCACCCAATTTGAAGTGGTTTGGATATGTGGACACTCCACAAAAATCCTTCAATGAATCCCCTTCAGTTTAAGACCCATATGTCAACTTTTGACAGATATCCTAAAATAAAATTGGCAGGTGCTAGAAATTAGCAGGTATTGTCTTAAATTCATCTCATGAATTAAGACAAGCCTTTTCTGAGCTAGACAAACTTCAATTAGACTAAGAAAAATCTTTTTAAGGTTCTCTGGATGAGTCAGATCATATTTGGCTCAGTAGAGACAGAAAAGATTACACGAGGAGAAAGTTAGGCTCAATTGAGTGCTAGCACGATTTTCTTGAACCTAATTGGATCTTATCCAAATCAATTAGAGTAGCCCAATTGATGACATCTAGATCCTAACCCTTATTTGTGTGACCCAGTTAGGTTCAATTCTGTATGGTAATGAGACATGTCGTGATCTCATCATCAACATCATCGAAACTCCTTTCGATGGACCAGAACTCTTCTGATTCAGACAATTAGAATGATCGATCATCAAAATCATTCTAATTGCTCCCAAAATTTACTAGTAACACCTAGCAGTATATGGTGGCAACCCATCAGAACTGAAGATGAATCTCTTGATGCAGCTACCTGTGTGATTGAGTTCCTCTATCATGAGTCCCGACTGAATTAGGGTTAAGGTGAACTCGTCAAACCCAACATCAGTCATATGAATCAATCGATCGATCCGAGTCCGATGTGAAACCCAATGGAAAAACTCTTTTCCATTATTTCACTCTGCCATGGCCATGGGCTTAAGGGCTCGATCTTTCGATCATCATAGGACTACTCCTCTCATCTACCAAAGTTGATAGATCCCATCTTGGTGCGATCTGATTCCTACAATGGATATGCTACAGCCAACATACATCTCAGAATTCTGAATGGCTAGGAGATCGAGTTATGGTGTAGTCAAACTATAACACACTCAAGGTGAACCGTCGATGCACCTCAGGTCAAAGAACTAGACACACAACTGCAGCATCGAGCTAGTCATCGACGAGAAGGTAGACTTCCTTATGACTACTCGAGGTGGTCACGCTCAGTACTCTCATTCTCAACGAATACCTGTACTCTCACTCTGATATCTCCACATCGTAGACTCAAGACTCATCTACCCTAAGGAAATGATCGTACACCAACCTTCCAGATCGATCACCATCCTCTTGATGATCCTATGGTTAGGAGCAGTTTATGAGTTAGTTATGTAAATTCATGCCTTAAATTTTCAACTCTTGAAAATATAAATTTACATTCTCACTAACAAAAGATGAATCACAGACACAATGTATACAATGTGATAGAAGAATAACCCTTTTATTCATTTATAGTCAAAATTACAAATTTGCCCTTAATTCTGTATAGGAATGTGTTAGCCAATCTGGCATCTAGGGCACACATCTAACAGTCTAAGTTAGTGTACCTCTTGACTCGCAACTCAGAATCTCCTCCAAAGATCAAGAATAAATTCTTAGTCCTTCTCAAGTACTTAAGAATGTTCTTCATAGCTATCCAGTGCTCCTCATCTGGATTCAACTGATACTTGGTTGTGACACTCACAGTAAGGACAATATCAGGTTAAGTACATAGCATGGCATACATGAGGCTTCCTATGGCCAAGGTATAAGAAATTCTACTCATGCGCTGCAACTCCTCAGATGTGGTCGGACACATCATCTTGGAGAGACTAATACCATGCCTAAGAGGTAAAAGACCTCTTTTGAAATTTTTTATGCTGAACCTCTTCAGCACTTTCTCTATGTACAATTTTTGTGATAGGCCTAGCATCTATTTAGGTCTATCCCCATAGACCTTTATTTCGAGAATATAGAATGGTTCTCCTAGATATTTCATGAAGAATTTCTTGGACAACCATCTTTTGACCATGGTCATAATGGGAATATCATTCTCAATGAGGAGAATATCATCCACGTATAATACGAGAAATATTATCACACTCCCACTGATCTTTTTATATACATATGGTTCTTCTTTATTTTTGATGAAATCAAATGATTTGATTGCCTCATCAAATTGATGGTTCCAACTCTGAGAAGCTTGCTTTAATCCATATATAGACCTTTGTAGCTTGCAGACTCTGTGATCACCATCACTAGATGTGAAACCCATAAGCTGCTCCACGTAGATATCTTCCATAAGATATCTATTCAAAAAAGTAATTTTCATATCCATCTATCAGATTTCATAATCATAGCAAGCTGCAATAGCAAGCAGAGTGCGGATGAATTTTAGCATGGCGACAGACGAGAAGATTTTCTGATAGTCAATGCCCTCATGCTAACTATAACATTTAGCCACAAGCCTAGCTTTATAGGTCTCTACCTTACCATCGGCACCTATTTTTCTTTTGTAGATCCATTTACACCCAATGGGTTTAATATCCTCAGGTGGATCCACTAAGGTCCAAACTTAGTTCGAGTGCATTGAGTCAATTTCTAACTTCATAGCATCTAACCATTTTGCAAAATTGATGTCAGATATCATCTCGTCAAAAGTATTAGGATCATCACCATGACCCTTATCTCCTATAAGGAACATTTATTTTACCTTTATAATAGAGGATAGAGGGTTCGAGGCTGACATTTTAACTGTGAGAGTAAAGATTCAAGTTAGACTTTTATACTTAATGGTTATATTTGCTTCTAGAGACTTTAAGATGCAAACAATGACTTTCACTAATTTATCGAATCCCTCCACTCTCTGAAAAGAAAATAAAAATCCTAATGTGACAAAAGATTCCTAGTGGGTGCTGTAGTCCCACTGATGACATGCACCTCACCTAACAGTTATTGATAATGTGCACACTGATGCATAGGCAACTATTTGCCTAGATGCTTCTCTAAGCATGTTGCAGCAGCTTGGTCTCTAAGTAATGTGGACTCATCTAACAGTTATTACCCACACTTCTTTGTTAAGCCCGACCCACCATTTACAAATAGGTGCAAGACCATCATTGGATCCCTCACCTAACAGTTATTGAGCCCAACCCTATCCTTATCCTGGAGCAACTTTTTGCTAATAGAGTGGTTGTGTATTTCTGATGCAACTGAACCATTGTGACTAGTCGAGAACAATCAACGTCGGTAGCATGCTCGCACATCTACAATGATGGAAGACCTATGGACTTAATATTTGTGAGAAAGTTTAAGTCTCATATAATCAATCATCATATGATCGATCTAATTGGCATGGGCTAAACCAAACTGTTAAGCAACCCAATTTAAGACCCAATCTTCTAAATTGGCCAAGTAAGTCGAGATTGGTGGGGGTCCTCCCGTTGCTTTCCTTAGACACCAATAAATTGATCAGATAAGTGAATGGAATCAATTAAATAATCACATCTCATTAACTTGCTTTAGACATCAATAGGTCAATTGGTCCAAATAGGTTAACTCTAGCAAATCAGGCTCAAACCATCGAGCCAAATTAGGTTCTTAGATTAATCGATTCTACATATGAGACTCAAATGATTAGATCAACAATAATTGCATAATCATTTAACTTAATTGATCTGAGCTTAATCAATACTTGACTCAATTTGATCAATTACTTAATCGAATTAGACCCATATGACTCAAATCAAAAATTTTAGATGCAATCCTATTACATGACTTAATTTATGATTTTTCCATAACCAAAATCCTTATGCACAAACATAAATTTTATATTTTAAAATCAAATTTTAAATCTAAATTCTTTGCATGAAAATAATTTTTAAATCATGAAAATAACTTTCAGATTTAACATACAAAAATATATCACATATATGCATGTAAAATTTAAATCTAAAAAACATTCAGATTTACTATATGATATCATATATCTCATATACTAATGATGGATCATATGAAAAGTAAATTTATGATCTAAATATGCAATCATATATCACATATATGAATCAATATTTAAATCATATAAAATTTCAGATTTCATGCATGTATCTACGTATCATATGAACTAGAACTCTTTCTAGATCAAAATTCAGATCTATGCATTCTTTCACATATCAACTATATGTTCTAAAATTAAATATAAAATTAAATTTTAGATTCTAAAATTTATCTTTACATCTCATGTATCAAAGAAAAAATCAGATTTTAAAACTTTTTCAAAATATGTATGATAATTTCAGCAATATGAAACCCGTGGCTCTGATACCACTGTTGGAATTCGAAGTTTGGGGCATGCATGTATATTTCAAAATTTTATTTTTTTAATATAATAATAAAATATAAGATTAAAATACTTTTAATCTAAATCATACATGCATAAAAATATAAAATCATAAGGATCTAGTTTAAGTACTGAAATTGATATGTACTAAAATTCAGACTATGATTTATTCACATACCTATTTCGCAATTCTTTTTTTCAAATCTAGATTTGGAAGAGAAGAGATTTTCTTTAGCTACACAAGTATCCAACCTCTATAGATATCCACTCAGGATCAGTCTGGAACAGTCCTCTAGAATTTTTTTTTTTTTAAAAAAATTCAGCCTGCTGAATCTAAACGAAGCCTGGATCGCGATCAACACTTGATCTCTTTCCTTGATCTTCTTCTTTTCTTCTTCTTTAGCCTTTTCCCTTATTATATACTGCTACTAGTAGGTAAAAACCAGCAAACAAGAGGGCCCACAATGGCCTTGGGCGTGAAGAAGAGGGGACACCCAAGGTGGGGTGTGTGGGATGCCCAAGGGAAAGAATAGAGGGAAAGGAAGAGAGGGCGTGGGGAGGTCTCTTAGGCATGAGGGGCTGTTGGTTTGGATGCTTTAGAGACTTTAGGAGAGGTCCCTTTAAATAGGCATGAGGATTGAATCCTTTTCAATCTTATAATATAAGTCCTACTTGCATTAGGTTTCATAATAACTTAAGTTATTTAACTTACATTAGGAATCCTATTAGGCTCCAATTCTTGGAGCCCTTGCATCTAGTTAAATAAATCCTCTTTTGCACCCAAGGGATGCTCTATATCAGATTAATAAGCCCTCTAATCATAGGACATGCTCAACTTGAATAAATTAAGGTGGCACCCCATAATAACTATCAGAAAAATTAATTAGGAACTTGCACCCTAATTTAATCGATCCATAACCTTAGACACCCAACAATTGAAGTCTCATGAATCAAATTCATATAGATTATTAGCAAGTAATTAAGTTTAAATTATTTTATCAAATAAAAAATTCCAACGAAAGAGAAATTAGGTCCAACCATATGCTAGCAAGGTTACCTTAAACCCAATCGGATTTCTCTAAACCCAATTGATACTTCATAAGCTTAATTACTAATTTTAGATCTAATATCTTTGTTGTGTAACCCCATAGGTTCAATTTCATCTGATAGTGAGATATACAATGATCTCTATCAAAGTATCATTGAAACTCTTTTCAATGGATCGAAATAATTCATCTCTAACTCATCAAGCATTGTCGATCCAGAACAATCCTAGTGAGCTCTCATAATCCATCAGTGACACCTAGTAGTATATAGTGGCAATCTAGTAGAACTGAAATGAACCTCTAGGCATAGTTAACGTGTGATTCAGTTCCTCTATCACGAGTCTCGACTAGATGACAGGTCATGGATAAATCGTCAAACCTCAACATCAGTCATATGATAGATTCGATTAGCTCAAGTCCAGTTGTGACTTTTATGAAATCTCTTTTTCATCAATCACACTATTGTGACTATAAATTCTCGAACTTAGCTTCTCAAATTTTATAAGACTACTCCTTTCTACCAAAGTTGATAGATCCTATCTTGATGCACACCCTACTCCTACAGTGGACCAACTGTTGTCAATATCTACTACAAGAGCTCATTGAAACCCATGTTATGTGTCAATCAAACTTCAGCAGCCTCACTGCAAGTAGCTATGTCATCTCAGGTCAAAGGACCAGTCACACAACTACAGCAACAAGATGATCACTGACGATCGAGTAGAAATTTAAGTGATCTCTCGTATGGTCATGCTCAGTACTAGTTGTTCTCTAACAACTATCCACACTCATCACCCAATGTCTCTACACTGTTGATCAGAGATTCATCTATCTCGAAGGAAGCGATCTATGTATCAGTCTATCCGAATCGATCACCATCCTCATGATGATCCTATGATCAAAAGTATTTAGGAATTAAATACATATCTCTAATTCTCAAACCTTAAGAATTATTAGATGTGTGCCCTAGATGCCAGATTGACTGACACATTCCTGTACAAATGTAAGAGCAAATTTATAATTTTGACTATAAATAAATAAAAGGGTTATTCTACTATCACATTGTGTACATTATGTCTGTGATACATCCTTTGAGTTAGTAGAATGTTAATTCATATTTTCAAGAGTTGAAAATTTAAGGCATGAATTTACATAACTAACTAATAAATAGGTCCTGACCATAGGATCATCACGAGGATGGTGATCAATCCGGAAGGTTGGTGTACGATCGCTTCTTTAGGATAGATATATCTTGAGTCTACGATGTGGAGACATCGGAGCGAGAGTACAGGTATTCATTGAAAATGAGAGTACTGAGCGTGACCACCTCGAGCAGTCATAAGGAAGTCTACCTTCTCATCGATGACTAGCTCGATGCTGCAGCTGTGTGTCTAGTTCTTTGATCTGAGGTGCATCAACAGTTCATCTTGAGTGTGTTATAGTTTAACTACACCATAACTCGATCTCCTAGCCATTCAAAATCTTGAGGTGTATGTTGGCTGTAGCATATTCATTGTAGGAACCAGATTGTACCAAGACGGGATCTATCAACCTCGGTAGATGAGAGGAGTAGTCCTATGATAATCGAAAGATTGAGTCCTTAAGCCCATGGCCATAGAAGAGTAAAATAATGGAAAAGAGTTTTTCATTAAGGTTTCACATCAGACTCGGATCGATCGATTGATTCATATGACTGATGTTGGGTTTGACGAGTTCATCTTAACCCTAATTCAGTCGGGACTCATGATAGAAGAACTCAATCACACAGGTAGCTGCACCGAGAGGTTCATCTTCATTTTTGATGGGTTGCCACTATATATTGCTAGGTGTCACTGGTGAATTTTGGGAGCAATTAGAATGATCTTGATGATCGATCATTTTAATTGTCTGAATCAGAAGAGTTCTGGTCCATCGAAAGGAGTTTCGATAATGTCGATGATGAGATCACGATATGTCTTATTACCATATGAAAATAAACCTAACTGGGTCACAAAAATAAGAGTTAGGGTCTGGATGTCATCAATTGAGCCAGCCCAGTTCGATTGATTTGGATTAGATCCAATTAGGTTCAAGAAAATCATGCTAGCACACGATTGAACCTAACTTTCTCCTCGTGTAATCTTTTCTATCTCACTGAGCCAAATATGATTTAACTCACCCAAAAAATCTTGAGAAGTTTTTCTCAGTCTAACTAGAGCTAGTCTAGCTCAAAAAAATCTTATCTTAATATATGAGATGAATTTAAGACAACATTGCCAATTTCTGTCACCTGCCATTTTCGTTTTAGGACATCGGTCCAACGTTGACTTATGGATCTTGAACTGAAGGCCACTTGGCAAGAGGTCATTGGAGAGTTTTTTGTGGAGTGTCCACCTACTAAATTAGGCCTCAAAGTGGGTTCCAAGATCAGATTGGGTGTGCGCCCCAAGTGGATAAGGATAGAGTCCCATGAGATGAGGACTCCATGCCTTGATCGACTCAAACTGTTGGGCGCCAATCTCACTGTGTTTATCCAGTGTTGGTGCCAACAGTAGGAGGATTTTGTGGGATTTTTATCTGATATGATCAGATGACATCACTCCACCAATCAAATTTTTTTTAGAATTAATTAGAATTTTCTGATTGGTCGAATGATGTGGCACTGCATGGCGCAGCAGGGTCTATTTAAACCCTGTCTGTGCCTAGGGTTTTGAGTCTCTGCTCAATACCCAACAAAATCCTGATATCTCTCCACTTATTTATATTCTTTCTAGTCTCTCTCTCCCCTCTTCACGTCCAAGAAGTTGGGCATCCATCTGGTGCTTGTCCAAGGCGTGGTGGCTCCCTGATCAGAAGGCTGCAGGGATTTGTCGAGAAGCTGCTGCTCCAGCTTCAGAAGATCTTTTGAAGATCTTTCAGATCAGATCCAGATCTGATTTTTGGAGTAAAGATTTGCAAGGAAAAGATGATCCATATCCTACTTGAGTGGATACTAGTAGAGTCTAGGTGATTGCATGGCTATTTTTGAACCTCGGGCATTGCTGCGATCATCTACAGGGTAATCTAGTTATCCTAGAGGTATTTTTCTATTCTTCATGATTTTAGATTTAATTTTATATTAAATATTAGATAATAAAAATTAGATCTAATAGATCTTAGATCTAAAATAAAGTAAGATAATTTTTTTTTTTAAATATTCCATCCCAAATCTCATTAGATCTGGAAGATCCTACAAGAAAAAAGGTGGTTTTTTCTTCAACTGATATCAGAGCCAGATTGATGGCTCTATTTCAGATCTAATTTAGATCTAATTTTTATTTTTATTTATTTGATATTAATAGATTTCAGATATCATATCAGATATGATTGGATCTAAAATTAAAAAATTTAAAATTAAATCTAAGTAGATCTAACATGTATGAGATGCATGACTAGACTAGGAATAGTTTAAACTATGAATAGTCTTGAACTTTTATGTTTTAATGTGATTAAAATATAAATTAAATCTAATTTATTTTTGAATTTTTTGATATTATAAATATTATATTTAGATCAAAATATAGAAAATAAAATTTAATTAATTCATAAGATTGATCTGCTGCATGCCTAGACTAGTTGTAGAATTATTCTAGTAACTGTCTAGAATAGATTTTATATTGAATAATTTAATTTAAATCTTATTTTTTAGATATTACAAGTGATGTATCAGATCTGAAAATATGCTAATTAAATCAGATTTTAATACATGAGATGTATGCAAAGTATGTATAAGTTAGATCTAAAATTATATATATGATATGTAACTTAGATCTAACTAGTTTTGTAGTTAAATCAATATTTCTGATTAAGGTGTTTCTCATGGCTGTTCGATTATAAGAATAAAGTAGAGTTTAAGACCCTCTCCTCCCATTCAATGGGGTGTTCTTATGGCGTGTAGTGATGCTGCGCGTTCATCCTTAATCAGAAATCAAACTTACTTTTCTGCAAAACTCTAGATCCTGAAATCTTAGAATTTATTTTACATATTTTGTTTATGAACCCAAGACTTAATTAATGAATTAAGCTTATAAAATTAAATTAGATCTAAAATTAAGAATTTCACATCTAAGTCATTTTCATAAAATTGGGTTCAAGCTTGGGTAGCTCAATTAGGTCTAGCAGTTAATCAAACTGAATCAAAAGTTGGTTAGGTGGGATCATGAAAGCTAATAATTGACCATCTAATAGAATTAAGTTTAGGTCAAGGTTGAATCACATTCATATGTGACTCGATCAAGTTAAACCTAATTTGGCTCAGTGGTTAGAGTCTGGATTGTAGGCTAACCTAATTGGTTCTAGTTCAACAATTTGGTGTCTAAGGTAAGTTGGACAGATGCGACCGAATGATTTTTAATTGGGAGGTACTTGACTCGAATGCGTTCTTGTTGAGTTAATGGCATATCCCTTCCACTGGTCTCACTTACCTGGCCATATGTGTCGATCCAGTTCTGATTTGAGGTGACTAACAATTCGAGCTTACCCATGCCACTAGGTTAGTCATAATTGTTATGACTATGTCAAGTCAAGTTTAATGAGATCTAAATTAAATCTCCTTAAGAAAATATTAAGTCTAAGGTCTTCCACCATTGTAGATGTGTGGGCCCTTCCTAGAGTTGATTGTTCTCGGCTGGTTACAGTGGTTCAATTGCATCGAGAAGATGCAACCATGTCCATTAGGCATTGGATGCTATGGATTAGAGGATGGGTTATGCTCAATATTTTGGATACGGTGAGGGACTCAATCATGAATCTAGTTCGTGCAAATGGTGGGTCTGACTTAACTAAGGATTGGAGCAATATTTCGGACACTGTGAGCTTCATGAATTAGAGACCAAATTTTGGGTGCACCATGATTAGAGAATCATTGGATAAGAGTTGTCCACTCATCGATTGATCCATCATCAATAACTGTTAGATGAGGTGATGAGCAAGTCGGTGAGACTGCACCACCCACTAGAAATCACTAATCACGGAGATTTTCACATCTCTACCTAGGGAGTGTAGAGATCTGAGAAAATAGTGGGAGCCTAATTTGTTTAAGAAACCCCTAAACAAATTGGTTAAGTCTGATTACAAAATCTAACTAGAAACTTTAGACTCTCTACAGAAAATATGTCTGCGTCCAACCCCCTGACCAAAATACTAGACACCCACAGATTGATTGGATCCAATTTCAAGGACTGGTTGAGGAACTACAGAATTATTTTGGATTTTGAGAAACTGACTCATATCTTGGATCAGGATCCACCTGCCATACCAGCACGTCCGACTGCTGAACAGAGAGCATCTCTGAAAAAGTGGATGGATGATGATAACAAAGCCAGGTACTACATGTTGGGTGCCATGTCTGATGACTTGCAACGCCAGCATGAGAACATTATGACTACCCGCCAAATGTTGGCTTACCTACAAGAGTTATTTGGTGAACAAAGTCATGCAGCCAAGTATCAAGTCTGCCAAAGACTTTTTAAGGCTAAAATACGTGATGGGCAGTCAGTCCAAGATCATTGTTTGACAATGATCAAGGAGCTTAAGAAGCTTGGTATCATCTTAGACAAGGATTTTTAGATTGATGTGATCTTTCAGTCCTTGTCCGATGCATATGGTCAGTTCATCATGAACTTCCATATGCATAATATGCAGTGTACCTTGGCTGAGTTAATGAACATGTTGGTTATGGCTGAACTTTCTTTGAAGAGTTCAAAAGGCTTAGTCCTTACTGTGGAGCGGACTTCTTCCAAGAGAAAGTCTTTTGGAAAGAAGAAAAAGTTTGCGAAGAAGCAGAAGATAGATGGAAAAAAGAAGAAGACGGAACCGAAGAAGAAGGCTGCTGAAAAGGAAAAATATTTCCACTGTAATTCAGACGGCCATTGAAAACAGAACTGTCCTCAGTATCTGGCCACCTTGAAGAACAAGAAGGATGGTCCTTCAGGAGGTATGCTCGTTATAGAATCTAATCTTACAATTTCCTCTGCATCCAGTTGGGTACTTGACTTTGGTTCTAGTGCTCATTTGTGCACTTCTATGCAAGGTCTTGAGGAGAGCAGGAGCTGAGGGATGGGTATATGATCCTACATGTCAGGAATGGAGCAAGAGTTGCTGCTGTGGCCGTGGGAACCTATCCTCTGCGATTATCGTTAGGATTAGATATAGTTCTTAGAGACTGTTATTATGTGCCTACAGCAAGCAGGAATTTAATTTCTGTTTCATGTTTAGCACAAGAAGGCTATATGATTAGCTTTCATAAGGACCATTGTAACATATTCTATAAAAATAATAAAGTTGCAAATAGTTTTCTTATTAATGGTCTCTATCAGCTACATATTGATATATCTGTATTTAATATCGAGCAAAATGTAAATACCATGGGAATTAAAAGGCCTAGAGATAGTCTAAATGATAGGTATCTGTGGCACCTAAGGCTAGATCATATAGCGGAAGATAGGGTTAACAAATTAAAGAAATCCGGGCTATTGAGTCGTTGACTTTCGAGTCATATCCAGTTTGTGAATCATGCCTTCAAGGCAAAATGACCAAGCTCCCTTTTGTGGAACATGGGGAAAGGGCCATAGACCTACTTGTCCTAGTACATATGGATGTGTGTGGTCCATTTGATGTGCCGGCTAGAGGCAACTATGTCTACTTCATTACCTTTATCGATGATATATCTAGGTACGGGTATGTGTTTCTAATGAAACACAAGTCTGAAGCCTTTGAAAAGTTCAAAGAATTCAGGCATGAGGTAGAAAAATAAACAGGAAAGCCCATTAAGGTTCTTCAATCAGATGAGGAGGTGAATACCTTAGTCAGGAGTTCCTAGACTATCTTAAGGACAATGGCATAGTCTCTCAATAGACTCCACCTGGAATGCCACAACTCAATGAGGTTTCAGAACAGAGAAATCGGATCCTATTAGATATGGTCCGTTCCATGATGAGCTTCACAGACCTCTCTGAGTTTCTTTGGGGACATTATCTCATGACAACAATATATGTATTGAATAGGGTTCCCTCTAAAACCGTTCCTACCACACCGTATGAGATATGACATGGTAAGAAGCCAAGTTTGAGTCATCTCAGAGTTTGGGGTTGTCCAGCTCATGTCAAGAGACAGCAAGCGGACAAGTTAGAGTTCAGATCTTTTAGAGCTCGGTTCATAGGATATCCTAAAGAGTTATTAGGATACTATTTCTATATTCCAGAAGTCACAATGTGATTGTGAATCGACATGCTATTTTTCTTGAAAAATAGTTTATTCAAGATAGTGGCATCGGAAGAATAATTAAGCTCAAGGAGAATGTCTCTCAAGAGCAACGAGCTAAAAAACATGAGGAACCAAATCAATTAGAACCAATCCTAACACAACCTCTTCCACCTCGTAGATCGATTAGGATTTTTTGTCCTCCTGAAAGGTACTTATGTACTATATAAGAGGAAGTAGAGAAAATATTTCTCATGAAAAATGGAGCTCATGGTGATGACCCCAAGACCTATGATGAGGCGATATCAGATATCGACTCTGAGAAATGGTTAGAGGCAATGAGATCAGAAATTGACTCGATACACTCAAATCAAGTCTGGACCTTGGTAGATCCACCTGAAGGTATTGTACCTATTAGGTATAAATGGATCTTCAAGAGAAAGATAGGTGCAGATGAAAATGTGGAGATATTCAAGGCTAGGCTCGTAGTGAAAGGTTATAGTAGCGCGAAGGCATTGACTATCAGGATACCTTTTCGCCTGTAGCCATGCTAAAATCCATCCGCACATTGCTTGCTGTTACAGCCTATTTCGTTTATGAAATACGGCAGATGGACGTGAAAACGTATTCTTAAATGGATATCTTGAGGAAGATATCTATATGGAACAGTCGCTTGGTTTCATATCCAGTGATGATGATCACAAGGTCTGCAAGCTGTAAAGGTCCATTTATGGACATAAGCAAGCATCTCAAAGCTGGAATGCTTGTTTCAATGATATGATCAAAATGTTTGATTTCATCAAGAACGAGGAGGAACCATGTGTATTCAAGAAGGTCAGTGGGAGCACAGTTGTCTTTCTCGTACTGTACGTAGATGACATCCTCCTAATTGGAATGATATTTCCATGTTGATCTCAGTCAAAATATGGTTGTCTAAGGAGTTCTCTATGAAAGATCTAGGAGAAGCATCCTTTATACTAGGTATTAAGGTCTATAGAGATAGACCAAATAGGATGCTAGGACTTTCACAGAAAATGTACATAGAAGAGGTGCTAAAAAGGTTTAGCATGAAAAACTTCAAAAGAGGTTTAGTACCGTTTAGACATGGCATTCATCTCTCCAAGAAGATGTGTCCTAGCACACCTGAGGAGATTGAACGCATGAGCAAGATCCCTTATGGTTCGGCAATAGGGAGCCTCATGTATGCCATGCTATGTACACAACCTGATATAGCACATGCTGTGAGTGTCAAAGCAGATATCAGTTGAATCCAGACGAAGAGCACTGGACTTCTATAAAATTATCCTTAAGTACTTGAGAAGGACTAAGGATATATTTTTAGTCTTTGGGAATGGAGAACTCCAGGTTCAGGGATTTACAGACTCAGACTTCATATCTGATATAGATGATCGAAAGTCGACATCTGAAAATCTGTTCATTAGCAATGGTGGTACAGTTAGCTGGAAGAGTTTCAGCAGATGGTGCTTGCTGATTCCACCATGGAGGCAGAGAATATTGCTGCATCGGAAGCTGCGAAGGAGGCATTCTGGTATAAGAAGTTTGCCGCAGAGCTTGGAATGATGCCATCAAATGCCATCCCTCTTTACTGCAATAATAATAGCGCCATAGCCCTAGCTAAGGAGCCAAGATCTCACCAGAAGTCTAAGCATATCGAGCGATGATTTCATCTAATCCGTGATTACCTCGAAAAAAGTTATGTCGAGGTTAAGAGAGTCGACTCCACAGACAATGTCGCAGACCCACTGACAAAGCCATTAGGCTAGCAGAAGATCGAAGCCCACCTTGAGAAGATGGGACTTAGATATGTAGCCAATTGGCATTAGGTCAAGTGAGAGTTTGTTAGATGTGTGCCCTAGATGCCAGATTGGCTGACACATTTCTGTACAAATATAAGGCCAAATTTATAATTTTGACTATAAATAAATAAAAAGATTATTCTACTATCACATTGTGTACATTATGTTTGTGATACATCCTTTGAGTTAGTAGGAATGTTAATTCATATTTTTAAGAGTTGAAAATTTAAGGCATGAATTTACATAACTAACTTATAAATAGCTCCTGACCATAGGATCATCATGAGGATGATGATCAATCCGGAAGGTTGGTGTACGATCGCTTCCTTAGGATAGATGTGTATTAAGTCTATGGTGTGGAGACACCGTAGTGAGAGTACAGGTATTCATTGAGAATGAGAGTACTGAGCGTGACCACCTCGAGCAGTCATAAGGAAGTCTACCTTCTCGTCGATGACTAGCTCGATGTTGTAGCTGTGTGTCTAGTTCTTTGACCTGAGGTGCATCGATAGTTCACTTTGAGTGTGTTATAGTTTGACTACACCATAACTCAATCTCCTAGCTATTCGAAACCCTGAGGTATATGTTGGCTGTAGCATATTCATTGTAAGAACCATATTACACCAAGACGGGATCTATCAACCTCGGTAGATGAGAGGAGTAGTCCTATGATGATCGAAAGATCGAGTCCTTAAGCCCATGGCCATGGTAGAGTGAAATAATGGAAAAGAGTTTTCCATTAAGGTTTCACATCGGACTCGGATCGATCGATTGATTCATATGACTGATGTTGGGTTTGATGAGTTCACCTTAACCCTAATTCAGTCGGGACTCATGATAGAAGAACTCAATCACACAGGTAGCTGCACTGAGAGGTTCATCTTCATTTCTGATGGGTTGTCACCATATACTCCTAGGTGTCACTGGTAGATTTTGGGAGCAATTAGAATGATCTTGATGATCGATCATTCTAATTGTCTGAATCAGAAGAGTTCTAGTCCATCGAAAAGAGTTTCGATGATGTTGATGATGAGATCACGATATATCTCATTACCATACGAAAATGAACCTAACTGGGTCACACAAATAAGAGTTAGGGTCTGGATGTCATCAATTGAGCTAGCCCAGTTCGATTGATTTGGATTAGATCCAATTAGGTTCAAGGAGATCGTGCTAGCACACGATTGAGCCTAACTTTCTCCTCGTGTAATCTTTTCTATCTTGACCGAGCCAAATATGATTTGACTCATCCAGAAAACTTTGAGAAGGTTTCTCTCAGTCTGACTGGAGTCAGTCCAGCTCAAAAAAGTCTTATCTTAATTCATGAGATGAATTTAAGACAACACTGCCAATTTCTATCACCTGCCATTTTCGTTTTAGGACATCGGCCCAACGTTGACTTATAGATCTTGAACTGAAGGCCACTTGGCAAGAGGTCATTAGAGAGTTTTTTTGGAGTGTCCACCTGCTAAATTAGGCTTCAAAGTGGGTGCCAAGATCAGACTGGGAGTGCGCCCCAAGTGGATAAGGATAGAGTCCCATGAGATGAGGACTCTATGCCTTGATCGACTCAAACTGTTGGGCACCAATCTCACTGTGTTTATCCAGTGTTGGCACCAACAGTAGGAGGATTTGGTGGGTTTTTATTTGATATGATCAGATGACATCACTCCACCAATCAAAATTTTTCCAGAATTAATTGAAATTTTTTGATTGGTCAAATGATGTGGCATTGCATGGCGCAGCAGGGTCTATTTAAACCCTGTCTGTGCCTAGGGTTTTGAGTCTCTGCTCAATACCCAGCAAAAGTCTAATATCTCTCCACTTATCTACATCCCTTCTGGTCCTCTCTCTCCCCTCTTCACGTCCAAGAGTTGGACGTCCATCTGGTGCTTGTCCAAGGCTGGTGGCTCCCTGATCAGAAGGCTGTAGAGATTTATCGAGAAGCTGCTGCTCTAGCTTCAGAAGATCTTTTGAAGATCTTCCAGATCAGATCTAGATCTGATTTTTGGAGTAGAGATTTGCAAGGAGAAGTTGATCTAGATCCTACTTGAGTGGATACCGGAAGAGGTCAGGCGACTACATGACTATTTTTGAACCTCGGGCATTACTGCCATCATCTACAGGGTAATCTAGTTATCCTAGAGGTATTTTTCTATTCCTCATAATTTTAGATTTAATTTTAAATTAAATATTAGATAATAAGAATCAGATCTAATAGACCTTAGATCTAAAATAAAGTAGGATAATTTTTTTAAAAAAAATATTTGCTCCAGATCTAATTAGATCTGGAAGATCCTACAAGGAAAAAAGTAGTTTTTCCTTCAAGAATATGTATCAAAATTATTTCCATGGACTATTCAAGGATACATCACATTTGAATGAAAAATAAATTTATCTTTTATTAATCAAATCAATATATTAAGTATAAAATTATATCCTAAAGTTATTATAATATTTTAGCCATATTGGCTTCTAGGACATACATCTAGCATGATTGTGATTGTAGCTTTTTATGATTATAAAATTTGATAGATGGATGTGAAAACTGCTTTCTTAAATGGATATCTTGAAGAAGACATCTACATGGTGCAGCCTTTGAGTTTCACATCTAGTGATAGTGATCACAAGGTCTGCAAGCTGCAAAGATCTATATATGGACTCAAGTAAGCATCTTAGAGTTGGATCACTCACTTTAATGATGTGATCAAAATATTTGATTTTATCAAAAATGAGAAGGAGCCGTGTGTGTATAAAAAGGTCAGTGGGAGCACTGTCATATTCCTCATATTGTATATGGATGATATCCTCTTGATTAGGAATAATATTCTCATGCTAACATCGATCAAAATATGGTTGTCAAAATATGATTAGGAGAAGCTTCCTATATTCTTGGTATTAAGGTCTATAGGGATAGATCTAAGAGAATGATAGGACTCTCATAGTGAATGTCATAGAGGAGGTACTGAAGAGGTTCAGCATAAAAAATTCCAAGAGCGGTCTCTTGCCCATTGACATGACATTCATCTCTCCAAGAAGATGTACCCTGACACACCTAAGGAAATCCAGCGCATGAGCAAGATCTCTTATGCTTCGATAATAGGGAGCTTTATATATGCTATATTATGTACATGACCTGATATAGCACTTGTCGTAAGTGTCATGAGCAGATATCAGGTGAATCCATGTGAAGAGCACTAGATTACTGTGACGAATATCCTTAAGTACTTGAGAAGGACTAAGGATTTGTTTTTGATCTTCGGTAAAGGATTGGAGCTAAAACTAGAGGGATACATCGATTTAGACTTTGTGATTGATGTCAATGATAAAAAATCTATATTGAAGTATATTTTCTTATATAATAGAGGATCGATTAGCTGAAAGAGTTTCAAGTAGCCGGTCATTGCAGATTCAACTATGAAAGTCAAGTACATCGCCACCTTTGAAGCTACTAAGAAAGCTTTCTAGTTCAAAAAGTTCATTACGGAGCTAGATGTAATGCCATCAGATTTCATTGTAATGCACTGTGACAACAACGGTATCATAGCCTTCACTAAGGAGCCCAGATCTCATCAGAAGTCCAAGCATATAGAGCGGCGGTTCCACATCATACACGAATACCTCAAAAAAAAGTTCATCAAGGTGCAAAGAGCTGACTCCACACATAACATGGTGGATCCACTGATCAAGCCTCTTAGCCAGCAGAAGATCGAAGCTCACCTTGAGTAGATGGGTCATAGGTATATGGCCAATTGGCTTTAAATCGAGTGAGAGTTTGTTAGATGAGTGCTATAGAAGGCAATTGTTGGTTGACATTTTATAATTTTAAGACTTAACTTTATACTTATAACACTTTTATTGTTAATAAAGGATATTTTTATTTTCAATCATATTTATGTGTCCATGATTTATCCTATAAATTAATGAAGATAATTTTGTATATTCTCAAGGTATTGAAAATTTAAGACATACATTAATTAGTGGTTAGTTTCTAAATACTTTCGATCAAAAGATCGTCACGAGGATAGTGATCAATCTATTTAAAGATTGGTACATAAATCACCTTCTTTTTAGGTAGATGAGTCTCAGATTTATAGTATAGGGATATTGGGATGAGAATGCAGATGGTTGTTAGAGAACAACTTGCACTGAGTGTAACCAACATGAGAAACCACTTGGATGTCACTCATTTGTTAGTGTTATCTCGATGCTGCTGTGGTATGAGTGATCCTTTGACTAGCGGTGTCATCGGCTATTCACAGCGAGGCTACTGAGTTTGACTGCATGTTTTTTTGATCCTTATCCATTTGGATCTTTGCTGTGTATGTTGACTACAGTAGGTTTTGATTCACTGTTAGGAGTGAGATACACCTAGATAGAATCTATCAACTTTAGTAGAAAAAGAGAAGTCTTATACGATTTACGAGATTAAGTTCAGAAAATCTTAGATCAAAGCAAGTCTAAATACTAAAAAAAAGTTTTCACGAGATTCACAAGTGAACTCGAGTCGAGCCAAATTGACATATGACTGATGATGGGGTCTGATGATTTCTCCATGACCTCCATCAAGTCGGAACTTATGATAGAAAGATTGAATCACATGATTACTACACGTAAGGGTTCATACTTTCATTCTACTGGTTGCCACTACATACTGCTAGATGTCACTGATGAATTGTGGGACTCATCGGATGTCGTCTTGATGATTGATGACCCTCGAAGGATAGAGTTGAAATTATTTCAACTCATCGAAAGGAGTTTCGATGATATTATGATGAAAATCATAATATACCTCACTACTAGATAGAATGAAATCTATGGGGTCACATATTAAGAAATTTAATCTTGAATTAACAAATTGAGCTTATGAAGTTCTAATTGGATTAGCATTTAGTGAAATTCTATTGGATTTAGGAGAAGCATACTAGCACATGGTTAAACCCAATTCTTCTCTGGACATGGATTCCTTATTGGATAAGGATTGGATCAAGTCCATAGTCTTGAACCTTAACTAGATCTATTTTGATTTGAATTTAGAGGGACATCTATTTGAGGGCCCAAAAGATTAGATCAAGCTGATTAGTTGGCAAACAAATCTCCTTATTTTCTTGTTATTTCCTTCTGTAGCGTAGAATAATTAGAAAGAGGAGAGGAGACGTATGCCTTCCTTTTTGGAAAGTCCAAGGGGTGCAAACCCATTGGAGTAGGTGTAATAAGAGAGAGGGGCCCACCCCTTCTTTTGCTTTGGTGTGGAAGGAGAGAGAGAAGAGCTACACCCCCTCTCTTGTGCACCTTAAACCCTAAGGGGTGCCAAGGGTTGGTGCCCCATCTACTTGCCTCATTTATGTTGGAATTCAGGGTTTGGTGCATGCATATGTATTTCAAAAATTTTATTTTCTAAACATCACAGTAGAAAATAAGATTAAAATATTTTTAATTTGAATTATGCATGCATAAAAATATAAAATTACATAGATCTATCTTATATACTGAAATTGATATATGCTGAAATTCAGAATGTGACCAAATCACAAATCTGTTTCGCAATCTTTTTCTTCAAATCTGGATCTGGAAGAGAAGAGATTCTTTCTTAGCTACACAAGCATCCGACCTCTATGAGTATTCACTCGGGATCAGCCTGGAATAGCCCTCTTTAATCAGAATTTTAGTTCTCCCAAAATTCAGCCTGCTGAATCGGAACAAAACTTGGATCGCGATCAACGCTTGATCTTTCTCCTATATCTTCTTCTTCTCCTCTTTTCTAGAATTTTTTCTTACTTTATGCTGCTACAAAATACCAGCAACCAGCAAATTATGAGATGCCCAACACCTTGGGCGTGGAACTCCTTGGGACTCGCATCCCAACAGATGGGGCATGTAGAATGCCCAAGAGAAGAGAAAGGGAGAGAAAGAGAGGGTGTGGAGAGAGCCTTTGGGTATGAGGGGCTACTGGTTTGGATGCTCTAGGAACTTTAGGAGAGATCCTTTTAAATAGGCATAAGGATTGAATCCTATTCAATCTCATAATGCAAATCCTACTTGCATTAGGATTCCTATTAACTTAACGTATCCAACTTACATTAGAAAGCCCATTAGGCACTAACAATTAGAGCCCTTGCACCCATAATTAGACACCCCAAAAATACCCAAGAGACGTCCCATAAAAGAACTAAAAATTCTCTAATCAATGGACATGCCCAACTTGATCAAATCAAGATGGCGCCCAAAAAAAAATATCAAAAAAATTAATTAGGGACTTGCATCCTTAATTAATTTGATCCATAACTTTAGACACCCAACAATTGAAGTCTCATGAACCTTATTCATATAGGTTATAAGTAAATAATTAAGTTAGAATTATCTTATTAAATAAGTAATCTCAACGGAAAGAGAAATTGGATCCAACCATATACTAGCAAGGTTATCATAAACTCAATGGGTTTTTCTAAACCCAATTGACACTTCATAAGCTCAATTACTAATTCCAGGCCTAATCCCTTTGTTGTGTGACCCCATAGGTTTGATTCTATCTGGTAGTGAGATATGCAATGATCTTTATCATTGTATCATTGAAACTCTTTTCAATGAGTAGGAACAATTTCACTCTAACTCAGTAAGGATTGTCGATCCAGAACAATCCTAGCAAGCTCTCACAATCCACCAATGACACCTAGCGGTATATAGTGGCAATCTAGTAGAACTGAAATAGACCTCTAGGTATAGTTAACGTGTGATTCAGTCTCTCTATCGTGAGTCCCGACTAGATAGCAGGTCATGGATAAATGTCAAACCTCAGCATCAGTTACATGATAGATTCGATTAGCTCAAGTCCAGTTGTGACTTCTATGGAAATTTTTTCCATCAATCACACTACTATGGCCATAGATTTTTAGACTTAACCTTTCAAATCTCATAGGACTACTCCTCTCTATCAAGATCGATCGATCCTATCTTGATGCGCTTTCTACTCTTATAGTGGACCAACTGTCATCAATATCCACCACAAGCACTCATTGAGATCTATATTTTTGTGTCAGTTAAACATCAGCAATCTTACTGTGAGTAGCAGTACCATCTCAAATCAAAAGATCAGTCACACAACTACAACATCGAGATAATCACTGATGATTGAATAGAAATCCAAGTGATCTCTCATATGGTCACGCTCAGTACTAGTTATTCTCTAACAACCATCCGCACTCATCGTTCTGTATCTCTATATAGTAGACCAAAGACTCATCTATCCCGAAGAAAGTAATTTATGCATCAGTCTATCCAGATCAATTACCGTCCTCATGATGATCCTATGATCGAAAGTATTTAGAAATTAAATACATATCTTTAATTCTCAACACCTTGAGAATATGTATCGAAACTAATTTCATGGATGATTCAAGGACACATTTCACTTGAATGAAAAAGAATTTATCCTTTTTATTGATCATATCAATATATTAAGTATAAAATTGTACCTTAAAATTATTACAATATATCAACCATATTGGCTTCTAGGACATACATCTAACAATCTCTTACTTGGACTAAAGTCAATTGGCCACAAATCTATGTCCCATCTTCTCAAGGTATTGCTTAGTCAGTGGGTTTACCACATTATCCGCAGAGTCTACTCTTCGCACCTCGATATATTTCTTTTTGAGATAGTCGCGTATGATATGAAATCACCGCTCGATGTACTTAGATTTTTTATGAGACCTCAGCTCTTAGCAAGTGCTATGGCTCTATTATTATCGCAGTAGAGTGGTATGGTATCTGATGTCATAACTCCAAGTTTCACGATAAACTTCTTGAATCAAAAGCTTTCCTTTGCAGCATCTAAAGCAGCGACATACTCAGCCTTTGTGGTCGAATCTGCTATGATGGATTGCTTAAAACTCTTCCAGCTAACTGTGCCACCATTCCAAATGAACACATACCTTAACATAAATTTTCTATCATCAGGATCAGACATGAAGTCCGAATCAGTATAGCCCTCGACTCGTAACTCAGAATCACCTCTAAAGATCAGGAATAAATCTTTAGTCCTTCTTAAGTACTTAAAGATATTCTTCATAGTTATCCAGTGCTCCTCATCTGGATTTGACTGATACCTACTCGTGACACTCACGACAAGGGCAATATCAGGTCGAGTATATAGCATGGTGTACATGAGGCTCCCTATAGCTGCGGTGTAAGGAATCCTACTCATGCGCTGCCCTCCTCAGATGTGGTCAGACACATCGTCTTGGAGAGACTAATACCATGCCTAAGAGGTAAGAGACCTCTCTTGGAGTTTTTCATGCTAAACCTTTTTAGCACCTTCTCTATGTACAACTTTTGTGACAAGCCAAACATCCATTTGAGTTTATCCCTATAGACCTTTATTTTGAGAATATAGGATGCTTCTCCTAGATCTTTCACGAAGAATTCTTTGGACAACCATCTTTTGACTGTGGTCAGCATGAGAATATCATTCTCAAAGAGGAGAATATCATCCACGTACAATATGAGAAATGTTATCGCACTCCCACTGATCTTCTTGTACACACAAGATTCTTCTTCTTTTTTTATGAAATAAATAATTTGATTGCCTCATCAAAATGATGGTTCAACTCTAAGAAACTTACTTTAATCTGTATATAGATCTTTACAGCTTTAGACTCTGTGATCACCATCATCGGATGT
The DNA here is from genome assembly GCF_000442705.2 of Elaeis guineensis. Lineage (NCBI taxonomy): Eukaryota > Viridiplantae > Streptophyta > Magnoliopsida > Arecales > Arecaceae > Elaeis > Elaeis guineensis. The sequence goes on along the minus strand of NC_025999.2, from coordinate 34,978,205 downwards.
AAAACCCATAGGCTGCTCTATATAGATATTTTTTCAAGATATCCATTCAGGAAAGTAGTTTTCATATCCATCTACCAAATTTCCTAATTATAGTAAGCCACAACAGCAAGCAAAGTGTAGATGGATTTTAGCATGGCTACGGATGAGAAGATTTTCTGATAGTCAATACCTTCGCACTAAATATAACCTTTAGCCACAAGCCTAGCTTTATAGGTCTTTACCTTATCATTAGTACCTATCTTTTTTTGTAGATCCATTTACACCCAATGGGTATAATACCCTCAGATGGATCTACTAAGGTCCAGACTTGGTTCGAATGCATCGAGTCAATTTCTGACTTCATAGCATCTAACCATTTCTCAGAATTGATGTCAGACATCGTCTCGTCAAAGGTATTAGGATCATTAATATGACTCCTATCTTCCATAAGGAATATTTTTCTTACTTCCTCCATAAGCATACCCATGTATCTTTCAGGAGGTCGGGAGATCCTGCTAGTTCTACAAGGTGGTAGAGGAACATCAACTACTGGCTCATGGACTACAAATTTCTGAGGATCTATAGCTTTAGGCTCTTCAGAGGTTTTCTCTTTGAGCTCCACTAATCTCCACTGCTGCCATCCTGGATAAATTATTTTTCTAAGAATATGATATTTCTATTCACAATCACATTGTGATCTTGTGAAAAATTGAACTAGTTTCTCATGGATTCTTTTGAATACCCTATAAAATGAGAAATAATAGATCTATCCTCCAACTTATCCACCATCTATCTCTTGACATAGGCCGGACATCTCCAAGTCTTAAGATAACCCAGACTCTATTTTTACCAAACCATATCTCATACGGTGTGGTAGGAACGGACTTTGATGGAATCCTATTCAACAAATAAATGGTACTTAACAAGGCATGTCCCCAAAGAAATAAGAGAAGATCAGTGAAGCTCATCATGGATTGGACCATATACAATAGGATCCTGTTCCTCCTTTCGGATACCTTGTTAAGCTGAGGTGTTCCAGGAGAGGTCCACTAAGAGATTATGCTCTTGTCCTTAAGATATCTAGAAATTTTCGACTAAGATATTTACCTCCTTGATCAGATTGAAGAATCTTAACGGGTTCTGTCTGCATTTCTACATCATGCCTGAATTCTTTGAACTTTTCAAAATCTCAGACTTATGTTTCATGAGATACACATACCCTTACCTAGACAGATCATCAGTAAAGGTAATGAAGTAGGTATAACTTGTGAGAAAAATTTAGTGCAGGGGTAAAATGGTAATTTTAAAACTTTTTCAAAATTATGATTTTATAGCAAAAAAATATTAATTAATCTAATTAATTAACATAAATTTACCCTACACTAGGATCTAAATATGATATATAGCATGCATTCATTTAAATTTAAAATTCAAATTCGAACAGTAAATATTTTACTGTAATGTGTTCAAAACACAATACCTTTGTGCGGGTAGTAGATCGCCACAATTTGATCACCGTCGAGAGAGTTTGATCATCGTGACACAGCCACACAGCGTGTCTGGTCTCTGTGAATCATCCACACGAAGCTCCCGATCTGATCGACTCCTCACGAGTGCTAGTTCGTTGTAGAGCCCTTTTGACGGTGGATGCTGATCGAACTCCTTCGATCAACGTCTGTCGATTCTTTGGATGCTCTGGATCATCAACAGATGTGCTTGAGAAAATATTGAAGATCTTCTTGAGATTTTGTAGGCTCACGACACTCGTAGCTCACTTTCTCACTTCCCGAACCCCAGGTTAAAACTCTAGGGAATTCATCGAAAACCTTGCACCCACTTTTCTTTCTTTTCTTTCTTTTTCTCTTGGAAGGATATGGACTTTTTCTCACACACAAGACTTCTCATGCCCCAAAATTTTTCTCCAAAAATCTTCTTCTTGCACGCCCCACTCTTCTCCTCCTTTTATAACAACGTCAAATGTCTTATCCAAAAGAAAGGATAAAGATGAGTAATTGCACATTTGAATTTAAATCAAATTTTGAATTCAAATGGACACCAACTCATCCCTTATCCACTAAAGGGTGAGGCTGGCTTAAATTATGCATGGAGTGATTTCATGAGAAACCTTTTCTCATGTAATAAATAGGATGTAAAAAAAGGGATAAGGTGCAAAGATTGATTGCCCATTCAAATTCAAACTTTATTTTGAATTTGAATGGCCAACCAATCATCCTTATCCATTCATTTGGCACATTAAAGTGGGGCATGGAGAGGGCTTGGCATGAGAAAAAATTCATGAGAAGTTCCTTCTCATGAATTCAAATGGGTGCAATGGAAGTGAGGTGGCGCGTGGAGATTGGGTCAAGGTGGTTTAATTATTTAAACCAACCTAATTGAACCAAATAAGTTAGGTCCAATTAGACTAATTTAAACCTAACTTAATTAGGCTTAATTAGGCTCAATAAAATCTTAATCAAATCAAGAATTGACTAAGCCCAACCCCTGATCAAATCAGGAACCAAACCATCTCGACGATTAGGTCAACTCTTAACCTAATCGGGTCAAACCCAACTGAATCCAATTCAATTGGACTTGATCCAAAAATAATTAATCAATCAAATTGAGTTAATTAATGATCAAATCACTAATTAAATCTCTCATAAATATTGAGTCCAAATTTGATGGGCAATCGGACATCAGAATTCATCGATATGTAACCCTGATCGAAAAGTCCCAACCATGGGACTCTTGACCCCGGTACCCATAATGTGTGGAACTCATGATCAGAGAATCCTGATTCTCGATCATTGAGTTTGAAACATGTAGGATTCTACATCAGCCATTAGATCAGATAGGAACCTCTAATGTGTGTGACCCCACAGGTTTGAACCTAAGCCGGTAGCACAGGAATCAATTCCTGTACTAATCGAAGTGACCATCTAGCAATGGTACCCGATGTTCGGATAGATCGAAGAGTCGCAATCGCAATACTCAGAACCTACATGAATATGGTTACTGTATAATTCATCCTTTTGACCCCTGTGTTTAGGATGATTCAGGGTTAAACTGTCAACCCTGATCAGATCATCCGAATCATGCTCAACTCAAACAGTCCTGTGACTCCTCACAAGGACTACCTTGGCCAAGATTTTGCTAAATTGAAACACGACTATACACAGCTCCTAAACTGGAGTGGTCAATCCCATCTTGACACACACACCAATAAGTCAAGTACTTGACTACACCCAGCAGCCTTCTATCACTGAATTAAAAATTTAAGTAGTCCAGTGCCTAAATGCAGTGAGTTGCTTGCAAGTCACCATGGCGGTCTCAGGTCGGAGGGATATTTATACCCATATTCCATCGGAGCAAATCTTGACAGTAGAAATAGCTCCAGAGTTGGTCACGTTCAGTGCAGATGTACCCTTACATCTCACCTGTATGCCATACCAGTGTCTCCACACTCATTGGTTAAGAGGACAACCAACCTATATTGCACACAACGACCTATGCTTGATAAACATTATCGTCCTTGGTAACAACATATCATTTGGTCGTGAATAGATTTAAGGACTAAATGATAAATCCTCCTTTGTCGAGTCTAAATAGTCCTAAGGACTTCACCACAACATAAGAGTTCATTAGAAGATGAAATATTTTGGGATGAAAAATATCAAAATAATTTTTATTAATTCATAATTCATGTACAAATACAAAAATGAACACAACCATCAACAGGCTGACGATTGGCTTTGGGACACTATTTCTAACAATCTCCCACTTGGTCTAAAGCCAATCGGTGCAGTATCTAATACCCACCTTCGACTTGTAGTTGTCAAACTTTTTCACCGCAATGGCTTTAGTGAATGGGTCAGCCAGGTTCTCCTTCCCGTCGATCTTCTGAAGATCGACATCACCTCGATCCACAATTTCTCGGATGAGATGGTAGCGGCACAGAATATGCTTCGTCCGCTGGTGTGCCGTTGGTTCCTTCACCTGAGCAATGGCTCTAAAGCTATCACAGTAGAGCAGAACTGGACCAACAAGGAGGGTGCTACTCTGAGCTCGGTGATGAATTTTCTCAGCCACATCACTTCTTTGGCAGCATCTGATGCAACGACATACTCTGCCTCGTAAACTGAATCAGCCACTATGTGCTGCTTGGAATTTTTTCAGCAGATAGCCCCACCATTAAGGGTAAAAATAAATCTCGACACACTTTTGCTATCATCATGATCAGACTGGAAACTAGAGTCTGTAAACCCTATAAGTCTCAAGTTCAATTCACCATAAACAAGCCACTGATCCTTAGTATTTCTTAAATACTTCAGGATGGTTTTAACAACCTTCCAGTGATTCTCCCCTGGATCAGATTGGTATCTACTCACTACCCCTAGTGAGTATGCCACATCTAGTCGTGTACATGTCATGGCGTACATGATAGATCCCACTGTCGAAGCATATGGAATCCTACCCATACGCTCTCTCTCTTGAGGTGTTGTCGGACAATCCCTCTTCGAGAGAGAAATTCCATGGCCTATCAGAAGATAGCCTTTCTTGGAATTCTCCATGCTGAATTTCTTCAGCATAGTATCAATGTACGTGGACTGAGATAAACCAAGCAACATTTTAGATCTATCCCTATAGATCCTCATCCCTAGGATGTAGGAAACTTCTCCCAGATCTTTCATGGAGAACTGTGATAATAGCCAAATCTTTATTCCTTGTAATGCAGGGACATCATTCCCGATTAAGAGAATGTCATCCATATACAATACAAGAAATACTACTACTGGACCATTAGCCCACTTATAAATGCATGGCTCTTCTCCATTCTTAACGAAACCATACATCTTGATCATCTTATCAAAACGTATGTTCCAACTCCGTGATGCCTGCTTAAGTCCATAAAAGGACCTCTGTAGCCTGCACACCTTAGACTCATCTGTGGATGTGAATCCTTCAGGTTGTATCATATACACCTCTTCATCCAGCTCTCCATTTAGGAAAGCTGTCTTCACATCCATCTGTCAGATTTCATAGTCCAGATGGGCAGCTATCGCAAGCATAATCCGAATGGATTTGAGCATTACCACAGGAGAAAATATCTCGTCATAGTCTATACCATAACATTGATGATATCCCTTGACAACTAGACGAGCTTTATAGGTTTCCACCTTTCCATCTGCGCCTCTCTTCCTCTTGAAGACCCACTTACACCTTATGGATTTTACTCCTTCGGGTGGGTCAACCAATGTCCACACATCGTTGACCTTCATAGACTCCATTTCGGATTTCATGGCCTCCAACCATTTCTCAGAGTCGAGTCTCTGCATTGCATCCATGTAGGTGATCGGATCCTCATCGTTTTCATCAAGTTCGATAGGATCACCATCCCGGACCAAGAAACTATAGTATCTGTCTGGTTGACGTGGTACTCTACCAGATCGCCTTAAGGGTGCTTGAACAATGGGCTCCGGATCTGATCTAACCAAATCCGGTTCAGGTTCAGCAACTTGTGTCGATTTTTCCATCTGTCGAACTTCGTCAAGTTCGACCTTAGAGGCAACAGTCCCTTCACCAAGGAACTCCTTTTCTAAAAAGATTGCCTTAAGACTGACAAACACTTTTTGCTCATCAGCTAGATAGAAGTAATACCCTTTGGTCTCTTTTGGGTACCCTATAAAATTATACTTGTCAGACCTAGGTCCAAGCTTGTCCGTAATTAAACATTTAACATAAGCCGGACACCCCCAAACCCTAAGGTGCGAGAGTACTGACTTACGTCCTATCCATATCTCATATGGTGTTTTAGTTACAGACTTACTCGGAACCCTATTTAGAAGGTAACAAGTTGATTCGAGTGCATATCCCCAAAGGGAGATCGGCAGACCAGAAATCCCATCATGGATCGAACCATGTCCAACAAGGTCCGATTCCTCCTTTCAAACACACCATTATGCTGTGGTGTTCCAGGAGGTGTCCACTGAGAGAGAATCTCATTCTCCCCAAGATATGTTAGAAAATCATTAGAAAGGTATTCACCTCCTTGATCAGATCGAAGAGTTTTAATACACTTTCTAGTTTATTTTTCTACCTCATTTCGGAATAGTTTGAATATTTCAAATGACTCCGATTTATGCTTCATTAAATAGACATACCCATACTTCGATAGGTCGTCTGTGAAGGTTATGAAGTAGAAATATCCACCTCTTACACTTGAGCTCATGGATCCACATACATCAGAATGTACCAAACCCAAGAGTTCACTGGCTTGCTCACCTTTTCCAGTAAAAGGTGATTTGGTCATTTTACCAAGAAGACAGGACTCACAGGTTGGAAGTGATTCACAATCACCTACTTCAAGAATTCCTTCTTGAGCCAACCTGTTTATCCTGTTCTTATTGATATGACCTAGCCTACAGTGTCAAAGGTAGACTTCTGATACATTATCTATTCTAGGACGTTTACCAGAGGTTTGAACCACATTAACAGGTTGTGATAGAAAGTAAATTCCATTATTAAGTTGTCCAACAAACATTGTAACACCATTCAAAATGATATTGCAAACATTTCTTTTTATTAAAAATTGATAACCGTTCATGGCCAAAAGGCCTACAGAAATAATATTTAATAAAAAACTTGGACAATAGTGACATTCACTCAGAATTATGTTTCGAGAATTGATTACAAGGTTACATTTCGAGAATTGATTACAAGGTTCATGATTCCTAATGCTAGAACTGAAACTTTGCTTCCATCTTCAATGTTCAGGAATCTCTCACCTTCATCAAATCTCCTACTGACCTACAGACCCTACATCGATGATAAGGGCTTCTGATATCCAATACCCAGACAGTAGTATCACAAATGGAAAAGTTGCAAGGTGTTATCATATAAGTACCTTTCTTCTTCTTCGGCCTGTTCGGATCAAGGGAAGCAATGTATAGAGGACAGTTCCTCTTCCAGTGCCCCTGCTTTTGTAAAAGAAGCACTCCGTCTGGCTCTGGTTGGGCTTGCGCTTCTTGGTCTGACACTGTGCAGACGTCCCAGCATGCAGTTGCACCTTCTTATTCTTCTTCTTCTTGTTCTTCTTCTTCCCTTTCTTAAAGGGTCGACGACCAGAAGAAGATCCTCCCACAACATTCACCGACTCCTTATGGAGCTGGTGATCCTTCTCAAAGTTCTACAGCAACCCCAACAAATCGTGGTAGTTCACTGCAGGCTTTGTCATCCGAAAATGAGTAAGAAAGGGGAGGAAGGACTTGGGCAATGAATTAAGGATCGCATCCTTATCGAGCTTCTCGTGCAGGGGAAAGCCTAGTTTAGTTAGGCGCTTAATCATTTCGATCATGTACAGTACAGGATCAGTGACTGAGGCTCCATCCCTCATCCCAGCATTAAAAATGGCACAACTAGTTTTGTGCCTTTCAACGTCGTCAGACGTGCCAAAGGAGTCGTTCAACATTTGAAGCATCTCCTGTGGCTGGACGTTCTCGAACCTGCGGCTGAACTCATCATTCATTGCCGCTAGTATAATGCACCGAACGGTGGTGCGGTCGTTGAGCCACTTCTGATAAGTGTCTTGGACCATCCCTCTAACGTTCGGGGCTGGCTCCTCAGGTGCCGGATCCGTTACTACATAAAGGATCCGCTCATGCTCAAGGATGATTTTTAATTTTCGATACCAGCTATCGAAATTAGGTCCCATGAGCTTGTCATTATCTAATAATGACCGGAGGGACAGGGTAGTGGCCATAGCTGCATAAAGAAAAACCAGACCTCTATTAGTACATAAATTATAAATACTAAAGACTTGGACTTTAGTCTAAAGTTTCTTCCAGTATTTTTATGAACTGGTAGCCTTAACCTCCAATTCGAGGAATTACTTTAATTCCTTAGTGGGTACTAGAATCCACACAGACTACACACGAGCCCAACTTTGGTTGGTCAACCCATGTGCATCTATGGGTAGGTTCATAACCAGTTGTTTCTCTAAACAACTTCTAGTAATTGATTTTGCCCCAGAACCTAATCAGTAGGCTTTGGCCTCCACTGAAAAGATCTGGTTAGGTCCAACCATTAATATGATTTGATTTGATGAATCGGATCAATAAATGATCAGGCCCGACTTTGGCCGGCCAACCTGACCACCATTAGAAAGACTCAAACCAAATTATCATATTATGAATGATAATTCCATTAGTCAATAAGCACCAGGCCTTTGGACCTCCAATGATTATTAAACTAATGGACTCATTATCACTCACTTAATGGGAGGCTATGACTTAGTTATCAATATAACTTAATCATTTTTAGGGACCTAATAATTTTTGAGGATTTTATTAAAGGATAGATGAGAAGAAAATATCCAACCAATTTCAATCCTCCCACTGACTTCATCAAGTCAGATTAAAAAATAATTTAATTATAGCTGGCATTAAGAGCACCTAAATCAGTCAAACTGATTTACCTAATGACATGGGTGAGCCCTAATCACCAAGTGATCTAATCAAAACCTAATTCACCAGGTTGGCCAGGTAAGTGAGATCAGTGGTAGGGATAAGCCATTAACTCGTCAGAGATCGAAGCACTGCGAGTAGCTCCCGCTTAAAAACCACTAGTCAAAATATCAAACTAACCTTAGACACCAACCGGTTCATTAGTTTTAATTTGATCAACTTATTAAATAGGGTTCCACCGCGTAGCCATGAATTAAGTCCATCTTGGTCTAGTTAAAGATATGGACCCATTCAACTACAACTATTGGAGTGAGTCTAGAGTATCCTTGACCTAATCTAATTCAACTTTTGATTAGTTTGACCAATTACTCTAATTTAGTCTATTTCTTTAAGCTAACCTTAGGTCTAACCCAATTATGGATCTAATCCATCTAACCCATTGATCCACAAGTTTATGCATTTGTCTTAAGTCTTAATTCACAATTCTAGACCTACTAGACAATACTTAATTCTTTTAATTAAGTATTTGAGCTGATGGATCAGGGTTTGGTATTTCAAAAATAATTTTCAAATTTGAAAGGTTTTATTTTCTGTTCACCAAATATATTGACTCATTTCACAAATAGATCAGCACATTTCATAAATAGCAATCCTATTGCTAATTACATAATAGAAAATAACTCAATCAAAATAAATCATGAATATTCTTTTAGATCTAATCTAACACATTCATGATAAATTTCATAATTAAACTTTTATAATTAATTTCTTTCGCTGCTTCATCTGCATGGGCTATAATTGCAGCGGCACCTCTACCGCCATAGGAGACCCCATCGAATGGGAGGAGAGAGCCTTTAAACCCTGCTTTTCTCCTATGACCGGATGGCCATGGCAACCAACCCAATTCGATTACTTGCTACTTGGATCAAGTATATCTAAATATATCAATTTTAAAATTTAAATTTTAAATTTCAAATTTCAAATTTTAAATTTTGAATTTCAAATTTCAAACAAATTTCAAATTTCAAATTTTTGAATTTCAAATTTCAAATTTTAAATTTTGAATTTTAAATTTTGAATTTTAAATTTAAAATTTCAGCCAAATTTTAAATTTTAAATTTCAAATTTTGAATTTTAAATTTTTGAATTTTGAATTTCAAATTTTAAAATTCAAATTTTAAATTTTGAATTTCAAATTTTTAATTTTGAACAACTTTCAAAATTCAAATTTTAAATTTTGAATTTCAAATTTTAAATTTAAACTTTTAAATTACAACTTAATCTATGCATGCAAATATATATATCATATCTAAGAACCCGCTCTGATACCATTGGTGGGGAAAATTCAGTGCAGGGATAAAATGGTAATTTTAAAATATTTTCAAAATTATGATTTTATAGTGAAAAAATATTAATTAATCTAATTAATTAATATGAATTTATCCTACACTAGGATCTAAATATGATATATAGCATGCATTCATTTAAATTTAAAATTCAAATTCGAACAGTAAAAACTTTACTGTAATGTGTTCAGAACACAATACCTTTGTGCGGGTAGTAGATCGCCATAATCTGATCACCGTCGAGAGAGTCTGATCATCGCGATGTAGCCACACAGCATGTCTGGCCTCTGTGGATCATCCACATGAAGCTCCCGATCTGATCGACTCCTCACGAGTGCTAGCTCGTTGTAGAGCCCTTTTGACAGTGGATGCTGATCGAACTCCTTCGATCGATGTCTGTCAATTTTCAGATGCTTTGAATCATCAACAGATATGCTTGAGAGGATGTTGAAGATCTTTCTGAGATTTTATGGACTCACGACACTCGTAGCTCACTTTCGCACTTCCCGAACCCCAGGTTAAAACTCTAGGGAATTCACCAGAAACCTTGCACCCACTTTTCTTTCTTTTCTTTCTTTTTCTCTTGAAAGGATATGGACTTCCTTCTCATGCACAAGACTTCTCACGCCCCAGGATTTTTCTTCAAAAATCTTCTTCTTGCATGCCCCACTCTTCTCCTCCTTTTATAACAACGTCAAATGTCTTATCCAAAAGAAAGGATAAAGATGAGTAATTGCACATTTGAATTCAAATCAAATTTTGAATTCAAATGGACACCAACTCATCCCTTATCCACTAAAGATGTGAGGCGTGGCTTAAATTGTGCATGGAGTGATTTCATGAGAAACCTTTTCTCATGTAATAAATAGGGCATAAAAAAAGGGATAAGGTGCAAAGATTGATTGCCCATTCAAATTCAAACTTTATTTTGAATTTGAATGGCCAACCAATCATCCTTATCCATTTATTTGGCACATTAAAGTGGGGGTGGAGAGGGCTTGGCATGAGAAAAAAATTCATGAGAAGTTCCTTCTCATGAATTCAAATGGGTGCAATGGAAGTGAGGTGGCGCATGGAGATTGGGTCAAGGTGGTTTAATTATTTAAACCAACCTAATTGAACCAAATAAGTTAGGTCCAATTAGACTAACTTAAATCTAACTTAATTAGGCTCAATAAAATCTTAATCAAATCAGGAATTGACTAAGCCCAACCCCTGATCAAATCAGGAACCAAACCATCTCGACGATTAGGTCAACTCTTAACCTAATCGGGTCAAACCCAACTGAATCCAATTCAATTGGACTTGATCCAAAAATAATTACTCAATCAAATTGAGTTAATTAATGATCAAACCACTAATTAAATCTCTCATAAATACTGAGTCTAAATCCAATGGGCAATCGGGCATCAGAATTCATCGATATGTAACCCTGATCGAAAAGTCTCAACTAGTGGGACTCTTGACCCCGGTACCCATAATGTGTGGAACTCGTGATCAGAGAATCCTGATTCTCGATCATTGAGTTCGAAAATGTAGATTCTACATCAGCCATCAGATCAGATAGGAACCTCTAATGTGTGTGACCCCACAGGTTCGAACCTAAGCCGGTAGCACAGGAACCAATTCCTGTACTAATCGACGTGACCATCTAGCAATGGTACCCGACGTCCGGATAGGTCGAAGAGTCACAATCGCAACACTCAGAACCTACATGAATATGGTTACTGTATAATTCATCCTTTTGATCCCTGCATTTAGGATGACTCAGGGTTAAACTGTCAACCCTAATCAGATCATCCGAATCGTGCTCAACTCAAACAGTCCTGTGACTCCTCACAAGGACTACCCTGACCAAAGTTTTGCTAAATTGAAACATGACTGTACACAGCTCCTAAACTGGAGTGGTCAATCCTATCTCGACACATGCACCGACAAGTCAAGTACTTGACTACACCCAGCAGCCTTCCGTCACTGAATTAAAAATTCAGGTTGTCCAGTGCCTAAGTGCAGTGAGTTGCTTGAAAGTCACCGTGGAGTCTCAGGTCAGAGGGATATTTATACCCATATTCCATCAGAGCAAATCTTGACAACAGAAATAGCTCTGGAGTCGGTCACGTTCAGTGTAGATGTATCCTTACATCTCACCTGTATGCCATACCAGTATCTCCACACTCATTGGTTAAGAGGACAATCAACCCATATGGCACACAACGACCTATGCTTGATAAACGTTGTCGTCCTTGGTAACAACGTATCATTTGATCGCGAACAGATTTAAGGACTAAACGACAAATCCTCCTTTGTCGAGTCTAAATAGTCCTAAGGACTTCACCACAACATAGGAGTTCATTAGAAGATGAAATATTTTGTGATGAAAAATATCAAAATAATTTTTATTAATTCATAATTCATGTACATATAAAAAATGAGCACAACCGTCAACAGGCTGACGATTGGCTTTGGGACACTATTCCCAACATAACCATCCTTGACCTACACATCAAATGGTCCACACACATCGGTATGTACCAGGACAAGTAACTTTGTGGCCCTTCTCCTATGTCCTACAAAGGATAACTTGACCATCTTTCCTCGAAGGCAGGATTCGCAAGCTGGATACAACTCTGGGTTAAGAGAGCCGAAGATCCCATCCTTCTTCAATCTGTTTATCTTGTCCTCTCCAATATGGTCTAGTCTATGATGCCACAAGTACTTTTGGTTAATTTTATCTCTGGATCTCTTCTGGCCTACGACACTCACTATTTGCTTATTTAGGTTTACATTCACATCAACATGCAAGTGATAAAGACTGTTAATTAAAAGACCTCGTACAATCAATTTATTTTGTAAATAAATAGAACAAAAATTTTTATTGAAACAAATTTCAAAATCTTTCTATGCTAATATAGACACAAAAATTAAATTCTGACTAGCTATAAGAATATAATAACAGTATTTTAAATCTAATCTAACACCAGATGGTAATCGAAGAGGATAAGTGCCAACAGTCTCTGTAGCAATCTTTGCTTTATTGCTGACCTGAAGGATCATATCACCTTCCCTCAACCTCCTACTTTCTATCAGACCCTACATTATGGCACATATATGAGCACTCGAGCCAAAGTCTGATACCCAACTAGAAGTAGAAGAAATAGTAAGGTTAGATTCAATTATGAGCATACCTTCAGAAGATTTATCATTCTTTTTGTTCGTTAGGCTCTCCAGATATTTAGGACAGTTCCTCCTCCAGTGGCTTTTAGCATGACAGTGGAAATATTTTTTCTTTACCTCAGCCACCTTTGGACCATCCTTCTTTAGCTTGCTCTTTTTTTTCTGCTTCTTCATAGATTTAACCTTCTTCCTTTCAGTAGACTTTCTCTTGGAAGAAGTCTGCTCCACAGTGAGAACAGTGCTCCTTGAACTCTTCAAGGTACCCTCCGTAGTGATCAATATGTTGATGAGTTCGAGAATAGTACAGTCAAGTTTGTTCATATGAAAATTTATAATGAATTGACTATATGAACTGGTAAGAGATTGAAGGATCAGATCCATCTGTAATTTTTATTGCATTTCTGGCCCAAGCTTTTCAAGCTCTTCAATGTCTTTGATCACTATCATGCAGTGCTTATGGACAGAGCGCCCCTCATGCATTTTCAGATTGAAGAGTCTTTTGGACACTTTAAAGTGCACAGTATGGCTCTGCTTACCATACAACTCTTGTAGATGAGTGATCATAGCCTGAGCAGTGGGCATATGCTTGTGCTGGCTTTGCAACTCGTTTGACATAGACGCCAGTATATAACACTTGATCTGACTATCTTCATCCGTCCACTTCTTAAAAGTAGCTCTTTATTCAGCAGTAGGATGGTTTGGTAGCACTATAGGATCCTGATTGAGAATATGACTTAATTTTTCTGAGGTCAGGATAATCCTGAGATTTTTGGGCCAGTCTTTGTAATTGATACTATTTAAATGATTGGTTTCAAGGATGCGGGCTAGAGGGTTTGAGGCTGACATTGTGGTTTAACTACGAGAATAGAGATTCAAGTTAGACTTTTATACTTAATATTTATATTTACTTCTAGGAATTTTAAGATGCAAACAATGGCTCCCACTAATTTATTGGATCCCTCCACTCCTCGGGAAGGAAATGAAAATCCTAACATGATAAAGAATTTTTAGTGGGTGTTGTGGTCCTATCGATGACATGCACCTCACCTAACAGTTATTGGTAACATGAACACCGATACGTAGGCAACTCTTTGTCCAGATGCTTCACTAAGCATGTTGCAGCGACTTGATCTCTAAGTCATGTGGGCTCACCTAATAGTTATTGTCCATACTTCTTAGTTAAGCCCGACCCACCATTCACAAGCAGGTGCAAAGCCGTTATTGGATCCCTCACCTAACAGTTATTGATCCCAATCCCATCCTTACCCTGGAGCAACTCTTTGCTAATATAATGGTTGCATGTTCCCGATGCAACTGAACCACTATAGCTAGCAGAGAACAAGCAACACCGGTAGCATGCCCGCACATCTACAATGATGGAAGATCTATGAACTTAATATTTATGGGAAGGTTAAGTTTAGGTCTCATCTAATCAGTCATCATATGATCGATCTAACTAGCATGGGCTAAACCAGATTGCTAAGCAACCTAATTCAAGATCCAATCTTTCAAATTAGCTAAGTAAGTGGAGATCGGTGGAGGTCCCGTCGTTGCCTTTCTAAGGCACCAATAAATTGGTCTGATTGGCTAATGGAACCAATTAAATAACCACATCTCATTAACTTGCCTTAGACACTAATAAGTCGATTGATCAAAATTGGTTAGCTCTAACGAATCGGGCTCAAATCAATGAGCCAAATTAGGTCCTTAGATTAATCGATTCTACATATGAGATTTAATCAATTTGATCAACAATAATTGTATGATCATTAACTTAATTGATATAACCCTTATCAATACTTGACTTAGTTTGATCAGTTACTTAATCGAGTTAGACCCATATGACTCAAATCATAAATCTTAAATGCAATCTGATCATATGACCTAATTTATGGTTTTTTCATGACTAAAACCCTCATGCACAAATATAAATTTCAGATTCTAAAGTCATATTTCAAATCTAAATTCATTGCATGAAAGTAAATTTTAAAATATAAAAATAATTTTCAGATTTTGGCATACAAATATATATCATATATATACATGTAAAATCAGATCTAAACAAAATTTTAGATCTAAATATGATATCATATATCTCATATACTAATCATGGATCAGATTAAAAATAAATTTATGATTAATATGACCATAATATATATATGAATCAAAATTTAGATCATATAAAAATTTCAGATTTTATGCATGCATCTATGTATCATATAAACATGAACTAGAACTCTTTCTAGATCAAAATTCAGATTTATGCATGTAATTACATATTAACTATATGTTCTAAAATTAAATATAAAATTAAATTTTAGATTAAAAGATCCATCTATACATCTCAGGTATCAAGAAAAAATCTGATTTTGAAACTTTTTCAAAAACATGTATATCAAAATTTAGCATATGAAAATCCATGGCTCTAATATCACTATTAAAATTTGGGATTTGGTGCATGTATATGTATTACAAAAATTTTATTTTTTAAATACCACAGTAGAGAATAAAATTAAAATATTTTTAATCTGAATTATGCATGCATGAAAATATAAAATCACATGGATCTATGTTCAAATTTAGATTGTGATCAAATCACATATCTGTTTCGTAATCTTTTTTTTTGAATATGGATCTGGAAGAGAAGAGATTCTCTCTTAGCCAAACATGCATCCAACCTTTATGAGTATCCACTCGGGATCAGCCTGGAATAGTCCTTTTTAATCTGATTTTGGTTCTCCCAAAATTCAACCTGCTGAATCTAAATGAAGCATGGATCACGATCAACACTTGATCTTTCTCCTTGATCTTCTTCTTCTCCTCTTCTCTAAAGTTTCTCCTTGCTTTGTACAATGACAAAATATCAGCAACCAGCAAATTATGGGATGCCCAACACCTTGGGCGTGGAACTCCTTGGGACTCACATCCCAAGGGATGGGGTGTGTAGAACGCCCAAAAGAAGAGAAAGGGAAAGGAAGAGAGGATGTGGGGAGAGCCTTTGAATGTGAGGGGCTGCTGGTTTGGATGCTCTAGAAAACTTAAAAAATATCTCTTTAAATAGATATGATGATTTAATCCTATTCAATCTCATAATGTAAGTCCTACTTGCATTAGGATTCCTATTAACTTAAGTTATCCAACTTACATTAGGAAGCCCTTTAGGTGCTAACAATTAGAGCCCTTGTATCCATAATTAGACACCCCAAAATATATCCAAGAAACATCCTATAAGAGAACTAAAAGTCCTCTAATCAATGGACATGCCCAACATGATCAAATCAAGGTGTCATCCAAAAATAATTGTCAAGAAAATTAATTTGGGACTTGCACCTTTAATTAATTTGATCCATAACCTTAGACATCTAATAATTAGAGTCTCATGAGTCTTATTTATATAGGTTATAAGTAGATAATTAAATTAAAATTATTTTATCAAATAAGTAATCCTAATGGAAAGAGGAATTAGGTCCAACCATGTGCTAGCAAGGTTATCATGAACCCAATGGATTTCTCTAAACCCAGTTGACGCTTCATAAGCTTAATTACTAATTTTAGATCTAATTTCTTTGTTGTGTGACCCCATAAGTTCAATTCTATCTGGTAGTAAGATATACAATGATCTCTATCATTGTATCATTGAAACTCTTTTCAATGGATCAGAACAATTTCACTCTAACTCAGTAAGGATTATCGATCCAGAATAATCCTAGTGAGCTCTCACAATCCATCAGTGATACCTAACAGTATGTAGTGTAATCCAGTAGAACTGAAATGAACCTCTAGGTATAGTTAATGTGTAATTCAGTCTCTCTATCTTGAGTCCTGATTAGATAGCAGGTCATGGATAAATCGTCAAGCCTCAACATTAGTTATATGATAGATTCGATTAGCTCAAGTTCAGTTGTGACTTCTATGAAAACTCTTTTTCATCAATCACACTACTATGGCTATAGATTTTTGGACTTAGCCTTTCAAATCTCATAGGACTACTCCTCTCTATTAAGGTCGATAGATCTTATCTTGATGCGCATCCTACTCCTATAGTGGATCAACTATCGTAAACATCCACTATAAGGGCTTATTGAGATCCATGTTTATATGTCAGTCAAACTTCAGTAGCCTCACTATGAGTAACAGTACTATCTCAAGTTAAAGGACCAGTCACACAACTACAGCATCGAGATAATCACTAATGATCGAATAGAAATCCAAGTGATCTCTCGTATGGTCACACTCAGTACTAGTTATTCTCTAACAACCACCTACACTCATCATCCTGTATCTCTACACAGTAGATCAGAGACTCATCTATCCTGAAGGAAGTGATTTGTGCACCAGTCTATCTGGATCAATCACCATTCTCATGATGATCCTATGATCGGGAGTATTTAGGAATTAAATACATCTCTAATTCTCAACACCTTGAGAATATGTGTTGAAACTAATTTCATAGATGATTCAAGGACACATTACACTTGAATGAAAAAGAACTTACCCCTTTTATTGATTATATCAATATATTAAGTATAAAATTATATCCTAAAATTATTACAATGTGTCAGTCATATTGGTTTCTTGGACATACATCTAATAATTTGATGAGGGTGCTCCCTCTACCTGCCTTATGGGATGTGGGGCGTCCATCTACTTATCATATGAGGTGAGGACCTTTCCAATTGGATCTGATTTTCTTGAAAAAGAATCAGATTAAAAGGCAAGAAACCTTATGAGATAAGGACTAGCCTTTTTAGATTGATTGGAGATTGATTTGGATTCAAGAAAAGGTCTATCTAAGAGATGGTCTCCTAGGGTTTCAAATAAAATTAAATTTAGAATTCAGATCTCCATCTCCTTCTCATTCACCACACCAACCTCTCTTTCTCCTCTCTTTCCAATGCCCAAGGGTTGGGTGTCCCGTCATCCCACACATCCAAGTTGAGGGTGATCTCTTCTATAGCAAGGAACAGGGAGAAAGGCTGTGGTTCAAGCTTGAGATCACGATCAAAGATCAAGAGTTGATCAAAGGTCCAAAAGATTAAGATTTGTCTTAGAGAAGATGGATCAAGTATGAGAAGAAAGGTTCAAGCTTGATCCCGATGGATACCTATAAAGGTCGGACATGTGTGCGGCTCAGAAATTTTCAGATCTAGGATCATCAATTGCGGTGTATTTCAATCTGAGTATTGAGATCTGATCTCAAATTTTTATTTTTATTTTTAGATTATATGCATGACTTAGATCCAGGCTCAGGTAGATATAGATTAGATCTATTGCATGTGGGGTTAAAGGGTTTAACCTTGATCTGCTTCTACTGTTTCAAAATTATTTTAAAATCTATACATGCAACTTCTACATATTTTCTAATAATGATATCAGAGCCACTAATTTTTGAGACATGTATAATCTGATTTTCATGTTAGTCTTCTCTCTTTTTTTTTGCCACTTTAACATTTGTGTGGCCTGTTTACCTAGATTGATGGGTATCATAATCAATCTTATCATATTTCAGCTCATATACCTTACTCAGTAGAATCCTTTATTTGTCTTGTATAATTATTTTGTTTTCAATCAGCCAGTAGATCAACCTAACTACATCTACTAGCTCTACCAGAAAACCTACATCTCTTAAATTCTACCTTAATAAATTTTAATTTTAGTAAGTAGTCTAGAATAAATATGCAAAAGATATTTTACACATAAAAAAGTAGTTTTGAGTTTGGTGGAAGTTTTAACATTTGTAATCAGATGGCCACACAAACTATGGAAATTAAATTTAATTGCATAGTGTGTTTGTGTCTGTGAGACATTAATTAACCTAATTTGAAGATTTGTAAATATTAATTCTTTCCTTAATAAAATTTTGGGTGGATAAACCCTCCTATTTCATCACAAAAAAATAAGAAAAAAAAAAAGAACTTAATCTATGACATATTAAACATAAAATGCCAAGCGTTCAACTACTAAACATCATATGGCAGCCTAACTAGGTGATTTAGGAGGATCACCGAACTCGATATGGACTACTTTAGTCCTTATGAATAGGATTGGATAGGGTTCAAGAGCAAGATCCACCATATCTGAAAGCTAATTTACAAGTCAACTCAAACTTCTGGAGGCTATAATTTGGTCATATGATGTGCAACTTTAATGATTTTTTTTCCAAATAGGATAGTTTTTTGAGATATAATGTACAATATGATGCCATCTCATCAAGGTGACGGCACCTCTAGTAGAAAAATCTAGTAGAGCCATAGAAGGAAGAGTTGATGTAAAAGTCAAGATCTACCTCCTAAAGAATTTTAGTTTCCTCTAGATTATTTTTACTAGACATATCTATGTTAAGTAAAGGAGTCTCTTTAGAACTAGAAGAGGAGTCCGATTTAATTTATTTTAGGATGGACCTTGTTATAATAAATAGAGGCTATATATCATATTTTTAATTAATAAAAAAATAAAAGAGAAAGAAAAGGAATTTGATCTATACTTTCAAAAATTCTCCTTTTCTTCTACCATTTTTTTTAAGAGATCCAAATTAAGTAGATTGAAAAAAATCTTCTTTCTTCTTGATCAGATCACTGGGGGTCATTCAAAAGTTCTGCAATAAAAAGGCCTAGTTAAGCAGGAGCTCTCTAGCCTATTAAATGTAGTATAGAAGATTAAGCATAGACAAAGCAACTTATATATATAGCACATTAGAATACTAGCTTTAAAGAATGAGAGTTTGTTCAGCAAGAGTCTTATAACCAAACTTGTACCATAAACCTACTTAAGCTCAAACCCTTACAATGTGTCTAGTTTAATTCACCCTTGTAAGCTTGCTGTAGTTAAATTTTTGTTTGCTGGAGACATCTTATTCATTCCTTTTTCTTTTTCTTTTCCTTTTCTTTTTCCTTAATCTTTCCATTATCTTGATGACTTCTTTTGGCACAGCCCACTGCTTCTGAGAAGGGGAAAACAATGAGAAGTTGTTGCCCACTTTTCTCCAATATTTCACCCATAATAATGTTGTTATACATTCATATACTAGTCATGTTTTAGCTAGACCCTCCTTGCAAGTTTAATTCGAATGGGACTTTGAATCTAATTTGATCCAATCTCAAAGTGACCAACTACGGGAGGGCATTAGACTCCGCAATTTACTGCCCACTTGTTAGAAATCGCTATGGTTTCGTACGTATAGTTTAAAAATTTTTCTCAACCTTATGCAGCGGAAGTAAATAAATTAAAATATTTTAATTTAAAAATACATACTAAATCTAATCTAAATACTATGCGTAGGATCTTGACACAAACATGCTATCTTAATCTAAAATCTGAAAAGCAAAATATATTGAAAAATATGTTCCAAAAGCCAATCGTCAACCTGTTGATGGTTGAGCAACCTTGTATTGTAATTAATTTATTAATAAATAAAATATATTTTTGATATTTTCATCACAAGTTTTTATCTTCTAGTGAACTCTGTTGTTATGATGAAGTCCTTAGGACTATTTAGGTTCAATAAAGAGAAAATTTATCGATTAGTCCTTAAAACTATTCATGATCAAATGATGGGTTGTTAATAAGGACGACAGCTTCTATCGAGCATAGGTCACTGTAGGCCTTATAGGTTGGTTGTCCTTTTAATCAAGGAGTGTGGAGACACTGGTATGGCATATAGGTGAGATGTAAGGGTACATCATCATTGAACGTGACCAACTCCAGAGCATTTTGCTGTTAAGAATGTCTCTGATGGGATATAGGTATAAGTGTCCCCTAGACCTGAGATCGCCTTAGTGATTTGCAAGCAACTCACTGTGCTTTGGTACTAGACTAACTGAATTTCTAATTCAGTGATGGAAGGCTTCTGGGCATAGTCAAGTACTTGCAAAGTCAGAGTGTGATCAAGATGGGATTGACCACTCCCAGAGTTGGAGAAGAATGAGTCGCTGTATTTCAATTTAGCAAAACCTTGGCCAGGGTAATCCATCAGATAGATTTGATATTTTGAAATACAATGTGGACAACCTGATTAGAGTTGACAGTTGAACTTTGAGATATCCTACGAGCATTTTGGTCAAGGAGATGAATTATATGGAAACTATATCCGTATGGGTTCTAAGAATGTTGTTCTACACATTCAACCTATCCGACCGTCGAATACCATTGCTAGATGGTCACTTCGATTGATACAGAAATTTATTTCTATACTACCAGCTTAGGTTCGAACCTATGAGGTCATACACATTAGAGTTCATGATCTGATCGAATGGTTGATCAATGATTAAGAATCGTTCTAGGATTAAACGATCAATACGATTGATATTTAACCTAGTGCAAGTGTTGCAGGAGGATAGATTAGCAATTCGATTGCTAATTGACTTAATTTAATTAAACCAATGGACTAAAATTAAGTCTAATTAAATATAATTTAATTAGATTTAGTTTGGGCTTGATTAGATGAAATCTAATTGATTTATTGGATAAGCCAAGTGCAAGGAAAAACTAATCCTAGTTCAATTAGGACTTGGGTCAACCTAATTTCTAATTTGATTAGAAAAATAAATCTAATTTAAATCTAATTTAATCTGATTAAATTAAGTTTTTAATTAGATTAAGATCTATTTTAATTGAGTTGATTTGATTTAGTTTGAGAAACCAAATTTGAACAAGTCATAGATTGAACCCTAGTAAGACTAGGATTCCACCTTGCGCCACCTTAGCCCCCCACGCCCACTCTCTCTTATTTTGTGTGACAAAATCTTCTCTCCCAAGCCTTCACGTGTGCCCAAAGCTTTTCTCTCTTTCTCTCTTACATGGAATATGGTTGTGGACCAAGTCAAAGTAGGAATTAGTTTGGATTTTAAATTTTATGAGATAGAATTTTAGGAAACCAAAACTCTTTCCTTATGGCACTAATTTTATCCAATTTTTTTTAGAATTTTTGTGAATTTTATGGCATATATCATGTGCCCTTTTCTAGTGGTCCATGGTAGAAAAAAAAGGAGGAGGCGCTCAAGAGTTGGGCGCCACTTGTCTTGCCCTATTTGGATTTTTCTTGACTAGGTATTTGACCTAGACAAAGATTCTTCATATCTTTTATTTAAGATAAATTTCTTCTTAAGATTTTTGTGGATTATATAGAATTGAGATACCTTTAAGGTGTGTGAAAATCAGAGAGAAAGAGTGTTAGGGCATGGAGATATAATAGACATAAAACTAGGTGTCTAGGAGAGAGCAAAGAGAAGAAGAAGAGGGTCTTCTTCTAGGGTTGCTGTGTTCACCTCTTTTCTTCCTCCATCTATGAGTTTTCTGAGAGTGTCTCATATCTAAAACTCTTTCTCCTACTTCTCATCTTTGGAAGAGTCCAAATCAAGAAGAAGGAGGCATCTGATCGACCATCGAAAAAGGATCAGCACAGTACTAGCATACTGTGCTGATTTTCTGGACCAGGACTTCTGATCATGATTCGTGGGCTCATGTGGATGACTCTTAGAGGCCGGATACGTGTGCAGCTCACAACATCATTCTCAAGCTTGGATCAGCAAAGTTAGAATGTCTAACTTACAAGGTAATAGATCTGATCTATTATATTTTACATACATTAGATGTAGTATAGAAACATGTTGATATGATCAACATGTATTTCTTACTCTTTATATTTTAAATTTTGATTTAATATCATGTAATAATCATGTAATAAGATCTTAGATATAAAGAGTTTTTAATTTTATAAAATAAATTCTGATTTATTTTAGTCTTTCGCTACCTGATCTTGAAAAAGTTTCAAGATCTAACTCTGAAACTCTAGATCTGGTTCCTTCAATTGGTATTAGAGCCTAGATTATTTATTACATGATTATTTATACATGCTTAAATTATTTTTTAGATTAGATCTAATTTATAATCTGATTGTTAAATCTAAAATTAAAATTTTTAGATCAACCATGAGCTGTAGGTTGTCCTGCTGTAAGGTTTACCCCTTACAGTGCAAAAGTTGTCTTAGTTCATGTAGATTTATCTTTAATTATAAATTTATTAGATGTGATCTAGATTAAATTTATGATTTATTAGAGTTAAAAGGTATTTAAATCTAAAATAAAATCTTTTGTTAATAATTCTCGCATAAAAAACCATCATATATTTATCTGAAAAATTTATGCAGTTTAAAGTTGAAATTATTTTAATTACATGAACCTGTTTAGATTATATCTAAAGTAGTTTCATGCTTATTTCACTTATATTTTGATTATGAATCGAATATGCAACTTGATTGGTAGAACCATATTGTAAAAATATTTTACAAATATGAAAATTATTTTCGAAAAGCCGAACCCCAATTCTCAGTCCAAAACTTAATTGAGAATTAAGAAGTTATTTGATTAGGTTCTAGGATTGTGAATTGAAGAACCTAAGACACAAACTATAACACATTGGGTTAATGGGTTAGTGGAAATTAGGTCCATTAATTGGGTTAGACCTATGGTTAGATTAAAAATGGACTTAATGAGAGAATTGACTAAATCTAATCAATTGTTGTCTTAGATTAGGTCAAGGATTCTCTAGATCAATTACAATAGTTGTAGTTGGTCAAGTTCATATCTTTAACGAGAACCAAATGGACTTGATTCTTGGCTATGCGGTCTAGCACGAACTGTTTGGTTGATCTAATTGAAACTAATGAAATCAGTTGGTGTCTAAGGTAAACCAGATTGGTGGTTTTTAATTGGTAGCCCGCTTACCTGGCCATTTCTGATGGTGTCTAAGGCAAGCTTTGGCAGACCCTCCCACCGATCGAACTTATCTAGCCTCTTGATGAAATTATATTTTGATCGGATCACTTGACTATTCGAGCTGACCCATGTCAGCTAGGTAAATCAGTGTGACTGATTTAGGTGCTCCTAGACTAGCCCTTTTAATGGTCTCCCTTAAGCTGACTTGGTGAAGCCAGTGGGAGGATCATGATAAGTTGGTTCATCTGACCTTCTCCTCTAAATCAATTAAATCTTCTATTATTATTAGATCTTTAAAATAAAATAGTTATGGTGATAACTAGATCATAGCCTCCCATTAAGTGGATGATAATGGGTCCATCAATTGGATAATCATTGGAGGCCTAAAGGCCTGGTACTTATCAGCTGATGAAATTGTCATTCATAATATGATTTCTTAACTGTATCTTTCTAAATGATGGTTAGGTTAGCCAACTAAAGTTGGGCCTAATCATTCATTGGCTAAATGGGCCAAGTATGGTCATGTTAATGGTTGGACCTAACCAGACCTTTTCAGTGGAGGTCAAAGGCTACTGATTAGAAACTGGGGCAAAATTAAAATTACTAGAAATTGTTTAGAGAAATAATTGGTTATGAACCTATCCTTAGATATACATGGGTTGGCCAACCAATGTTGGGCTTGTGTGCAGTCTAAGTGGATTCTAGTACCCACTAAGAAATTAGGATAATTCCTCAAATTGGAGGTAGAGGCTACCAATTCGAATAAAATAGTGGGAGAAACCTTTTGATTAAAGTCCAAATCTTTAGCTTTAATGAATCAATTACTTATTAGCTTATAGTTTTCTTTTGTGTAGATATGGCCACTTTCCTATCGCTCCGATCATTGTTGGGCAATGATAAGTTGGTGGGACCCAACTTCGATAGCTGGTACCGAAAGTTGAAGATAGTCCTGGAGCATGAACGGATCCTATATGTGATAATGGATCCTGCACCTAAGGAGCCAGTTGCCAATGCATGTGGAACAGTTAGAGACACTTACTAGAAGTGGCTCAGTGATCGGACCACAGTGCGCTGCATCATGCTGGCTGCCATGAACGATGAGTTTAGTCGCAGATTTGAGACAGCTTAACCAAAGGACATGCTTCAAGTATTGGAGGATGCCTTTGGCACACCCGATGATGTGGAGAGGCACAAGACTAGTTGTGCCATCTTCAACACCAAAATATGGGATGGTGCCTCTGTCACTGATCATGTATTGTACATGATCGAGCTGATGGAGCGTTTGAGCAAGCTCAACTTTTTCTTGCATGAGCAGCTTAGGAAAGATGCAATACTGAACTTGCTGCCCATGTCTTATCTCCCATTCCTCACTCATTATAGAATGACAAAGCCTGAAGTAAACTACCACGGGTTACTGGGGTTGCTTTAGAACTTTGAGAAGGATCACCAACTCCACAAGGAGTCGGTGAACTTAGTAGGAGGTTCGTCTTCTGGTTCTCAACCCTTTGAGAAAGGGAAGAAGAATAAGAAGAAGAAAGTGAAGAAGGTGCAAGTTCCGACTGAGACATCAGTGCAGGGCCAGACCAAAAAGATCAAGCCCGATAAGAGTCAAGCTGAATGCTTCTTTTGCAAGAAGCGGGGGCACTGAAAATGAAACTGTCCTCAGTACATTGCCTCCCTAGATCTGAACAGGAAGAGAAGCTGTTGCTGGGCAAGGTATTTATATGATAACTCCTTACAATTTTTCTATTTGTGATATAACTGACTAGGTATTGGATACCGATGTCCTTACCATATTTGCAATTCATTGCAGGGGTTGCGGGTCAGTAGGAGATTCGAGCAAGATGAGAGGTTCCTGAACGTTGGAGATGGAAGATCAGTTCTAGTTCTAGCATTAGGAATCTTGAAACTTGTATTTGAGTCCCATACCATTATCTTAATGATTATCATTTCTATCTCAGTTTCTTTTTAAATGTTATTTTTGTAGGCCTTCTGGCCAAAAATGATTATGAAATTTTAATAAAGAAATAAGTTTATAATATCATTATGAATGGTGTTACTATTTTTTATGGACATTTGAATAATGGTGTGTATATGTTATCACAACCTGTTAACATAGTCTATTCTACAGGCAAACATCCTAGATTAGATAGTATATCAGATATCTACTTATGGCACTGTAGGCTAGGTCATATAAACAAGAACAGGATAAACAGGTTGACTCAAGAGAAAATCTTCGAAGTCAGTGATTGTGAATCACTTCCAACCTGTGAGTCCTTTCTTCTTTATAAAATGACCAAGTCACCTTTTACTGAAAAAGGTGAGAGAGCTACTGAGCTTTTGGGCCTAGTACATACTGATGTATGCGGGTCCATGAGCACAAGTGCTAGAGGTAGATATTTCTACTTCATCACTTTCACGGATAATCTATTCAGATGTGGATATGTCTATCTGATGAAACATAAGTCGGATTCATTTGAAATGTTCAAACGATTCCAAAGTGAAGTAGAAAAATAAACTGGAAAGAGTATTAAAACTCTTCGGTCTGACTGAGGAGGAAAATATCTTTCTGATGAGTTTCTCATATATCTAGGAAAAAATGAGATTCTCTCCCAATGGACTCTTCCAAGAACACCACAGCATAATGGTGTGCTTGAAAGGAGAAATCAGACTCTGTTAGACATAGTCTGATCCATGATGGATTTTGTCAGCTTGTCAATATCCTTCTGGGGATATGTACTCGAATTGACCTGTTATCTGTTAAATAGGTTTCCAAGTAAATCTGTAATTAAGACTCCATATGAGATATGGACAGGGTGTAAGCCAGCACTTTCACACCTTAGGGTCTGGGGTGCCCGGCCTATTTCAAACGATTAGTTACAGATAAACTTGAACCTAGGTCTGACAAATGCACATTCATAGGGTACCCCAAAGAGACCAAAGAATATTTTTTCTACCATGTTGATGAATAGAAGGTGTTCGTCAGCCTTAAGGCAACTTTTTTAGAAAAGAAGTTCCTTGGTGAAGGAATCGTTGCCTCTAAGATTAAACTTGATGAAGTTCAACAAGTAGAAGGACCGACACCAATAGCTGAACCTGAGTCAGATTTGATTAGATCAGATTCGGAGCCTAATATACCTGCACCATTAAAGCGATCCGATAGAGTACCGCATCAGCTGGACAGATACTACGGTTTCTTAATCCGAGATGGTGATCCCATTGAACTCGATGAGAATGATGAGGATCCGATCACCTATATGGATGCAATGCAGAGATCTGATCCAAAAAATGGCTTGAAGCCATGAAATCTGAAATGGAGTCCATGAAGGTCAATGATGTATGGACATTGGTTGACCCATCTGAAGGAGTTAAACCCATTGGGTGTAAATGGGTCTTCAAAAGAAAGAGGAGTGCAGACAGAAAGGTGGAGACCTATAAAGTCCATCTGGTTGCCAAGGGATATCGTCAACATTATGGTATTGACTATAACGAGATGTTCTCTCCTATGGCAATGCTTAAATCCATTCAGATAATGCTTGCAATAGCTACCCATCTGGATTATGAGATCTGGCAAATGAATGTAAAGACAGCTTTCCTGAATGGAGAGCTGACCGAAGAGGTGTATATGATACAACCTGAGGGATTTACATCTACAGATGAGTCCAAGATGTACAAGCTTCAGAGATCCATTTATGGATTGAAGCAAGCTTCTCGGAGTTGAAACATGCATTTTGATAAGGTGATCAAAATGTATGGCTTCATTAAGAACGAAGAAGAGCCCTGCATCTATAAATAGATAAATGGTCCAGTTGTGGTATTCCTTATCTTGTACGTGGATGACATTCTCTTAATCGTAAATGATATCTCTGCACTACAGAGAATAAAAGTTTGGTTGTCATCATAGTTCTTCATGAAGGACTTGGGTGAAGCATCTTACATCCTAGGGATGAAGATCTATAGGGATAGACCTAAAAGGATGCTTGGGTTATCCCAGTCCATGTACATAAATACTGTGCTGAAGAGGTTCAGCATGGAGAATTTCAAGAAGGGCTATCTACCGATAGGTCATGAAATTTCTCTCTCTAAGAAGAATTATCTGACAACTCCTGAAGAGAGAGAGCGTATGAGTAGAGTCCTATATGCTTCGATCGTGGGATCTATCATGTACGTCATGACATGTACAAGACCAGATGTGGCATACTCACTAGGAGTAGTGAGTAGATACCAATCTGATCTTAGAGAAAATCATTGAAAAGTGGTTAAAGTCATCCTTAAGTATTTGAGAAATACTAAGGACCAATGGTTGGTTTATGACGAGTCAGATTTGAAATTTGTGGGGTTCACAGACTCCAGCTTTCAATCTGACCATGATGATAGTAGAAGCGTGTCGGGTTATATCTTTACTCTGAATGGTGGAGCCATCTGTTGGAAGAGTTTCAAGCAGCATACTGTGGCAGACTCTGTTTGTGAGGTAGAGTACATCGCAGCATCGGATGCCGCGAAAGAAGCTGTGAAGCTGAGAAAATTCATCACCAAGCTCGATGTAGCACCCTCCCTCAATGATCCAGTCCTGCTCTATTACGACAGCACTGGTGCCATTGCTCAGGCAAAGGAACCCAAAGCACACCAGTAGACAAAGCACAGTTTGCATCGCTTTCACTTGGTCTGGGAGATCGTG